>NC_091290.1:42949530-43549530 GCF_032444005.1 Ranitomeya imitator | reverse complement strand
TGGAAACTTCTTACAATATTCTTTTAGACTGTTAAAGAAGAGGGTTCAAGGTGATGAATATATTAAGACCTCAATTTTATCAAACACCGTATTTTTCGCTTTATAAGACACTCCGGATTACAAGACGCACCCCAAATTTTGTGGAGAAAAATAGGAATTTTTTGATTTAATAAAATGGTGGTGCTTCTTATAATCCATGCGTCTTTTGGAAGTGCATTGAACAGCAACGTGGATTGCTGCTGAGGGGAAAAAGAAAAAAAAATCTCTCTAAATCTTCAGCTTAGCGAGTGTGAGCAAGCTGAGTGTGACCTGAGCGTAAGTGGGAACGGCTGTAAGTGTGACTTGTGAGTCAGTGACTTTGGATTCAGGGAGTTTCCAAGGAAGGAATTACTGAATTGCTGTCTGTATTTTATTAATACTTTGCATTTATTTTTTATATAACTTTTCTGAGCATTTGGAAGCCCAGATTCTGAATCTAAATGTGCAGCTGGCAACACTGAGATCCATTGACAATATGGAGAGGAGTCTTCTGCTCACTGAACAGACACTCAATGGGACAGATGAGGGGGGATGGTAGGATGGAGCTGCAGGACGGTGAAGCAGCAAGCTGGGTGACAGTTAGAAGGCCGGGTAGAGGGAAGAGTGCCAGGGAGGCTAGTCCTGATCTGGCACACCCCAATAAGTTTGCTAAGTTGGCAGATGAGGGGGGTGCCAGTACAGGGGTAGCACTGCTGCAGCCAGGCATGTCCTCTGAAAGCCGGAGGAGTGACTGCTCCAGTAAGGAGGGAAATAGGAGAGCAGGGCAGGCCAGACAGGTGCTGGTAGTGGGTGACTCAATTATTAGGGGAACAGATAGGGCAATCTGTCACAAAGACAGGGATCGTCAAACTGTGTGCTGCCTTCCTGGCGCTCGAGTCCGACACATCGCTGATCGGATGGACAGATTACTGGGAGGGGCTGGTGAGGACCCAGCGGTCATAGTGCACATTGGCACAAATGACAAAGTTAGAGGTAGGTGGAAGGTCCTTAAAAACGATTTCAGGGAATTAGACTGCAAGCTGAAAGCAAGGACCTCCAACGTGGTATTTTCCGAAATACTGCCTGTACCACGTGCCATGCTAGAGAGGCAACGGGAGATTAGGGAGGTTAATAAGTGGCTCAAGAATTGGTGTAGGAAGGAGGGGTTTGGGTTCCTGGAGAACTAGGCCGACTTCTCAGTTGGCTACAGGTTCTACGCTAGGGACGCGCTGCACCTCAATGGGGAAGGTGCAGCTGTGCTGGGGGAGAAAATGGCTAGAAGGTTGGAGGAGTGTTTAAAACTAGGGATTGGGTGGAAGGTATTGATTTTATAGGAGGGGAAGATAGTGCAGACAGAGACCTGGGCACAAATAAGGAAGTTGGGGGTGGCGGTGGCATGGAGGGTGGGGTTAGAACAATTAATAATTTAAGAAAGAATAGAGGTGCAGAAAGGAACATCAAGTGCATGTATACTAATGCCAGAAGCCTCGCCAACAAAATGGACGAATTAGAATTAAAGTTGTTGGAGCATAATTATGACATGGTGGGGATATCTGAGACATGGCTGGATGAGAGCCATGACTGGGCTGTTAACTTGCAGGGCTATAGTCTGTTCAGAAATGACCGTACAGATAAGCGAGGGGGAGGGGTGTGTCTATATGTAAAATCATCCTTAAAACCCATCCGGCGTGATAATATAGGTGAATCTAATGAAAATGTAGAGTCCCTGTGGGTGGAAATAAGGGGAGGGGGAAAAAATAATAAATTACTGAGAGGGATTTGTTATAAGTCTCCAAAAATAATGGAAGCAATGGAGAATATCCTCATAAAGCAAATAGATGAAGCTGCGACTCAAGAAGTCATTATTATGGGGGACTTCAACTACCCTGAAATAGATTGGGGAACAGAAACCTGCAGTTCCAGCAAAGGTAATCGGTTTTTGACAACTATGAGAGACAATTACCTTTCACAACTGGTTCAGGACCCAACAAGAAAGGGGGCACTGCTAGACCTAATATTAACCAACAGGCCAGACCGCATAGCAAATATAAGAGTTTGGGGTCACTTGGGGACAGGGGCTGACTGGCAAATTTTGGCCTGGAGGGCAAGCACACAGCAGTGGCCCATGAGGAGCGGCTCATCCTTAAAGGGGTTGTCGGATCTTATGCTACATGTCTACAATCACTATGTGTGAATCCTCATATCGTGCGCACTGTGCGCTGTGAAGATTCTCTGGTGCCGGCAACAGGTGGTCTTGTGACCACAATCATGCAATATATATATTCCCAGCCACATTTCAACTAGACTGTTTTGGGCCTTGTTCAATACATTTGCGTTCGCCATGCAAGTCTTGTCGGCATGTGACCGCATGTATGCAAATCACAAACTTGCAGCCAGACACCCGCCAAATAACCACAGCTCTGCGAGCAATGTGAGATGCACAAGTCTGCAGTCACATAGAATGACACAGAGTGAATGCACCAATGACACATACACACACAGCCCCACTGTATAATGACAGACACACGCACAGCCCCACTGCATAATTACACACACGAACAGCCCCACTGTATAATGACACACACCGGTCACCTGACCGCTCATGTGACCGCGACGTCATTGAAGGTCCTTCACTCACCGTATTCTCAGGAACGGAGGGAGACGATAGCAGCGCTGTGAGCCAGGGCCCGTCCGAGGGTGAGTATATCCATGTTTTTTATTTTTATTCTTTATTTTTTACATGAATATGGATCCCAGGGCCTAAAGGAGAGTCTCCTCTCCTCCAGACCCTGGGAACCACACGCCGAAATGCAGGATCGCTCCCTTCACACACCGTACCCGGCGTATAAGACGACCCCCGACTTTTGGGACAATTTTTAGGGGTCAAAAAGTCGTCTTATACGCCGGAATATACGGTAGGTAGAGATGAGGCATTAAATAAATACAGAAAATTAAATAAATTCAGTAAAAAGCAAATCAAGGCAGCAAAAATTGAGACAGAGAGACTCATTGCCAGAGAGAGTAAAAATAATCCCAAAATATTCTTTAACTACGTAAATAGTAAGAAACTAAAAAATGATAGTGCTGGCCCCCTTAAAAATAGTCTAGGTGAAATGGTGGATGAGGATGAGGAAAAAGCCAATCTGCTAAATGACTTTTTTTTCATCAGTAATTACACAAGAAAATTCCATGGCAGACAATATGATTAGAGATAACAAAAATTCCCCATTAAATGTCATCTGCTTAACCCAGCAGGAAGTACGGTGGCATCTAAAAATCACTAAAATTGCCAAATCTACGGGCCCGGATGGGATACTGTTATGGCTGGCAATCAGGCAACACAGCGTGCAGTAATCAGCGCACATACAGACATCTGGCAATAACCAAAAACAATAGGACGAGCTCTGAGACGTGGAATCTCTGTAGACTGCAGTACCTGATCTATCCTCACACAACTATAAGCAGCAGTGGATTGCGCCTATCACTACCTATGCAACTCGGCACTGCCTGAGGAGCTGACTAGCCTGAAGATAGAAATACAAGCCTGACTTACCTCAGAGAAATACCCCAAAGGAATAGGCAGCCCTCCACATATAATGACTGTTAGCAAGATGAAAAGACAAACGTAGGAATGAAATAGATTCAGCAAAGTGAGGCCCGATATTCTAGACAGAGCGAGGATAGCAAAGAGAACTATGCAGTCCACAAAAAACCCTAAAACGAAAACCACGCAAAGGGGCAAAAAGACCCACCGTGCCGAACTAACAGCACGGTGGTGCACCCCTTTGCTTCTCAGAGCTTCCAGCAAAAGTTAATAGCAAGCTGGACAGAAAAAACAGAAAACAAACTAGAAGCACTTATCTAGCAGAGCAGCAGGCCCAAGGAAAGATGCAGTAGCTCAGATCCAACACTGGAACATTGACAAGGAGCAAGGAAGACAGACTCAGGTGGAGCTAAATAGCAAGGCAGCCAACGAGCTCACCAAAACACCTGAGGGAGGAAGCCCAGAGACTGCAATACCACTTGTGACCACAGAAGTGAACTCAGCCACAGAATTCACAACAGTACCCCCCCCTTGAGGAGGGGTCACCGAACCCTCACCAGAACCCCCAGGCCGACCAGGATGAGCCACATGAAAGGCACGAACAAGATCTGGGGCATGGACATCAGAGGCAAAAACCCAGGAATTATCTTCCTGAGCATAACCCTTCCATTTGACCAGATACTGGAGTTTCCGTCTAGAGACACGAGAATCCAAAATCTTCTCCACAATATACTCCAATTCCCCCTCCACCAAAACAGGGGCAGGAGGCTCCACAGATGGAACCATAGGTGCCACGTATCTCCTCAACAACGACCTATGGAATACATTATGTATGGAAAAGGAGTCTGGGAGGGTCAGACGAAAAGACACCGGAATGAGAATCTCAGAAATCCTATACGGACCAATAAAACGAGGTTTAAATTTAGGAGAGGAAACCTTCATAGGAATATGACGAGAAGATAACCAAACCAGATCCCCAACACGAAGTCGGGGTCCCACACGGCGTCTGCGATTAGCGAAAAGCTGAGCCTTCTCCTGGGACAAGGTCAAATTGTCCACTACCTGAGTCCAGATCTGCTGCAACCTGTCCACCACAGAATCCACACCAGGACAGTCCGAAGACTCAACCTGTCCTGAAGAGAAACGAGGATGGAACCCAGAATTGCAGAAAAATGGAGAGACCAAGGTAGCCGAGCTGGCCCGATTATTAAGGGCGAACTCAGCCAACGGCAAAAATGACACCCAATCATCCTGGTCAGCGGAAACAAAACATCTCAGATATGTTTCCAAGGTCTGATTGGTTCGTTCGGTCTGGCCATTAGTCTGAGGATGGAAGGCCGAGGAGAAAGATAGGTCAATGCCCATCCTACCACAAAAGGCTCGCCAGAACCTCGAGACAAACTGGGAACCTCTGTCAGAAACAATATTATCAGGAATGCCATGTAAACGAACCACATGCTGGAAGAACAAAGGCACCAAATCAGAGGAGGAAGGCAATTTAACCAAGGGCACCAGATGGACCATTTTAGAAAAGCGATCACAGACCACCCAAATGACCGACATCTTTTGAGAAACGGGAAGGTCAGAAATGAAATCCATCGAAATATGTGTCCAAGGCCTCTTCAGGACCGGCAAGGGCAAAAGCAACCCACTGGCACGTGAACAGCAGGGCTTAGCCCTAGCACAAATACAATTCCTATGCGGAGGTAGGGCATCAGACTTGGACTCTTCAAATACATCCTGAAAGTCCGACAAGAACTCTGGGATGTCAGAAGGAATGGATGACGAAATAGACAAAAATGGAACATCACCATGTACTCCCTGACAACCCCAGCTGGTTACCGACATAGAGTTCCAATCCAATACTGGATTATGGGTTTGTAGCCATGGCAACCCCAACACGACCACATCATGCAAATTATGCAGTACCAGAAAGTGAATAACTTCCTGATGTGCAGGAGCCATGCACATGGTCAGCTGGGCCCAGTACTGAGGCTTATTCTTGGCCAAAGGTGTAGCATCAATTCCTCTCAACGGAATAGGACACCGCAAAGGCTCCAAGAAAAATCCACAACGTTTAGCATAATCCAAATCCATCAGATTCAGGGCAGCGCCTGAATCCACAAACGCCATGACAGAATACGATGACAAAGAGCACATTAAGGTAATGGACAAAAGGAATTTGGACTGTACAGTACCAATAACGGCAGAGCTATCGAACCGCCTAGTGCGTTTAGGACAATTAGAAATAGCATGAGTAGAATCACCACAATAGAAACACAGTCTGTTCAGACGTCTGTGTTCTTGCCGTTCTACTTTAGTCATAGTCCTGTCGCACTGCATAGGCTCAGGTTTACTCTCAGACAATACCGCCAGATGGTGCACAGATTTACGCTCGCGCAAGCGACGACTGATCTGAATGGCCAAGGACATAGACTCATTCAAACCAGCAGGCATAGGAAATCCCACCATTACATCCTTAAGAGCTTCAGAGAGACCCTTTCTGAACAAAGCCGCTAGTGCAGATTCATTCCACAGAGTGAGTACTGACCACTTCCTAAATTTCTGACAATATACTTCTACATCATCCTGACCCTGGCATAAAGCCAGCAGATTTTTCTCAGCCTGATCCACTGAATTAGGCTCATCGTAAAGCAATCCCAGCGCCTGGAAAAATGCATCAACATTACTCAATGCAGAATCTCCTGGTGCAAGAGAAAACGCCCAGTCCTGTGGGTCGCTGCGCAAAAAAGAAATAATAATCAAAACCTGTTGAATAGGATTACCAGAAGAATGAGGTTTCAAGGCCAAAAATAGCTTACAATTATTTCTGAAGCTCAGGAACTTAGTTCTGTCACCAAAAAACAAATCAGGAATCGGAATTCTTGGTTCTAGCATCGATTTCTGATCAATAGTATCTTGAATCTTTTGTACATTTACAACGAGATTATCCATTGAGGAGCACAGAGCCTGAATATCCATGTCCACAGCTGTGTCCTGAAGCACTCTAATATCTAGGGGAAAAAAAAGACTGAAGACAGAGCTAAGAAAAAAAAATGATGTCAGGATTTCTTTTTTCCCTCTATTGGGAATCATTGGTGGGGCTCCTTGTACTGTTATGGCTGGCAATCAGGCAACACAGCGTGCAGTAATCAGCGCACATACAGACATCTGGCAATAACCAAAAACAATAGGACGAGCTCTGAGACGTGGAATCTCTGTAGACTGCAGTACCTGATCTATCCTCACACAACTATAAGCAGCAGTGGATTGCGCCTATCACTACCTATGCAACTCGGCACTGCCTGAGGAGCTGACTAGCCTGAAGATAGAAATACAAGCCTGACTTACCTCAGAGAAATACCCCAAAGGAATAGGCAGCCCCCCACATATAATGACTGTTAGCAAGATGAAAAGACAAACGTAGGAATGAAATAGATTCAGCAAAGTGAGGCCCGATATTCTAGACAGAGCGAGGATAGCAAAGAGAACTATGCAGTCCACAAAAAACCCTAAAACGAAAACCACGCAAAGGGGCAAAAAGACCCACCGTGCCGAACTAACAGCACGGTGGTGCACCCCTTTGCTTCTCAGAGCTTCCAGCAAAAGTTAATAGCAAGCTGGACAGAAAAAACAGAAAACAAACTAGAAGCACTTATCTAGCAGAGCAGCAGGCCCAAGGAAAGATGCAGTAGCTCAGATCCAACACTGGAACATTGACAAGGAGCAAGGAAGACAGACTCAGGTGGAGCTAAATAGCAAGGCAGCCAACGAGCTCACCAAAACACCTGAGGGGGGAAGCCCAGAGACTGCAATACCACTTGTGACCACAGAAGTGAACTCAGCCACAGAATTCACAACAGGATACACCCCCGAGTACTGCAGGAATTAAGTTAATTTTTAATCTTTTAATCTTTTAAGACTCCATAATAACAGGGTCTGTACCACAGGACTGGCGTATAGCAAATGTGGTGCCAATATTCAAAAAGGGGACAAAAATTATAGGCCAGTAAGCTTAACCTCTACTGTGGGTAAAATCCTGGAGGGCATTCTAAGGGTATGTGTCCACGTTCAGGAAACGCTGCGTGTTTGATGCTGCATAGAGACGCAGCGTCAAACACGCAGCGTCCAGATGTTACAGCATAGTGGAGGGGATTTAATGAAATCCCATCTCCACTATGCGTGGTAACACGCACCCGGCGGCCCTGCGACTCCGGACATGCAGTGCGTCTTTTAAGATTGCTGCATGTCCGTATACCTTACGGCGACGCTGCGTCTCCACAAGGTATAACACAGGGCCCTATGTGTGGGGTGCGATGATCCCGGATGTGTGCTATGAACACATCCGGCATCATCGCATCACAGAAGGGGCGGAGCTTAGTGCAGAGCGGGTTTGCCTCTCCGACCAAACCGCTGGCTATCCTGAAGGTGGACACGTACCCTAAGGGATGCTATACTGGAGTATCTGAGGGGGAATAATCTCATGACCCAATACCAACATGGGTTTACTAGGGACCGTGCCTGTCAGACAAATCTGATCAATTTTTATGAAGAGGTAAGTTTCGGACTGGACCAAGGGAACACAGTGGACGTAGTGTATATGGACTTTTCAAAAGCCTTTGATACGGTGCCACACAAACGGTTGATACATAAAATGAGAATAATGGGGATAGGGGGAAATATGTGTAAGTGGGTTGAGAGCTGGCTCAGGGATAGGAAACAAAGGGTGGTTTTAATGGAGCACACGCGGACTGGGTCGCGGTTAGCAGTGGGGTACCAGAGGGATCAGTATTGGGCCCTCTTCTTTTTAACATATTTATTAATGATCTTGTAGGGGGCATATAGAGCAGAATTTCAATATTTGCAGATGACACTAAACTCTGCAGGGTAATCAATACAGGGGAGGACAATTTTATATTACAGGATGATTTATGTAAACTAGAAGCTTGGGCTGACAAATGGCAAATGAGCTTTAATGGGGATAAATGTAAGGTCATGCACTTGGGTAGAAGTAATAAGATGTATAACTATGTGCTTAATTCTAAAACTCTGGGCAAAACCGTCAATGAAAAAGACCTGGGTGTATGGGTGGATGACAAACTCACATTTAGTGGCCAGTGTCAGGCAGCTGCTACAAAGGTAAATAAAATAATGGGATGCATTAAAAGAGGCATAGATGCTCATGAGGAGAACATAATTTTACCTCTATACAAGTCACTAGTTCGACCACACTTAGAATACTGTGCACAGTTCTGGTCTCCGGTGTATAAGAAAGACATAGCTGAACTAGAGCGGGTGCAGAGAAGAGCGACCAAGGTTATTAGAGGACTGGGGGGTCTGCAATACCAAGATAGGTTATTACACTTGGGGCTATTTAGTTTGGAAAAACGAAGACTAAGGGGTGATCTTATTTTAATGTATAAATATATGAGGGGACAGTACAAAAACCTTTCTGATGATCTTTTTAATCATAGACCTGAGACAGGGACAAGGGGGCATCCTCTACGTCTGGAGGAAAGAAGGTTTAAGCATAATAACAGACGCGGATTCTTTACTGTAAGAGCAGTGAGACTATGGCACTCTCTGCCGTATTATGTTGTACTAATGAGTGATTCATTACTTAAATTTAAGAGGGGACTGGATACCTTTCTTGAAAAGTATAATGTTACAGGGTATATATACTAGATTCCTTGATAGGGCTTTGATCCAGGGAACTAGTCTGATTGCCGTCTGTGGAGTTGGGAAGGAATTTTTTTCCCCAGTGTGGAGTTTACTCTTTGCCACATGTTTTTTTTTGCCTTCTTCTGGATCAACATGTTAGGGCATGTTAGGTTAGGCTATGGGTTGAACTAGATGGACTTAAAGTCTTCCTTCAACCTTAATAACTATGTTACTATGTTACTGTGTTATTGTTTACCGTGGGTGGTGGCTGCGGTGAATCGGGGACCCAGGGTCGCTGCTGGAGGATGCAGGACAGAGGGGTGATGCTGCAGGCCGCAAGCTGAGATGAGGAGGTGTTCCGCTGTGCGGCACACTGATGCGGGTGTCTGGTGCTGCTGCTGTGTACAGTGCTGAAGTCTCATCTCTGGAGATCTTGGTACTGAGATTTGCATCTGCGCATGTGCCGGCCCCGGTGGCCATTTTCCCAGAGTCCACCGTACAGGAAACCATGGAACCGGAAACACCCACAGCAGCACCAGCAGCACCGCCGGACACCCCCGCAGTGCCGGACACACCCATAACACTGCCGGGCACCCGCAGCACCGCCGGACACCCCCTCATGCCAGCCCTAGGCCTACAGCAACGGAACTAGTAAGGTATATACGCTTTATAAGATGCACCCCCATTTCCCCCCAATCTTGGGTTATAAAAAGTGTGTCTTATAATCTGAAAAATACGGTAAGTAAGAAGTGGAGGACCAGGGAGTCAATTTTTAAGTTGTGTTGAATTGCTGGAATAAATGATTACATTTCATTCTCCAAAATTTAAATTTTACATTTATTGGGTTGCTGGTAGCTAAAATGACCCTTCTGTAAATCTCCACTACCCTTTTCTAAAAGTGACAAAGCAATAGTAAAGGGAACAATGTCACAAATTTTTCTCAGGTGTGTACCATGATTTAAGGCTTGTGTGCCTTAATGTTTCTATCATCTGAAAATAATTTCTAAGGACACTTTCATTTTTACCTTCGTGCATGGTTATTTTATTTTTCAGGGTGTGGTTTGACATGGGGGAGGAAGGGGATTTATTCAAATAAACTTTTTTATGAGTATTCCCTATGTATTGCACTCACTAGAAGGACCATACAATGAGGACAATATAAATGGAGAGGATATTTCTGCAATAATAACCTTAGATTCCATTTGCATTTAGTTACAATTTTTTACAAGCCTGGTTTAATAAACTAATATCCTAAACACAGACTCTATAAATTATAATTATATGCTTCATTAAAAGGGCAACTATGTGATGAAGGCTATTAACTGGCCGAAACGTCATTTGCTGTCATTTGCCTGTCGCTTCAACAACCACTATAAATAAACCCTCACTTGAAGCATATTTTTTCAACTTGTATGTGTGAAGTGATTTCATGAACTACTATTCTATAAATTATAAAACAGACAGACCATAAAACTCCCACCCTAGATGCCAGACCCCATAAACCGCATTCCAAATTCTTATGCAAATGCTATTTTTCTATGATTTTCCTAAATGTTTGAGGCAAATGAGTCAGTACAATGATCACATCATCAACCATCAGACTATAAATCAAATGTTACTGGACAAACCTCCCAATGATTACAGTAGTTTTTCAATACAAAAAAAAACTGAAAATGCACAGATCCTAATTATTATGCATGACAGAGTTTCCAAACATTTAATAGGTTGTAAAGACGTGAAAATGGTCATTTTTTAAGTTTGTAGAATTAAAAGATCACATTTACTGAAATCAAAAACATCCTAACAGGCCAAGTTACATGATAATATAGAGCCCCTTCTCTGCTGCCCGACTAATCCACCTGTCCCCCCGCTATACCCCCGGCCTCTCCCCTCTGTCAATCCCTTCACTGGCTCCCCATTGCCCAGAGACTCCACTACAAAACCCTAACCATGACGTACAAAGCCATCCACAACCTGTCTCCTCCATACATCTGTGACCTCGTCTCCCGGTACTTTCCTGCACGCAACCTCCGATCCTCACAAGATCTCCTTATCTACTCCCCTCTTATCTCCTCTTCCCACAGTCGTATACAAGATTTCTCTCGCGTATCACCCCTACTCTGGAACTCTCTACCCCAACATATCTGACTCTCGCCTACCATCGAAACCTTCAAAAAGAACCTGAAGACCCACCTCTTCCGACAAGCCTACAACCTGCAGTAACCACCGATCGACCAAACCGCTGCATGACCAGAGACTTTACTTGCAGTAATATATGTAAACCAGACCAGCTCCACCCTCGCCTACTGTATTCTTACCCATTCCCTGTAGATTGTGAGCCCTCGCGGGCAGGGTCCTCACTCCTCCTGTACCAGTTATGACTTGTATTGTTTAAGATTATTGTACTTGTTTTTATTATGTATACCCCTCCTCACATGTAAAGCGCCATGGAATAAATGACGCTATAACAATAAATAATAATAATAATATAACCTTCACAATTCTTGCAGCCATTGAACTGGTGAGTTTTTTTGAATATTTTCTGCTTGTATTTCTTTGCATGAAGTCAGAATAGCCTCCCAGAGCTACTGTTTTCGTGTGAACTCCCTACCACCCTCATATATATTTATCACACTTAACCCCTTCCCTCGAAGCCTCTTTTCACCTTCTGGACACTACCAATTTTTTTCAATTCTAATCAGTGTCAATTTATGAGGTAATAACTGCAATGCTTCAACAAGTGACATTTTAAAGGGACCCCATTTTGGAAACTAGACCACTCAGGTAATTTAGCTAGATGTGTGGTGAGCACCTTAAACTCACAGATGCTTCACAGAATTATACAATGTTGAAGCACAAAAAAAAAAAAAATTAGATTTTTTTTCCACAAAAATGTTGCTTCTTCATTTTCACAAGTGTAGCAGGAGAAAATGGACTCCAAAATTTGTTGTGCAATTTCTCCTGAGTAATGTGGTGGGAAACTAGTGTTTGGACACACGGTTGAACTCCAAAAGGATGGAGCGATGTTTTGGAGCGTAGACTTTGATGGAACGGTCTGCGGTCACCAAGTTGCGTTTGGAGAGCCTCTGATGTGCCTAAATAGTGGAAACTCCCCACAAGTGACCCCATTTTTGGAAACTACATCCATTACGGAATTTGAAGACACAAAAGAGAATAGTAAAACCAAAAACACTGAGTTTGAAAAAATGTTGCAGTAATCCGCAAGTGCTAGTAAAAGATGTAAAAAACAGGGTATTTGGTTGATACGTTTTTTGCAAAAAATGTATACTAAGCTGCTCTACCAATCTTCACGGTATACCCTTATCAGAGCAGTCCTAACTAATGTATGCAATCCCTATCTGATGTATTTAAAAACCTGATCATCTGTATATAACCTGTGTGAACAGGGTTCAGAGAGGAAAAATCCATGTGTGCATACAGGGTAGAACAGCTTTTGTGCAGATAGCCCAAGAGGAGTGGTGGAACTCCCCAGTCTTGTAGACACAAGAGAACAATTATGGAAACAGGAACACATGGGCTACTTGCACAGTGAACAAGTCTGTATGATCATGTTCACACACCACCAAGAAACCTGAAGACACAAAAGAGAATAGTAAAACCAAAAACACTCAGTTTGAAAAAATGTTGCAGTAATCCGCAAGTGCTAGTAAAAGATGTAAAAAACAGGGTATTTGGTTGATACGTTTTTTGCAAAAAATGTATACTAAGCTGCTCTACCAATCTTCACGGTATACCCTTATCAGAGCAGTCCTAACTAATGTATGCAATCCCTATCTGATGTATTTAAAAACCTGATCATCTGTATATAACCTGTGTGAACAGGGTTCAGAGAGGAAAAATCCATGTGTGCATACAGGGTAGAACAGCTTTTGTGCAGATAGCCCAAGAGGAGTGGTGGAACTCCCCAGTCTTGTAGACACAAGAGAACAATTATGGAAACAGGAACACATGGGCTACTTGCACAGTGAACAAGTCTGTATGATCATGTTCACACACCACCAAGAAACCTGAAGACACAAAAGAGAATAGTAAAACCAAAAACACTCAGTTTGAAAAAATGTTGCAGTAATCCGCAAGTGCTAGTAAAAGATGTAAAAAACAGGGTATTTGGTTGATACGTTTTTTGCAAAAAATGTATACTAAGCTGCTCTACCAATCTTCACGGTATACCCTTATCAGAGCAGTCCTAACTAATGTATGCAATCCCTATCTGATGTATTTAAAAACCTGATCATCTGTATATAACCTGTGTGAACAGGGTTCAGAGAGGAAAAATCCATGTGTGCATACAGGGTAGAACAGCTTTTGTGCAGATAGCCCAAGAGGAGTGGTGGAACTCCCCAGTCTTGTAGACACAAGAGAACAATTATGGAAACAGGAACACATGGGCTACTTGCACAGTGAACAAGTCTGTATGATCATGTTCACACACCACCAAGAAACCTGAAGACACAAAAGAGAATAGTAAAACCAAAAACACTCAGTTTGAAAAAATGTTGCAGTAATCCGCAAGTGCTAGTAAAAGATGTAAAAAACAGGGTATTTGGTTGATACGTTTTTTGCAAAAAATGTATACTAAGCTGCTCTACCAATCTTCACGGTATACCCTTATCAGAGCAGTCCTAACTAATGTATGCAATCCCTATCTGATGTATTTACAAACCTGATCATCTGTATATAACCTGTGTGAACAGGGTTCAGAGAGGAAAAATCCATGTGTGCATACAGGGTAGAACAGCTTTTGTGCAGATAGCCCAAGAGGAGTGGTGCAACTCCCCAGTCTTGTAGACACAAGAGAACAATTATGGAAACAGGAACACATGGGCTACTTGCACAGTGAACAAGTCATACTTAGCGGATTACTGCAACATTTTTTCAAACTGAGTGTTTTTGGTTTTACTATTCTCTTTTGTGTCTTCAGGTTTCTTGGTGGTGTGTGAACATGATCATACAGACTTGTTCACTGTGCAAGTTATTATCTGGAGACCTAGTTATAGCAATGCTAACAATGTTTTTAGATTTACTGGTGTAGCTTTTAGATAGACTGGTGTATGAATTTATTATGTGTTGGTAGTGTAAGTTGTACAGACTACTGTATATCAGATTATAAAAGTGTGTTGTGTCAACAGGGAAAAAGCAAACTTTATTTATTGACAGAAGTGTGGAATGTATTGAAACAATCCTTAATGCAAAGGCCATGTTTCTTAGGGTATGTTTCACTATGTCAAATTGTGACCTTTCATGTTCCCTTCTTAGAGCATACGCTGCACCTTTTTTGTGTTCTTTACTTCTTCGCAGTTTGGGGAACCTCACCAGGAAAATGTTGACCTGGTACGATACACACACCATAATTTTCAGAACTATCTTCTTGACTACCATACATTAGGGCCTTGATGACTGCCTCCTTAAACTGAAGGAAGGTCCTGATATTGTCCGCACATCGAAACAGAACAATAGCATTGTAGAGACTCATCCGTACAATGTGCACTGACAACTTTTTGTACCTTAGTTTAGCTTTTTGCATGGCACTGTATGGTTTGAGGACCTGATCTGAGAGATCTACACCCCCATGAATTTATAATCCAGAAAAAAATCTGGTTTTGGGACTTCTGTTGTGGTACCTCGAACAGTGACAAGGGAGTTGTTGTCACAGTGTATGGTGGTCAGGATAAGGACTTCCCCCTTGTCCTTATACTTGACCACTAGCATGTTGCTGCTGTATTTGGCTGTGCTGTTGACTTTTCTCAGCAGTTTCCCAATTACCGGCTTAGGGAGGTCTCTTCGATTTCTTTGCACAGTGCCCACATGCAACAGTACCTCTGGCAGATATTGTCTTGAAGAGTGGGATGTGGATATAAAAATTATCTACATAGAGGTGATAACCTTTATCCAGCAGGGTGTGCAGCAATTCCCACACCATTTTCCCACTTAGCCCCAAAACATGGAGGCATTCAGGGAGTTCAATTTGGGTGTCCCTTCCTTCATTGACCCTAAATCTGTGAGTGTACACTGAGGTACTCTCACACAGCTTGCAGAGTTTAATGCTGTCACTATAATGCAAACATTTTTTGATTGCTTCAAATCGTGCCCTTGCCATGGCTATACAAAAAATGGGGTTCCGAATAGTATATCAGTACTGCTGAAGCTCTGTTTTTTTCACTCTGCTCTTATGCAGTACAATGACCTAAAATTTCATCATTTCTGCTGCATTTTGCAGGAGTCAGTCTGGGGTATGATGATGTGGGATTTTGGCTCAAAAAATTGATGGGCATGCAAATTTATTTTGTCCACCATAAGATGTACTATATTGTCGCTGAAAAAGAATTTGAAAAAGCCAATTTCAGCAAGGCCTGTAATGTCAAATTGGATTCCTGAAATCTTGAATAACAGGCCAATAATTTTTTTTGGGAGTGGGTGGAGTCCATAGGGGATCGATTGCTGAAGAGTTTGCCTCGGTCCCAGGGTGCCTTGCTGTGGGTCCCTCCTCACTAAATAAGGAGGAGAAAGAAAAATGGAGGAATGTGGGGATCTTCATTTCCCTCTCCGTGGGTGGAACCATAATAACACCCTGGCGGCAGGCGCGTTGTCTGGGTATTATGTTTGACTCCATTCTCTCTCGCCCTGATCTACTCCTGCCTGGACTACTGCAACGCTCTATTAATTGGCCTCACCGTTACTCAACTTTCCCCTCTCCAGTCTTTCCTTAATGCAGCTGCCAGGGTTGTCCATCTAGCTAATCGGTATTCAGACGTGTCTGCTCTTCCCAAGTAATTACACTGGCTGCCCATTCATTATAAAATCCAATTCAAAGTACTTGTTCTCACCCACAAAGCTCTCCACAGTGCGGCACCCCATTACATCTCCTCCCTCATTTCTGTCTATCGGACTTACCGACCACTGCACTCTGCAAACGACTTTTGACTAACCTCTGCACTAATTCGTACCTCCCACTCCCAACTCCAAGACTTCTCCCATGCTGAGCCAATCTTCTGGAATGCTCTACCCCAAGATATTAGGACCATCCACAATTTGCATAGTATTAGGCACTCCCTCAAAACACATTTGTTCAGAGCGGCCTATCACATTCCCTAATCAAAGACATTTTATGTTTGTGTGTGTAGCCCATTGACTATCTCCATCTATCCCCCACCCCCTGAAGAGGGCTGGACCATCACTGTAAATACACACCTGTACCTTGTATCTCATCCAACTCATTGTAGATTGTAAGCTCTCACGAGCAGGGTCATATTATTTTGCTTTAATTACCGTATTGTTCACCACAGACACTTGGACAAGTAGACATGGACAGGTACGTTACATGTCAGTGACTGGGTACTGGGTAACTACGGTGACATCAGGAGAAGGGGCTGCTGTCCAAGGCTTGCCGTTCCCACGAGTTGCTCATCGATCCTCTGTATCTAGAGGTTCCTCCACTGCTTCTGCCTCCTCAACCTCCTCTCGGTCCTCCACCTGCACCCAAAGCCTGTCTGGTAATGCCACCCGCATTGTAACTGCGCAGAAGGAATACTACACACATCCTCACTATGCTGTCACCAGGACTCAACGGCATCAGGCAGTGTTTACATTGAAATGTCTGGGAAATGTGAGTCACACAGCTGAAGAGTTGTGGTCAGCTCTGGAGACCGAGTTCCATCAATGGTTGTCTCCACTCAACCTGCAGCCATGGAAGGCTGTGTGCGACAATGCTGCAAACCTGGGTGCGGCCCTTCGCCGGGGCAATGTCACACACGTGCCTTGTATGGCTCACGTTTTGAACCTGGTTGTCCAGCAATTTTTATCCCACTATCCCGGACTAGATGGGCTTCTGCAGAGGGCACGGTCGCTGTGTGCTCACTTCCGCCATTCGCATCCCGCAGCTCAACGACTTACATCTCTACAGAAGTCGTTGGGTCTGCCAGTTCACCGGCTGAAATTCGATGTGCCCACACGGTGGAATTCAACTCTGGACATGTTGCAGCAACTGTGGCAGCAACGACGAGCCCTGGTGCAATATGTTATGGCGTATAGCCTGGGCCAACGAGATCAAGAGGTGGGGCAAATCATGCTGCAGGAGTGGTCTCAGATCAGGGACCTATGCACCCTTCTGCATAGTTTTGAAATAGCAATAAACATGTTTAGTGCTGACGATGCCATTATCAGCATGACCATTTCGGTGATTTACATGCTGGAGCACACCTTACACAGTGTTCGGAGTCAGGTGGTGGTACAAGAAGAGGAGGAGGAACAGGAGGAGTCATATGCGGAAGGGATAATATCTTCAAGGTCAAGAAAGTTGGCAGCACCAAGGCGGCTGGCATTGGAGGCTGGGGGAGAGGGATTACCGAGGGCGCATGGTAGCAGCCAAACTGTTGAGGAAGGTGCAGGAGGTGAGGAAGAAGTGGAGGACGAACTGGCGCTGGGCATGGAAGACTCATCAGATGAGGGAGACCTTGATCAAATTTATGTTGTGCGAGGTTGGGGGGAGAGGGCAGATGAAAGAAGCATGATTCTCGCCACCACCAAGACAACAAAAACTTGGTCCTCCTGGATGCGCAAGACACATGAGTGCCTTCTTGCTACACTACCTGCAACATGACCCTCAGATTGTCAGAATCCAAATTAATGCCGACTAATGGGTTGCCACACTTTAGATCCCCGGTACAAAAGCAAATTTGGCGAAATAATTCCTGCCATAGAAAGGGATTCACGCATGCAGGAGTATCAGCAGAGACTGTTACAGAATCTAACATCTGCTATTCCACAAAACACCAGTGGTGCACGTAGTAAATCTCTGAGTTCTAACTTGCCAACCGTGGGACTATCGAGTCATCACTCAAACCGTAACAGTAACATCGTATCTGGTGGTAACAGCAATTTTTTACAATCGTTTCAAGATTTTTTTAGACCATCCTTTGCAAGGCCACAGGAGACAAGAAGTCTGATGCACAGCCAATGCCTAGAGAGGATGGTACAAGAGTATCTCCAAGTTAACATCGATGCCATGACTGTGGAACTGGACCCTTGCTCATTTTGGGCTTCCAATCTTGAAAAATGGCCTGAGCTCGCCACTCATGCCTTGGAGATCTTGTCGTGCCCAGTAGCCAGCGTTCTCTCTGAACGTGTGTTCAGCGCTGCTGTGGTGTGCTGATAGATAAGCGCACACGGCTGTCCAGTGACAATGTAGACAGACTAACGTTCATCAAGATGAACAAATCCTGGATCCACAAGGACTTTTCTACCCCTGTGTCATCTTGGGGAGACAAAAAGCTTGATGATTTTTTAAAATCACCTCACCAACCTTTTTAAAAAACTCTGCCAAAATTGATGCCACTTAAGTAGTGTCTGTGGCCGAATTTTTGGAAAAAATGGAGACTCTTTATTTAGTCCCCTTGCTGAGTTTTACATGACGTTGCCATCGTCAATTCCAGGTGGGTGGGGTAGTCTGCAGAGTTGTTTACTCATACTATGGCCTGGGATTCAGAGGTCTGCTCCAAAGCTTCATTGTCTGCTAGTCAGCAGAGTAGCCCAGCCACCCACCACCTGTTTACCTAAGTACTATTTTTAACGGCATCTAGCCCAGGAAATCCTTTTGGGCCTAGTAGAATTTAGTGCTACTCAGCAGTGTACCCCACCCATGAAGCAAGCTACACCGCCTGTTTACCTAACTACTATTTTGTAACGGCATCTAGCCCAGGAAATCCTTTTGGGCCTAGTAGAATTTAGTGCTACTCAGCAGCGTATCCCACCCATGAAGCAAGCTACACCGCCTGTTTACCTTTCTACTATTTTGTAACAGCATCTAGCCCAGGAAATCCTTTTGGGCCTAGTAGAATTTAGTGCTATATCTGCAGCGTACCCCAACCATGAAGCAAGCTACACCACCTGTTTACCTAAGTACTATTTTGTAACGGCATCTAGCCCAGGAAATCCTTTTGGGCCTAGTAGAATTTGGTGCTACTCAGCAGCGTACTTCACCCATGAAGCAAGCTACACCGCCTTCTTTCTTTCTCAATCTAACCCCTTGGCTCTGGGGTGTCCACTCTCCCTCCAGCTCTCTCCTTCTCACAGGTGAGCTACCGCGTGTTTTCACACTGTGGCGAATTTTTTGGGCCCAGGCATAAGAAGTCGTCGAGGTAATGGATAATATGTGCCGCCTTACAAACGTCCATGACAACACATTCAAGGAAGCAACTAAACGCCTCAAATAGTGAGCAGGATATGGAGCACCCCATGGGCAAACAGCGATCTATGTAGTATGCTCCTTCACAGAAGCAGCCCAATGGGAGGACACTATTCGGAGGCACAGGTGTTAACCGGTACGCCCCCTCAATGTCTGTTTTGACCATTAGGGTGCCCCTTACCAACTTCTTGACCCGCCTGATTGCCTCATCAAAGGAGGTACAGCACATAGTACTGTACTTGGTTCCACGTCGATGTTGTCGTTTACTGACCTGCCCCTTTGGATATGACAATTGATGGATTAGTCTGAATGTATTGGGTTCATTTTTTGGCACAACTCCCATCGGGGGTACCACTACGTCTTCTAAGGAAAGTGTTCTGAATGGACCCGCCGCCATTCTATCTAAAGATATTTATTTATTTATTTTTTTTGTCAAGACCTCTGGGTGTTGGTAGAGTGAGTTTAGATTTTTACTCCAGTCTTTCTTGATTTTAGAAGGGCATGACATGCCTATATCTGTGTCTCCTCCTCCTTTTACTCCTCCACCTCTTTTCTTTTCGCATGACTATATGTAGTTGTGACTTTTCCATGTGTTTGTGTTGTGTCTTCTGAGCAGTTTGTCAGCTTTTAGACACCTTTTAAGGTGTTTTCTATGTGTTTGTGTTTGCCTGCCATTGGTTTCAATGGGGTTCGACGGTGTTTGTCGAACGTTCGAAGAACATTCATCGAACACGTCCCAGTTCGACGAACCGAACCGAACCCGAACACTAGGGAGGTGGCTCAACACTAGTGTTCAATAGTTATTTCACCCGCTGTACATTAAGTTCCCTCCAAATGCTGTTGAGGGATTGTTCCTGGAAAGAAAATGGCTGGTATTGCTCTTTAACAAATGTGTTGTATACCAATATAAGACACAAATTGAAATTAGGTATACAATACCATACAATATTCCTTACAGTGAATCTGTCATCAGGCTTTTGCTACCACACCTGAGAGCAGCTTGATTTGTGGGCAGAGATCATGATTAGAGCAATGTGTACCTATAAATGGTGCCAAACTTACTGACTGTGCACGTGTTCTGGCAAGAATGTGTGGATTCAATATCATTAGTGTGGCTTACCTCCTCATGAGGAAAGAATCTGTGCTGAAGAAACCTTTAATCCAAACACACCACACAGAAGTGACCCTTGGATAAAAAAAAAGATACATATATCCATGCCAGGCATACACAGCTATGGGGGTCAAGCAGGCTCCATCATTGTTTTTACTTTGTCAAGGGAACACAACTTTGCTGCCTCCAGTCATCAGCAGAATTACAATTATGTTTATACAAGGCCATTACACACCGACTGCAGGTAGCGTATGGCTTCAGGGGTACGGTGTACAGAGCAAGAGGAACAGAGCTATTAAATTTTACATTTACTCCAGAAAGAAAGGCAGTGTTTATAAACAATGTAAAAGATAATACATAATGGGAACAAAACAGTACAATACATACAATATACAGCTCTGGCAAAAATTAACCCAATCTCCAGACCTGCACCACATTGAAAACCTCTGGAATGTAATCAAGAGGATTATGGATAGTCACAAGCCATCAAACAAAGAAGAACTGCTTACATTTTTGCGCCAGGAACAAAAACAATTTACATTTTGCTCAAAATTATACCTATGAAGAGAAAAATCAGACAAACTGAACATTTTGAAGTGGTCTCTCAATTTTTGCCAGCGCTGTGTATACAAATACATAAAATAAAAGGGCTAACAAAAGAAACTTACTAAACCTGGTCATAGAAATGGATCAGAGCTTAGCGGAGAGAAGCACAATTGATTTGGAAAATGGACATTCACACAACTATGTCTTCCCAGAATGACAAAGACCCAAACCCAGTTTCTGATTTTTATGAGCTCTAAGTTACAACCACACATCTCCCCTTGATAACCTCATGTGGGGTCTATGGGAAGAGCTCGGCCTTAAAAAATGTTATGAGATCCCCAACTTAGAGGATATCTTTGCCCCTGGGGATTCCACGAGGGAGATATCGTTGTCATATTTTTTATCCTGATTTTACCTTTACATAGAGACTAAATGTAACCTGGTTTGCATAATCTATCCGACCTTTATGAAAGGAAGCTCTAGGCCTAAGAAAGCATACTTCTCCTCCTGGTTGTCATTTTAAAAGAACAGATCTTCCTGTTTAATTACATGGCCACTGCAAGAGGTCTCTGCCTCAGAAGAGGCTAAAGTGTTATCGCTTTCCCCATTTTCCTTTTTTTATTTAGTTTTTCTCGCGAAGTAGACCTTCACATATGTTCAATGTGAAGGTCTACTTCATGAGATTGAATTGTCAGCTCTTCACCTTTCTCTTTCATTTCATTTTTCTCTCTATAACAATCGATGAAACAAAAACTAAGAAATAAGCACAGATAGGTATTAGTGACAAACCAATCTTTTCAAATTCAAAGTTATCAACTTTGGCATATTTTTTTAAAATTTGATTTGCAGTAAAATGATTTGCCATGAATCACACAATTACAAAGCCTCCAAAATGTATAACACTCTGAGATCTCCTAGGACTTTACTAAACACTTTTCAGTCCAAAAATTATCCCTTTTAGTTTTTTGTGATCAGGCAGACCATTCTATCACTGCCTAAAAGTCCTAGAGCAAGACTATATAGAACTGAGAGTCATCAGTGGTTGTTAACTTTTAATGGTACAAAGCACTACGGACTCTCAGTTCTAAATACTTTTCTATCTATTGGCTAACATGGTACCAAGATATATATTTTTCCTAGTGCAAGACTAAAAATTCCAGGAAAAGGGACTTATGAAGAAGTCCATGCCAATCTTGATTGACCATGCATTCTATAAATGATATAAGCATAGTCTTGGATTTGATGACAACCACCAATTCTTGTGTCACTGACACTGTGTGTCCTATCAACCTACTTTCTGTGCCTAACACAGTGTTCAGACCATGGGAACCATGTGAGTTTGTGACAAAAAAAAATTACCTTACAACAGCCTTTTATGTTCTCAGTCCTGGAAACAGGCCGGATCCTGTGCAGGGTTCTACTGGGAAATTTCACGCCAGTTGAAATAAACATTTTTTTTGCGAAAAATGAATTTGATTAAAGAAATTTGCAGTCTTGCCAGACCAAGAATTTTTGGTCATGATTCATCAAAGTAATTTCGGCAATTGCTTTGAAAAGTCGCAAAATGTTGCCAAAACAGACTTTTTTGTGTCTCATGATATTTTCAGGACAGTTTCTTTTAGCTCCACCAAAAATGGACATAGCTGGGGAGGTACGGTGGCGTGACACCACAGTTGCGGCATTCCTTACTACAGAAATCTTTCTCCAGTTAGGGACTGATATAAGACTTGTGGTGTGGTGCACGGACCCACCCGCCAATTATCAGACACTCCTGATTCATGAATTGCCGATCTTGATGAATCGGGGACTTCATATTTGTAATGTTGTAATTTGTGATGAGGAAATATACCTGGCTACAATTGTACAGTCAGGCTCCGATTCATCCTGTCCGTGGTTTTGGCAGCATCAACCAGCTGTCTGGCCAGCATGAATTATATGACAGGTTCCCTTTAATGGAAATGTTTTCTTTTGATTTGTTTTGCATGTTTATCTTGCTGCGGTCGATGTACACTCTTGTAAATTCAACTGCACTATACCTTATTAAAATAGCCAAATGAAGTTTTCATTGCTGCCTAAGTCTTTAGAAACTAAGAATTTTTATGACTTTTTAAAGGGAATCTGCAGGAAGATCAACCCTCCTAAGCCATCTATATGGGCATGTAGGTCATAGAAAGTTTAAAATGTCTGTGATAATTGGTCTGATGTCGGATCCCTGTGTACGGACTGGTAACACAGCTCCTCACCAGAGCATGACAGCTTCATGGAAATATATGAAGTAGTCACGCTCGGGTCAGGAGATGTGCGGCCATTCCATGTATTGGTTTACAACATCGGACCGATTATCACGGACATTTGAAAGGGCCGTAAAAAGATCATACCTTGATACCTGCAATCCGATGTTTTATTCCAAAGAAAGCCACACAGGTAATAACCACTTTCAATTAAAATAAACTCTGGAGGCAGATTCTCAGGGAGATCTATATCAGACCCATAGATATTAATAGCTCATTTACATTTTAATAAAATTTCTTTTTAACTAAGTATTTATTTAACTGAAATAAGACATCAGATCACAGATAGCAAAGTATCAGTTTATTAAACTTTCTGCACGCCTGTATAGGTTTGATCCTACTGACAGATTCCTTTTACGGCTAGCTAGTCATACAAGTGAGATAACAATCAGGTGAATGCTTAATTAACTTTCTGCTATTTGTTCTGGTTCTAACATAAATATGCACACCTTGCTTGAGGTTTCCAAGTTCAGCTATTGTGTCATGTACAGTCGTGGCCAAAAGTTTTGAGACTAAGAATTACTGCCTTACTGCTGTAGAAAATAAGTTAAAAAATGAAGGTAAATAAATAAATTGGACAGTTCGTGTGAGCCCAACAGCCAGCGACAAGGCGTAAATCTTGGCCAATTTATGCTCTAAGTTCATTTTTTAACTTATTTTCTACAGTAGTAATGCAATTCCACTTTCATATATTTAATGTTTACATGCTATAGCGTGCAGCTTTAATTTGTTAATTAATTTAATAATTTAATATGCTTTGCTTACATAGCGCTATCTTATTCCGCAGCGCTTTACAGAAATTATCATCATTGTCCACAATGGGGCTCACAATCTAAATTCCTTATCAGTATGTCTTTTGAGCTCGGGAGAATACCGGAGAACCAGGAGAAAACCCACGCAAACACGGGGAGAACATACAAATTCCTTGTTAGTTACATATAGCGTGTCTTTCTTAGCTTGCACCTGTTCACATTTGTCTTTCTGTTTGGAAGTGATGGTCAGTATTCTGAGAAAAGTTTTGAGACTGACACAATGTTTGGATTTCACAAACTTTTGCTGCTTCAGTGGTTTTAGATCTTTTAGTCAGATGTTTCTATGCTTATTGAAGTACAATTATCAGCATTTCTTAAGTTTTTAAACTTTTGATGACAAGTACAGTGACAATCGAAAGGGTTACAATGTTTTGAACTTTTGACTTTCAGGCTCCATATCTCACCATCCATTACTTCTTTGAATGTGAGACCACCATTATTTTATAGACAATCATCTTGACTATCTCATACATGCATTTGACTTGAAACTATGCAGCATATAATTAGTTATGCAGATTCCTGTCATGTCACTGCATTGCAGTTTTGCTCCTGGTGGTGGAAAAATAATAGCTCAGTGTGTTATTAGGTTGATTCTCAAGCGGAAGGTCACTGGTTTGAATCAAGGAGCAGCCATGAAGAAGATTTCCCATCAAAAGAGAAACAGCGTCATGATTCATGTGAGTGCCATGACAGTTGGAAGAATACGAAATGAAGGACATCCGTCCATTCAAAAGGTGAATCTCCAGGCAAAATATCAGAGTCAACAAGTTGCAAAATGATCTGGAAGAAACAAGGGAAAAGAGGATAATGGATCGAGAAATTAAAGGAACTGTCAAGATCGGTGGAGGAAGCCTGATGATAGGAGGTTGTTTCAAAGCCAAAGGTGTTGGATATGTGACCAGGATTGATTGTGGTCTCAATGCTGATCTACATGTGATTATCCTACAAGACCAGTTATTATTATTATTATTATACATTTTTATAGCGCCATTTATTCCATGGCGCTTTACATGTGAATACGGGCAAATATAGACAAATACATTAAACATGAGCAGATAACAAGGCACACGAGTACATAAGGAGGGAGGACCCTGCCCGCGAGGGCTCACAGTCTGCAGGGGATGGATGAGGATACACTAGGAGAGGGAAGAGCTGGCTGTACGGCTGTTCAGTAGGTAGGCCAGTTACTTCGTACACTCGAGTACAACCCCTGGCAAAAATTATGGAATCACCGGCCTTGGAGGATGTTCATTCAGTTGTTTAATTTTGTAGAAAAAAAGCAGATCACAGACATGGCACCAAACTAAAGTCATTTCAAATGGCAACTTTCTGGCTTTAAGAAACACTAAAAGAAATCAAGAACAAAAAATGTGGTAGTCAGTAATGGTTACTTTTTTTAACCAAGCATAGGGGATAAATTATGGAATCACTCAATGCTGAGGAAAATATTATGGATTCATGAAAAACAAACAAACAAACAAAAAAACACTCCAATGCATCACTAGTATTTTGTTGCAGCACCTCTGGTTTTTATTGCAGCTTGCAGTCTCTGAGGCATGGACTTACTGAGTGTAAACAGTCTCTTCATCTATCTGGCTCCAACTTTCTCTGATTGCTGTTGCCAGATCAGCTTTGCAGGTTGGATTCTTGTCATGGACCATTTTCTTCAACTTCCACCAAAGATTTTCAATTGGATTGAGATCCGGACTATTTGCAGGCCATGACATTGACCTTATGTGTCTTTTTTCAAGGAATGTTTTCACAGATTTTGCTCTATGGCAGGATGCATTATCATCTTGAAAAATTATTTCATCATCCCCAAACATCCTTTCAATTGATGGAATAAGAAAAGTGTCCAAAATATCAACATAAACTTGTGCATTTATTGAAGATGTAATAACAGCTATCTCCCCAGTGCCTCTACCTGACATGCAGCCCCATATCATCAATGACTGAGGAAATTTGCATGTTCTCTTCAGACAGTCATCTTTATAAATTTCATTAGAACGGCACCAAACAAAAGTTCCAGCATCACCACCTTGCCCAATGCAGATTCGCGATTCATCACTGAATAAGACTTGCATCCAGTCATCCACAGTCCACGATTGCTTTTCCTTAGCCCATTGTAACCTTGTTTTTTCTGTTCAGGTGTTAATGATGGCTTTCGTTTAGCTTTTCTGTATGTAAATCCCATTTCCTTTTGCAGTTTCTTATAGTTCGGTCACAGAGGTTGACTCAAGTTTCCACACATTCGTTACTCATATGTTTTATTGTGCATTTCCTGTTTTGGAGACATATTGCTTTAAGTTTCCGGTCTTGACACTTTGATGTCTTCCTTGGTCTACCAGTATGTTTGCCTTCAACAACCTTCCCATGTTGTTTGTATTTGGTGCAGATTTTAGACACAGCTGACTGTGAATAACCAACATCTTTTGCAACATTTCGTGATGATTTGCCCTATTTTAAGAGTTTGATAATCCTCTCCTTTGCTTCAATTGACATCTCTCATGTTGGAGCCATGATTCATGTCAGTCCACTTGGTGCAACAGCTCTCCAAGGTGTGATCACTTTTTTTTAGATGCAGACTAATGAGCAGATCTAATTTGATGCAGGTGTTGTTTTGAGGTATGAAAATTTACAGGGTGATTCCATAATTTTTTCCTCAGAATTGAGTGATTCCATAATTTTTCCCCTATGCTTGGTTAAAAAAGTAACCAATACTGACGACCACATTTTTTGTTCTTGATATCTTTTGGTGTTTCTTAAAGCCAGAAAGTTGCCATTTGAAATGACTTTAGTTTTGTGCCATGTCTGTGATCGGCTTTTTTTCTACAAAATTAAACAACTGAATGAACATCCTCCAAGGCAGGAGATTGCATAATTTTTGCCAGGGGTTGTGCTATGGGTATGAAAAGAACGACATATTGTTCCACAGGACAACAACCCAAAGCATACATTGAGATTGGCAGATAAATGGTTCGATGAAGTAGAGGCTCTGGATTGGTCCCCAGATCACAACCCAATCGAAAACTTTTGGGTAGAGTTGAAGAAAAAACTCTACATACCCAAGTGAATCGATCAGTATGCACCAACTTTTGGAGTGTGTAGTAGACACATGAGATCAGATTTTGGTCAAAACATGCTTGAATCTGATCGAGAGCATGCCCAGAAGTATCAGGCAGTGCTGAAAGCCAAAGGCGGATTTACAAAATACTAATAAACTTATTTAAAAAAATTGATTTTTATGAGCAAAACAGTAATAATGCAGTGATTTGACAAGAATCTGCATAACTAATCATGTGCTAAATAGTTGCAAGTCAAATTTATGTTTGAGATAGCCAAGATGATTGTATATGAAATGATGGTAGTTTCAATTTCGAAGCAGTAGTGGATGGTGATATATGGAGCCTGAAAGTCAAAAGTTCAAAACATTGTTACCCTTTTGCTTGTCACTGTCAATCAAGTTTATGCAAATACGGTATATACTCGAGTATAAGCCGACCCGAGTATAAGCTGACCCCCCTAATTTTGCCACAAAAAACTGGGAAAACTTATTGACTCGAGTATAAACCTAGGGTGGAAAATGCAGCAGCTACCGGTGAATTTCAAAAATAAAAATAGATGCTCCATACCGTTCATTATGGCCCCATAGCTGTGCCATATAGTGCTCTGCACCGTTCATTATTGCCCCATAGATGTACCATAGAAAGCTGTGCCATATAGTGCTCTGCACCGTTCATTATTGCCCCATAGCTGTGCCATATAGTGCTCTGCGCCGTTCATTATTGCCCCATAGATGTGCCATATAGTGCTCTGCACCGTTTATTATTTCCCCATAGCTGTGCCATATAGTGCCCTGTGCCGTTCATTATTGCCCCATAGCTGCCATATAGTGCTCTGCGCCATTCATTATTGCCCCATAGCTGCCATATAGTGCTCTGCGCCGTTCATTATTGCCCCATAGCTGCCATATAGTGCTCTGCACCGTTCATTATTGCCCCATAGCTGTGCCATAGAAAGCTGTGCCATTGCTGCTGCTGCTGCAATAAAAAAAAAATGCCATACTCGCCTCTCTTGCTTGCAGCTCCCAGCGTCCGGTCCCGGCGTCTCTCCGCACTGACTGATCAGGCAGAGGGCGCCGCACACACTATATGCATCATCGCGCCCTCTGACCTGAACAGTCAGAGCAAGAGGACGCGAAGACAGAGCGGCACCCGGCGTGTGGAACGTGGACAGGTGAATATTACATACTTACCTGCTCTCGGCGTCCCGCTCCCTCTGCCTGTCACACGGTCTTCGGTGCCGCAGCCTCTTCCTCTATCAGCGGTCACCGGCACCGCTGATTAGAGAAGTGAATATGCGGCTCCACCCCTATGGGAGGTGGAGCCGCATATTCATTTCTCTTATGAGCGGTCCCACGTGACCGCTGAACAGGGGAAGAGCTGCAGCACCGAAGACCGTGTGACAGGCAGAGGGAGCTTCAGGATCGCCGGGACTAGGTAAGTATACCTCAGCGCCCTCACCCCCTCACCCGCCGACCCTGCCAGCCACCGTGACTCAAGTATAAGCCGAGAGGGGCACTTTCAGCCCAAAATTTTGGGCTGAAAATCTCGGCTTATACTCGAGTATATACGGTACTTAATAATTACAGTGTTGTTGAACCTTATTTTTCAAAACTGCTGCAATTGTCCTTGACATTCTGGATATCAGTTTCTACCTATTAGTTTTTGTAGTTTATAGCAATTTTTCTGTCCAGCCACTGTTTGAGGATTTACTACAAATTCTTAATTAGTATGAGATTTGGGGAGTTTTCTGGCCATAGAACAAAAATGTCAATGTTTTTTTCATTGAACCACTTGGTTATCAATTTTGCCATGTGGCATGGTCTCCATCAGGCTGGAAAAAAAGCATGGTTCATCACCAAATTGCCCTTGGATCATTGGGAGAAGTTGGTCTTGGAGGATAATTAGATTCCATTCTTCATTCATGGCAGTGTTCTTAAGCAAAATTATGAATGAGCCTTCTCCATGGATGAAAAGCCCCCACACCTGAATAGTCTCAGGTTCGTTTCATGTTAGCATGACATTGGACCCACATTTTCTTCTCCAGACAATCATTCTTCCACTGTAAATGTTGAATCGTTACATAAACTGGATGCACTTTTTAACAAAAGTTTAAAGACTTATGAAATGTTTAGAATTGTACTTCAATAACAATAGAAACATCTGACTAAAAGAGCTTAAACATTGAAAAACAAAATTGATGTCATGACTGTATATATGCTTAAAGGGTTATTCTCAAGTTCTTTAATGAGAAAAATTGCAAAGTGTTTGTAAAACCAATGAAATTTACTTATATCCGCTTTACTCTCAAGAATTTGGGAAGCACAGGGCCCAATGGGATGATGATACACCTGTCCAGCAACTCAATTTAAAAAATGGAGGAATAGGGAACCGTTGGCTCTGTGTACTACCATCAAGCCTGAGTGTAGCAGTTGTGATAACGTCACTAGATCATTCCTACCGCATGGCGGTTCAGTCCACACACAGCACAGACCAGAGAAGCACATCGGTGGCATGGTTGAGGTGAGCAGTTTTTTTTCATCATTAGTACTTGGGGAAACTATGAGTTTCATCATATTTTGTTTCTTGCTGAAGGAGCATAAAACTATGTGGGATGCTGTGGGGATATCATGCAGTATGAAAAGCTATGCCATCATACTGTGTGGGGAGCTGAGGTAACATCATACTCTATGTGGAAAGCTGTGGTAACATATTGTCTGGGGAGCTGTGGGGACATAATACTAAGTGAGGTGCTGTGGCATCATGCTGTGTTAGGAGCTCTGGGGGTGTAATACTATATGTGGGGAGCTGTGGGGTTATACAGTATGGGGAGCTGTGGCATCACACTGTGTGGGGAACTGTGAGGACATCATACTATATGGGGACTGTGTGGGATTATACTGTGTGTGAGCTATAATGACCATCATTCTGTTCAAGGGATCATGGGGCATCATACTCTTTGGTGGAGCTGTTGGAGCATTATACTGTGTGTGTGTGTGTGTGTGTGTGTGTGTGTGAGAGAGCTGTGAAAACATCATTGTGGGTGGGTGCGATGTTGATCAAGGTGCAAGGACTGAATAACAGGAACAGTACAATATACAGCTGTATATAAACTTTACAAAAAGCAGTAAATCGTGTAGTTGTGATTGGTTGCTTTAGATAAGAATACATGTTATAATAAACCCTAACTTAACTTGTACTAGCAGTAGCAGTGAGACATCATACTTCATTTTGCTTAATATTAAGCTTTAAAATTGATATTAATATAAAATAATAAGATAATATTAATATTGAGCAGAATTAATTACAGCCTATAAGTTCAGCCCCCCCCCCCCCACAATAGAAATTGTCTCTCACTTGGTTCCCGATGAAAATGAATCACCCCCTGCTGTAGAGGAAGTGATGCAACAATGCCGCTTAGACGAACTGTCAATCATTCAGGAGCTCACTGCCTCTCAAGCAAGCAGTAACCCTGGAGGTTGGGGAGCCTTGCCCCCCTAAATATTAAACATGAAAATAACCTTTTAAGTAACAATTGTTTAGGAGATTGCTATCTGGCGCCTCTTGGATCTGCTGAATATCTGAAGGATTAAAGAGCATATGTTATAATTTCTTATAAAGCCTAAATGAAATTTTATGAGATCATTTAAATGGCCTTTATTCACATCCTTTGGCAGGTTTTCCAAACCCAATATTCCCTGTCAGGGTATGGACAACCTAATATATGCCTATGATTCTTTTGAGTTTAGGTCAAGAAATCCACGCATCACATACATACTTGGTTCACGAATGTTGGATGTGTAAAAACAGCCTTATGTTTTCTTCACTTATGTAAAAAACTCCAGGAGCCATCATATAAAGTACGCAACTGGACCCCGTCGAACTACATTGCGGTAAACTGATAGATTCTGCTGATGTGTCTGCTGTTTTTATTGGAACAATAATGCATTGCCATCAAACTTGAAATATGAAAATATTAATATATGTAATATAGCCAAAAAGCCACAGATATAAACATAGCTTCATTTTGTGTTATTATGGAACCCGTAGGAGGACCTATGAGGACTAAGAATCTAAGAGTACTTCAACCTACTCAAATCAATGATCACCCAAGATGTAGCAACGACACCATAAGTCAATAGAATAGCTATGGGCAAATCAACAATGAAGTCACTGGACAAGGTCTTCAAATCAAGGAACATTTCACTGGCGATGAAGACATGGCTCATACATAGTTTGGCCTTTTCTGTGGCAATATACGGATGCGAAATCTGGACGATAAAGAAACAAGACAGAAGAAGAATCAAAATGTGGTGTTGGGAAAGCATGTTATCAATATCCATGAATGGCAAGAAAAACAAACAAATACATTTTTGAAAAAATGAAGCCAGACATGTCGCTGGAAGCAAGGATCACCAAGCCATGACTTGCCTACTTTGGACATATCATAAGAACAGAGCAATCACTGGAGAAGAACATCATGGTTGGAAGAATTGAAGGAGCCAGCAACCCGATGGCTTGATATAATTAAAATAATGGTGGAGAAAACCCCTGTGGACCTATCTAGGCCTGCACAAGATCCATCTTTCTACAGTTCGTCCATCCCTCAAGTTGTCATGGCTCCAAATCGAGCGAAAAGTTGTTTAAGAAAAATAAAATAAAAAAGATCTAAAGTAGTATGTATCATAACAAGAAATATCACAGTATGTTGATGGCAAATGGTTCACAGATGAAACTATTTGAATTTGCAGAAAGGCTGATTAAAAGGTTTTTTTTAACACTGATAACAATAGATTTTTAGATAATTTACATGTTCCTATTAAACTATTGATTCTGACACGTCACATGCACCTTAAACAATAGGCGACTGTAACTTTTTCATCTACAATGCTTTTTTGAATAGAACACAACACAATGAATGTTTCTTAAGTCCCGTAAAGAATATTATGACCTATTGTTTAATTTTCAGGTGACACTTAAAAACTAAGGTAAATCTATCTGTAGTGACATTATACAGTAAAAAAAAAATGAGTTATTGCTACCATCCGTGCTTAACCTGGAACTTGAAACAGTATTGTTGACTGAAAAATTCCGCCGCTGCTGTGTGAGACCGGAATCGTGGGCAGAAAGCAGGATGTATCCCTGCAGCTCCGCTCTACTGCCATTTTCTCTTGCAGGCAGCAGAGCTGCAAGGATTGCTTCCTGCCCGCCGCACACGAGGGCAATCTGGCCATGGGCCTCGCAGAGCCTCAGGGTCGGATAAACTGGCCAGATTATTCTCATTATTTGCCACCCTGCAGGGGCTTCCTGGAGCCTCCGGGCTCCGATGCAGCCACATTGGTTGAACAGGCGGTATGTCTGCCCATGTATAGGAAGCTACTGTGGAACAAAAAATTCTGCCATATTGCCTATGAGTCTATGACACTATATTAAGAGAACATGTCTTTCATAAGGTGTTGTATGGGGGCACTACACATTTCATACCAAGTGTCTATGGCTCTGCAGTATGGTGTTGCAAAGGTTTCATGTGTCTGTAAGATTTAGGTGCTGGTTTGTAGGATGGAGTTGAATGGTAGACGGTCACAATGGCCCAATAAAACTTAGCTTAAAAATGTAAAGACTCTGCGGTTGCATCAATAATATGTTTCCAACCAGCAGAATTGTAAGGCTACAGTCTATCAGTATGAGGATGCATATTACTTGAATAGTTTCTCATTTGCTTGCTGCCAGGACAAGATATGAGGTTCAGTGTTCAGTACAAGGCAACTGTTCTGCAGTAAGCAAGGCACTTTACTCATACGGATACTCCGTAGAGGCTCAGTGTTTAGTAGCAGTGTGGAGAACCAGGTCACATCCAGTCCAGAGCTACATATGGTGCACACATTATCAACAACATTCTGCTACAGGGGTATTTGCTTCGATCCAGCTTTGCCTTCTAAAAGCTTGCACTCTAATGCCAAGGTCTACTTCACAGCTGCTCCAGGTTGTGGCAACGACAGGTCCAGACTGGATACCTTCAGAATCTGAAACCATTGCAGTATTCACAGTCATCTCCTTGTCACTACAGTCATGATGGCCACTACTCTTCATCGCTACTTGGAGACATCAGTTCTCTTGGTGGTTTGCCTTTGATCTACTCTCCTGATGAAGTGACTAGTCTCTCACAGTCTCATGAACATCATACTGCTGCCAGTGGCAGGGTCATTACAAAAGTAGATGCAGAAACTGCAGTTGCACCTGGTCCCTGAAGCTAAGTGGGGCCCAAAAGGTCTCTTTCACCTATACGTGAGGGTCATTTCTATCAAAGGGGTTGTTTGTTCTAAAATGATAAGTCTGCAGCGAGGCTGCACCCACTAGACAGGTTATGCCTGAGAGTATGCATATTGCAAACCTGGCCACCATTCCCGGGGCAAAGAACTGCAAATCCTTGCTGTACACTGTGCGTGCACTGGGAGGATACCCATGTCTGTGTTAGGGTGATCCAGGGCAGTAGTCATAGCTGAGAGCAATCCCTGTATCACACCCTGGCCTCGCCTCACAATAATGTCTTTCCTTCGGTGTACCTGTGTCCTGTGTCTCTGCGCTGTAAGGGTCCACCTTGGGCTTCCGTAGGCTCCTTATAGATGGTACCGCACAAAGGGAGACACAGTCTAGCTCAACTTTAACAACAACAGCTTTACTTGGTTCTGTACGCAGCACATCCATATTCTTTACAGCATGAACATCAGGTCTCACAGTACACGATTCTGTCTCTTTCCCTGCGTTCTTGTTCCTGTCACTAAGCTAGCTTCCGGGATGAACCATACCATCCAGTTCCTCAGTGTCCTTCCTGAAGACACAAAAGAGAATGGTAAAACCAAAAACACTCAGTTTGAAAAAATGTTTGCAGTAATCCGCAAGTGCTAGTAAAAGATGTAAATCTCTTTTGTGTCTTCAGGTTTCTTGGTGGTGTGTGAACATGTTCTTACAGACTTGTTCACTGTGCAAGTAGCCCATGTGTTCCTGTTTCCATGATTGTTCTCTTGTGTCTACAAGACTGGGGAGTTCCACCACTCCTCTTGGGCTAGCTGCACAAAAGCTGTTCTGCCCTGTATGCACACATGGATTTTTCCTCTCTGAACCCTGTTCACACAGGTAATATACAGATGATCAGGTTTTTAAATACATCAGATAGGGATTGCATACATTAGTTAGGACTGCTCTGATATGGGTATACCGTGAAGATTGGTAGAGCAGCTTAGTATACATTTTTTGCAAAAAACGTATCAACCAAATACCCTGTTATTTACATCTTTTACTAGCACTTGCGGATTACTGCAAACATTTTTTCAAACTGAGTGTTTTTGGTTTTACCATTCTCTTTTGTGTCTTCAGGTTTCTTGGTGGTGTGTGAACATGTTCTTACAGACTTGTTCACTGTGCAAGTAGCCCATGTGTTCCTGTTTCCATGATTGTTCTCTTGTGTCTACAAGACTGGGGAGTTCCACCACTCCTCTTGGGCTAGCTGCACAAAAGCTGTTCTGCCCTGTATGCACACATGGATTTTTCCTCTCTGAACCCTGTTCACACAGGTAATATACAGATGATCAGGTTTTTAAATACATCAGATAGGGATTGCATACATTAGTTAGGACTGCTCTGATATGGGTATACCGTGAAGATTGGTAGAGCAGCTTAGTATACATTTTTTGCAAAAAACGTATCAACCAAATACCCTGTTATTTACATCTTTTACTAGCACTTGCGGATTACTGCAAACATTTTTTCAAACTGAGTGTTTTTGGTTTTACCATTCTCTTTTGTGTCTTCAGGTTTCTTGGTGGTGTGTGAACATGTTCTTACAGACTTGTTCACTGTGCAAGTAGCCCATGTGTTCCTGTTTCCATGATTGTTCTCTTGTGTCTACAAGACTGGGGAGTTCCACCACTCCTCTTGGGCTAGCTGCACAAAAGCTGTTCTGCCCTGTATGCACACATGGATTTTTCCTCTCTGAACCCTGTTCACACAGGTAATATACAGATGATCAGGTTTTTAAATACATCAGATAGGGATTGCATACATTAGTTAGGACTGCTCTGATATGGGTATACCGTGAAGATTGGTAGAGCAGCTTAGTATACATTTTTTGCAAAAAACGTATCAACCAAATACCCTGTTATTTACATCTTTTACTAGCACTTGCGGATTACTGCAAACATTTTTTCAAACTGAGTGTTTTTGGTTTTACCATTCTCTTTTGTGTCTTCAGGTTTCTTGGTGGTGTGTGAACATGTTCTTACAGACTTGTTCACTGTGCAAGTAGCCCATGTGTTCCTGTTTCCATGATTGTTCTCTTGTGTCTACAAGACTGGGGAGTTCCACCACTCCTCTTGGGCTAGCTGCACAAAAGCTGTTCTGCCCTGTATGCACACATGGATTTTTCCTCTCTGAACCCTGTTCACACAGGTAATATACAGATGATCAGGTTTTTAAATACATCAGATAGGGATTGCATACATTAGTTAGGATTGCTCTGATATGGGTATACCGTGAAGATTGGTAGAGCAGCTTAGTATACATTTTTTGCAAAAAACGTATCAACCAAATACCCTGTTATTTACATCTTTTACTAGCACTTGCGGATTACTGCAAACATTTTTTCAAACTGAGTGTTTTTGGTTTTACCATTCTCTTTTGTGTCTTCAGGTTTCTTGGTGGTGTGTGAACATGTTCTTACAGACTTGTTCACTGTGCAAGTAGCCCATGTGTTCCTGTTTCCATGATTGTTCTCTTGTGTCTACAAGACTGGGGAGTTCCACCACTCCTCTTGGGCTAGCTGCACAAAAGCTGTTCTGCCCTGTATGCACACATGGATTTTTCCTCTCTGAACCCTGTTCACACAGGTAATATACAGATGATCAGGTTTTTAAATACATCAGATAGGGATTGCATACATTAGTTAGGACTGCTCTGATATGGGTATACCGTGAAGATTGGTAGAGCAGCTTAGTATACATTTTTTGCAAAAAACGTATCAACCAAATACCCTGTTATTTACATCTTTTACTAGCACTTGCGGATTACTGCAAACATTTTTTCAAACTGAGTGTTTTTGGTTTTACCATTCTCTTTTGTGTCTTCAGGTTTCTTGGTGGTGTGTGAACATGTTCTTACAGACTTGTTCACTGTGCAAGTAGCCCATGTGTTCCTGTTTCCATGATTGTTCTCTTGTGTCTACAAGACTGGGGAGTTCCACCACTCCTCTTGGGCTAGCTGCACAAAAGCTGTTCTGCCCTGTATGCACACATGGATTTTTCCTCTCTGAACCCTGTTCACACAGGTAATATACAGATGATCAGGTTTTTAAATACATCAGATAGGGATTGCATACATTAGTTAGGACTGCTCTGATATGGGTATACCGTGAAGATTGGTAGAGCAGCTTAGTATACATTTTTTGCAAAAAACGTATCAACCAAATACCCTGTTATTTACATCTTTTACTAGCACTTGCGGATTACTGCAAACATTTTTTCAAACTGAGTGTTTTTGGTTTTACCATTCTCTTTTGTGTCTTCAGGTTTCTTGGTGGTGTGTGAACATGTTCTTACAGACTTGTTCACTGTGCAAGTAGCCCATGTGTTCCTGTTTCCATGATTGTTCTCTTGTGTCTACAAGACTGGGGAGTTCCACCACTCCTCTTGGGCTAGCTGCACAAAAGCTGTTCTGCCCTGTATGCACACATGGATTTTTCCTCTCTGAACCCTGTTCACACAGGTAATATACAGATGATCAGGTTTTTAAATACATCAGATAGGGATTGCATACATTAGTTAGGACTGCTCTGATATGGGTATACCGTGAAGATTGGTAGAGCAGCTTAGTATACATTTTTTGCAAAAAACGTATCAACCAAATACCCTGTTATTTACATCTTTTACTAGCACTTGCGGATTACTGCAAACATTTTTTCAAACTGAGTGTTTTTGGTTTTACCATTCTCTTTTGTGTCTTCAGGTTTCTTGGTGGTGTGTGAACATGTTCTTACAGACTTGTTCACTGTGCAAGTAGCCCATGTGTTCCTGTTTCCATGAGTGTCCTTCCTGGCCAAGCTCACATTGTTCTGGAATTCCCTCAGTCATTTCGCTCTGGTTCTGAGGGCATCTGCCCATGCCATAATCCACCACATAATGAGTGGCCTGCCCCTACTGCTTAGTCTTCCTGTAGCAACTGCAGTCCTACTTATACTGCACCGCTAACACTGCTGTACTGTTTCCACTGCTGATGTATCACCCACAGAATAGATGGCCGGGCCCTTTTCTTGTGGCAAACGTTACGTGACAAGGTGTTGCCTAGGGGTTATAGAGCCCTTCTGCGCTCAACGGGCACACTGACCCTCTCTGACTCTATCAGGAAGTCTTTCCTGCCTTATCCACCATGTCCCTCCTATGTTAACCACTTACAATCCAAAGAATGGAACTAGAAAGTACCCCATCTTGTAGCTAAGTTTGGGTACTACTCTTTCTTTCGCCCCTGGAAGCATTCCTGACTCCTAGTTCACAGCTGTAAACATTCTTTTCCGAGATTCATATCTCTCTCTCTCCATTTTTTAGCAAATTTGCCGAATTGTGCCAGAAACAAAAAACCTGATGTGTGAAAGTAGCCTAAACCTTAATGTTTTACAATGACAAACAACAAACATATAGAGGCTTAGAACTGTTTGTGAAGTGAATAAACAAACATTTCTCAAGATTGTGTCACTATGATCATTGTCTGTCACATCTGTGAATGTTTTACAAGAAATGCAGCTATGTGATTGCCTGAATGCATTCGGTATACAGTATTTTAATCTGGATTCCAAATTGCCATTTGTATATTCACCATTTGTACATTTGAGGCAGCCTAAGTTATGGCTCTCAAGGAGAGAAACTAATATAGTCTACAAAGAAATATTTGCAATGAACAACTGAGCCAGCATTGCTTTATCAAATGTATATGAAGTGTATTGTGTCCAATGTGAGCAACCAGGCAACACAAAAAGGAGCTTTTCAAGTGAGCTCTTTAAGGTACACAAATGTTATGAAGTCTTTGCCAACAAGGATGTGGTTTCAGCAATGGGGGGTGCCTTTTTTAAAAATATACTATTGCCATCACAGCCCCCCTTGCTCAAAATTCTGGGGTCTATAAAAGTACAGAATACGTTCACCCAGGTCATGTTGGAGATAAGGAAGAGACGATGCAGGAAACAAAGTTAAGAAGTAGGCCCAATGTAATGTCATTCCCAATTCCCCAATGTGGGGTCCTTTCTTTACTAAATAAAATAGTGCCATCACAGCCCCCTTGCCCAAAATGCACCGTACAAAGCACGTTCACCCTGGTGATCTAGTGGCAGTTAAAGGACACATTGCAGGAAACAGAATTAAGAAGTAGGCCCAATGTAATGTCATGCCCAATTTTCCAATGTGGGGTCCTTTTTTTTTACAAAATAAAACAGTGCCATCACAGCCCCCTTGCCCAAAATGAGGAGGTTCCTAGCCTTGGTCTACCGGGTTCACCCTAGGAGTTCCGCTAATCCTTACAAAAACCTAGTCCCAATGTAAAGGATTGTGTCTCCTACACTTGTAATGCCCATACATTAAGTGTATAGGCTGACAAACATTTCCCCAAGGGGGATACATTTATTAAAAACATAGTATGGCCATCCTAGACACACTTGCCCAAAAATTGACTGTCTGTAACAGCACAGAACACATGAACCCTGGTGATCTAGTGGTGGAAAATGATGAGAGGTGGAGTAAGGCCTCATTAAAAAGTAGGCCCAATGTCAATGAGCGCGCCTCCTTGACTTGTAATGCCCATTCACTAAGTGCATGGGCTGTCAAACATTTCCCCATGGGGGGGTTATTAAAAAAAAAATATTTAGGGTCATCATAAACACCTTGCAAGACTGTAAAGTGGTTTCCTACACAGTTGCTGCTGGGAAGGAGCATTTTTTTGTTTAAAAAAATGGCGGACGAATCGTTGGATGAAGTGATCAGGAAAAGGGGCATGGTGATGACAGGAATGGAAGCGTACATGATTAATAACAGCAGTGGCTATGGGAGGTATGAGATCCAGGATACAGCCTACAATGATTATTCGTTTATCCACCACCAATTACAAGAATGTGTTTCCTGCCCATCAGAAGATCGGTGTAACAGATGCGTGTGTTTGACTCGGCCTAAGAAATGCCTGTCACAAATATGTTGCCAAAGACGCACGTGTCTGTCTAAAGGGCAAAGTGCAACATGTTTGTGAGATGCTGAGTTATAGAAAGCAGATCAATGTTGGAGGAAAACCAAACAAACTGGTGGATGCTTGTGATAAAATAAGTTGAAAGAGGACTGCACCGTCCGTAACTATAAACACACCCGTGGCACAAGCTTCTTCATCTTCACCCATACATATGATATTACCAATAACATCCAAATGTCACAGTTGAAAATTATTTGTTATAGTGTGATGAACACTGTTAAAGGAATGCCACTAAACATAGATTACCACTATCCTGGGAAACGCCAGATTTCCTCTTTACAAGATATGGACGATGATGGTATTGATGAAGACTTTGAAATTTACAGCATCCACACCAAGAAAATGAAGATCACAGCTTCAAAACGTGCAAAAAAGGCCGGGAATGTCTGGAAAAACATTTTGTCTTGGGCAAACTTTCCCTCTTACTAAAGTGGTACCGAATGATGCATACACAGCTTTCATGTCTATTTAGCGTGAGATGGTTGAAAGATGATGTATTCTGTTTTGTCCATGTCCACTTTTTGAAAGCAAGCAGAAAAGAAGGATGAAATAGCGTGAAGACTTGTGATTTTGGTCACTAAGGAGGTGATGTCAGGTACAGATAGGTAGATCTGTGTGTCATCGGCGTACAGATGATATAGCAAACCGTGACATTACATCAGCTGTCCCAGGCAGAAGGTGTAGTTGGAGAAGAGTAGGGGTCCTAGAATTGATCCTTGGGGAACACCGAAAGACCGGGGTCAAAGGGAGGAGGTGGTGTGGGAGAGGGAGACACTGAATGTCCCTGTAACAGCCTGGTTGTTTTTTAAAGACTGTGCAGATAAACCCAAAAAGGCAATTTGCACCACTGGCCATGCCCGCAACAGTAGCAAAAATCCCATCCTAACCACCACAAGCATGGTCAGGCACATGGCAGCAAAGCACCTGACTTTGTTGGTTGAACACAAGGCTCCATGAACAGTGTATGCGGGTGATAACACTGCTTCTTCCGATGTTGTGTCGTGCAAGCCAATCCACTGTCCATGGTGCATTTTAAGATTCCTCATGCCTTGCATCTGCAGTTGCACACAAACTGAAATAGCACCATCAACAAGCACGTCCACGTCCTTATCCCACGGCAGCTTTCAATTGTCCATACCCCAGTCCTTGGAATGCAAGCCGAAATACGCAGCCAACGCCACAGTACTTAGTTCACACATTTGTTGTCTGCTTGTGCTGGAAATGTTGAATTTTAGGCCTGTGCGAGATGTAACCTTTCCGCAACCAGATGACGGTGACCATCACAAGGTACTCGGTACCCAGCCGCCACAATTTTTCCTGGTCTATAGTCACAATATCACACAAGCAAGCACGTGTCCGACAACATTACCCGTGCCCTCCACAATGCTGTTATTGGGAACGTCCACCAAACCACTGACATGTGGATAAGTGCTTGTGGTCAGGGACTGTACATATCACTATTGGCACACTGGATTAACATAGTGGAAGCCGGGATCCAGTCCGACCTTGGGATGGTGCACATCTTCCAAACCCCGAGTATTGCAGGCCTTACGTCAATCTGGGTTGCCCACACAGTCTACAGCTCCTGCACCTCCTCCTTCTTCGCGTCCTCTTCAGCCTCCATCTCCAAAAGTAACACATCAGTCACAAGCTGGAAGCACTGCAGTACTGCCTCAGCCAAGCGGCAACAGGCTGTGCTGAAGGGAATATGTTGTGCACAATGATGAAAAGTTGTGGACAGCTCTGAAAGAGCAGGCAGATCTGTGGCTGACACCGCTCAACCTACAGCCAGGCATGGTCATGTGTGACAATGGCTGGAACCTGGTGGCTGCTCTGTGTCAAGGCAAGCTCACACACGGGCCATGCCTGGCCCATGTGCTTAACCTCATTGTTGAATGTTTTGAGAAAAGCAACACGGAAGTGCCAGATCTGCTAGGAAAAGTACGAGGCTCTGCGTACCCATTTTAGAAAGTCAGCTAGAGCTTCATCTGCCCTTGCCGTGATTCTGCAGCCCTTGCAGCTTCTGGCTGATGTGTCATGTCCTCCCCATGCATTTAAACTCTTCACTGCATATTTTGGAAAGGATTTGTGAGCAGAAGAAGGCATTTCTAGACTACCAGCATCAGCAAGGCCTTTGGTATTCAGTTCTGACTTCACACATAAGATCTCAGGAGTGGATATGGATGTCAGACATATGTACCATCCTCCAAAACTTTGAGTTGTTCTAATATTAATATTTATAGTTATTTACATAGTGTCAGCAAAAAAAGGGGTACACCGGCCTACAATGATCAAACTTGGAGCACGCAGATATATGAGGACTGTCACAGAAATACCACAGTGGCAAATATGTGGCCTTTTTTTATTTTGTTATGCTAAATAGTGCTGTATATAATTAGAGTAACAGACAGCAAAAAAAGGGGTACACCGGCCTACAATGATCAAACTTGGAGCACGCAGATATATGAGGGCTCTCGCGGAAATTCCACACTGGCAAATATGTGGCCTTTTTATATTTTGTTATGCTAAATAGGGCTGTATATAATTTGACAAAAATTAGCTATGGCGTGCACTAAGCCACGCCGTATATATACCCTCAGGGTTGATAATCAGAAATAGCTATGGAGGATATCCACTAGATAAAACATAACCTTTAATGTAAATAAGTTAAAATCTTGGATCTCAACAAAAACACATACATAAACCAAAGAAAACGTGCTCAAGTGAACCAGTGCTCAAGATAAAAAATTGGAACAGTCTTACCAATCTAGACGGACGTATCAACAGAGGTGGTGGTTCCAGAGTCAAGGGCAAAGGGTGGCGGTAGGTATACTGCCACTATCTTTCCTGTAGCACCCTTGAAAAGCTCCTCTCCTGACAAGGACAGGCCCCAAGTGAGCCCTACTATGGACACCCACCATCCAATATGTGAACCCAAATGTCTCTCTTCTCCCTACTCGTTTCAACTCCAATATAGGAGAATCGTCAGGGAGTTTTAAAATAAATAGGTGCCAATGGGCCCAGTTGTTAATCCAACAATGAAGTTCATATCAGTCCATATTAGTCCGTAAAAGTCCGTACAGGTTGGGTCCCGCAGTGGCTGGGCACCCAAAAATCAGCAAGGCTAGCAGTATTTGCAGCTTAGGGTAAGTCCTCATTGCCATAAGAAAGGTCCCCTCCTTTTAAAGTTTGCCCAATGATATAGAGCCACCCCCCAGCCATGACGTCATACCTGTAATACTCCATACAGGGTTACTGGATATGTATCCGCTGTACGCTGCAACTGGCATGCCGCCGGGCTGCCATGTGACTGAGGCGGCTGGAGCGCACACTACCGGAAGTGCCGGCGCCATTTTGGATGCGTCACTTCCGCCCGCCATCCAAAAGGAGTACAGCATGCCAGGGCAGGTTACCAGAGACATCGGCACCATTTTGTGTGTGCCATTATAGTCACTATGCAAAGAGGCAACACACGCAAAGCCTGCGTGCTGCTGGCACTGATAGCAAGATAACCGCATAAATCCAGAGGTAATGGATATGCGGTACTAAGTGCAGTAGGTGCTGAAACTCAATGGTGGCGAAGAAAGTCATAATTTATATGATCATGACTGTGGGCATAATGCTGACCTACGGATATATGATCATATTAGAGGTACATAGACATGCTATAGTAGAGCATACATTTAGAGGTTAAATATGCTATGCCAAATCTAGTAATAAAGGGGTACCTTTTTAGGGGACACACTAAGCGGCATAAAAGTTAGGTTCCAAGAGAAAAAGACCCTTCAAAACTATAACTGGGGTTTAACTCTCACCTAGAGTCCTCATTATGTACTTATATTGAAGGCTGTCCTAGGAAAAGGCAATGGCGCTTTTACTGTCAGATAGAGCTAATCAAATCCGATTTATTTTGTTTTCTCTGGCTGTTCCTATAGCTAAATACCCCTATCAGAGGCCAGGTTTAATCACAGAAATAACTACACGCTAAAGATAGCACATAGTTCAATAAAGCAATAAGAGAAAGGGAGTAATGCTGAACCAGTGGATACTTATATAGGATGACCGAGGAGGATGGGGAGACAGGGAGGAAAGGGGTGGGGGGGGGGGGGAGAGAGAAGTTATTGGAAGAGACTTCCCTCTTATAGAAAACATCCATAATTGATCTGGTCATTGAGACCTCGAGGCTGGCATGTGTCTAGCGCGAAAATCCAACTGGCCTCTCTTTGAAGCAGCAGCCTATTGAGGTCACCACCCCTACTTGGCATGTCAATTTTATCGATTCCCATGAATCGTATGACTCCGATATCTCCCCCATGCAGGCCATTAACATGCTTGGCAATTGGAGTATCCCTCCGGTTTCGTATGTCACCCAGGTGTTCGCCCACTCTCCTCCTGAACTCTCTTATTGTCTTCCCGACGTAGGTGATACCACATTCACAAGCAGCTCTATAGATAACACCTGTGGTTCTACAAGTTATAAACTTACCGTATTCAGCTTAAAGGTCTGTTGTGTGTTATCATTAAAAAACTCCTTTCCAGTACGTATCGATTCGCACGCTATACAGCTGCCACTTGGAGCACGCAGATATACGAGGGCTGTCACGAAAATACCACATGGCAAATACGTGGCCTTTTTATATTTTTTTAATGCTAAATAGTGCTGTATATAATTACAGTAACAGACAGCAAAAAAAGTGGTCCTCCGGCCTACAATGACCAAACTTGGAGCACGCAGATGTTTGAGGCCTGTCACGGAAATACCACACTGGCAAATATGCGGCCTGTTTTTCTTTAAAATGCCAAATAGTGCCGTATAAAATTAGAGTAACAGACAGCAAAAAAAGTGGCAAAACGGCCTAGAATGCAAAAACTTGGAGCACGCAGATATATGAGGCCTTTATTCTTGAATTTAAAACACACGCAAAAAAAAGAAGTGGCACAAGGCTAGCACACACAACTATGCTACGTATGCCTGACAAGCTATGATTTTTAAACAGGCCTCAGTCTGGCCTGCAGGCCTTGCACTGGTGTGGATATGCCATGACCTGACTATCTAGCGCTGCAATCTCGGGACCCACAAATTAGCCCTAAAAAGGACTGTTGGTTTCTGAGGAGTTGTGGATTTAATGACCGCCAATAACTGACCTGAGATATAAGAGAATAGCCTCCCCATACAGGTGACAATCCAGTAGCTGCCGGCTGTACACTATAGCTGACAACTTGCTGTATCAGCCACGATCAGTGTTTGCACCGTCCACATCTGTTTAACCCCTTAGATGCTGCTGTCAATAGTGACTACATCATTATAAATGGTTAACAGAGTGTGGGGGCTTCCTATTTAACCAAATTGGTGCCCTCAGATCTTGATTTTGTTGTCCTGATATTTGCCATGGCAATTCAAGACCAATCAGTGGCCTTAGAGTCTGACGGCTGTAGTAATCTGTTCAGAAGTTAGAGACATTTAGGTGATAAAAATACACATTTTCATTTCTGTCATGCCACTTTGCATTAATTCCTGAAAATCACCTGAAGGGTTAATAAACTACCTGACTGCAGTCTTCAATATGTCTGGGGGTGCTGTTTTTAAAATGGTATCACTTTTGGGGGTTTCCCAATATATGGGACCCCTAAAGGCATTTCAAACATGGTATAGATCCCTATGAAAGTAAATTTTGCAAATTTCCTTGAAAAAATGAAAAATAACTGCTACATTTTAAAAACCTCCTAAAAGGCTAACAAAATATAAGAACAATTTGCAAATGGTGCTGATGTAAAGCAGACATGAGGGAAATGTTATTTATTAATGTTTTGCTGTGGTGTGACCATCTGGATTAAAGGGATAATCATTCAAAGTTTGAAAATTGCAAATTTTTTAACATTTTTCTCAAATTTCAGATATTTTTTTTTTATAAATAAACACAAAATATATCGACCTAAATTTACCATTATCATAAAGTATAATGTGTCACAAAAAACAGTCTCAGAGTCACTGGGATTTGTTGAAGCGCTCCAGAGTTATTACCACATAAAGTGACACTGGTCAGATTTCAAAAATTTGGCTCCGTCACTAAGGGGTTAAGAGTTGCAGACCTACACTAACTCTAAAAACCACGATTCTGACCCTATCTCGGCAGCAGCTCTCCCTATACTCGCTGAATCCGGAGTAGAATGCGGCGAGCAGGGCGGCGCCAGGTCTCTTATACCCGGGATGATGCTGTACGGCCAAGCCAATCACTGCACGACCACAACAATGATGGCTGCGGCGTGTCTTGGCCTGGCAGACAATCCTTGCACCGTGATTGGGTCTCTAAAGTCCGCCAAAAATGCTGGGTGGAGACACCAGTTCCTCGCTGAATAATCCCGGACATGCTCGGTGCTCGCCGAGTACACCGAGCATAGTGATACTCGGACGAGTAACGAGTAGTGGCGAGCACGTTCGCTCATCACTAGTCAACATCTTGTACACCCTCTCAGAATTATTCCTGCTTGTAAGGGCTGCAGTCATCACTATTAGCATTGCTGAGGTGGTTAGGAGTGGTTAAGGTGGAGACACCTTACATGTATTTGTACAGGTTCCGTGGTGTGCACGATTCTTAAAGGGAATCTGTCAGCAAGTTTCTGCTGTGTAGAGCAGTGTAATGTAGCAATGTAATGTGTCACTTACTATGCTGTGTGCTGTAGTTTCAATACAATCAGTGTTTTATCAGCAGGAGATTATCACTGCAGGACTCATGTACAAGCCAGTCAGCCTAATCTGTGAAACCCCGCCCCCACCACTGATTTACATATTGCTAGCAATGCACAGTGTGCACAGGAAGCTGCCAATCAGTGCTGTGGGCTGTGGGCAGGGTTATACACAGCTTAGCATTCTGAGCACTGCTAAATCTACAGTAGAAAAACAGGGATTCTATCAAAACTACACCAAGCAACCCAGTAAGGCTACGTTCACATTAGCGTTGCGCGCCGCTGCGTCGGCGACGCAACGCACGACGCACGCAAAAACGCGTGCAAACGCACGCAAAAACGCTGCGTTTTGCGACGCGTGCGTCGTTTTTTGACGAAAATCGGACGCAAGAAAAATGCAACTTGTTGCATTTTCTTGCGTCCGACGCTAGCGTCAAAAACGACGCACATGTCGGAAAACGCAACGCGAAAAACGCATGCGTCCCCCATGTTAAACATAGGGGCGCATGACGCGTGCGTCGCCGCTGCGTTTCCCGACGCTGCGTCGGTAAACGCTAATGTGAACGTAGCCTAAGTGTCACATCCCTGGAATCAGTGTCTCTGCCCCTATATAATGTAGCTCTCAGATTATGTGGAAAAGCCTGCTGACGGATTCCCTTTAATTGGAGGCTACTGGGTATTCTTTCTGGAGAAGAGGAGTTAGTTGAAGACTTTAGATTTTGGAAGAAAAACTACACCTAGGTCCATCCCCATATATCATATACAGAATAAATATGGCCATTGTTCAGCTACAAGCAAATATAACATTATTCTCTTTCCGAAGTTTATATAATACATTGGGTAGTTTGCTAAATGAATGATGCAATGCTGCTTCTGTCTGTGCATAGTGAATCAAGTGTATTTTGCCAATTACTGCTCATATAACGGGGTAAGTGGCCCATTCCTGCACAGGACCCCATTGGGGAAGTCACTTATTCCCCTGTAGATCAGTCCGATCCTGACAGATGATCTGTTTCAATCGTTTGGTCCAGGTTCATCAGAGAGTGACTGTACTTTAGTGGCTCCAAACTATGTCTGAAAGAGAAAATCAGCAATAGATATGGAGCGCCCCCAGACACAGGGTTACGCGTTTCGGTACCGGGCCTCTCTGGTTCGGTTCTGAGGCTGTCACGGTGGCTGGACTCGGTCGTGACCCTGCTAAGGGGCGTCCAATAAAGGTGGTGATAGAGTCTGTCAGGGGTTCGTGACGCCACCTGTGGTGTTCGGTCAGGGTGACCGACGCTGCTGTGGGGTCCGCTGGGGTGATGGAATGGCAGCTGGATGGTATACCTTCCCACAGGTGAAGTATGTCCCCAGGGCTTCCCAGTAAGGTGGATGGTGATGGTGTGAGGTGCAGACAATAACAAGGACACAGGGTTGCAGTCTCTTTACCTCTTTACTGAAAATTTCAGGATCCTCAATCCAGAGCACGTTTAACAGGGCTATCAGAGACCGGCCGGTCCGATGGGCACATCCAGAGTTTCCTTCGCAGATGGAAATCGTTGCCTACCAATAGCGTCTGTGTGTTGTAGTCCTACCCTGCTGAGCATTCGGAATAGTCCTCACAACTGCTGTCCTCATTCGTTCGTTCTCTACAGCTCTCTCTCTCTTTTGTTCCAGATGTTACTAGTTTCTCGTCCCCCAGTATGTTTTGGCTAGGACGCACCCGTATGACGGGAAGGCTTGGAGGTCTTCCGGGACCCTAGAGACGCCCCTCTCCCAATGTTGCCCCCTATGTCTGCTTAGGAAATTTATGGTAGCAAGCCAACCTATAATTGACTGTCCGGCGGAGTTTGAAGTAAGGCTTGAAGTCAGTTACTCCTGCGGTGTTCCGGCCACCGACTATGCGCCTCAGTAAGATGTTGCCTCTCTCTCTCTCGGCACGACTCTTACTGGCTCTCCTTTGTGCTTGATCTCGTTTACACTGTTCCACAATATCCTTCCCTTCATGTCTCTCTCCTGGATCCTGCCGCAGGGTGTGCAGGCGCGGTTCCGTTACGTTCTGTTCTGTTCGCTAGGCACCTGCCAGGTTCCCACGCCTGACAGGGACCCCCCTGTGCCTTCTCCCTGCAACACCCCCTGCCACGGGATGTTGCCTGGTTCCAACCCAGTCAGCTTCTGACTAACTTTCTCCCCAGCCCCTAGTTTTACCAATGTGAGGAGTGGCCCAATAAATAAAGCCTTTTTCTCCCCCTAGTGGCCGGAGTGTGAAGTGTAATGTGTTCTGGTGATACCTGGTCAGGAGAACTCCTTAGTGCCATCAGACGTACCACCACTCCCCTTAGCGGCAGAGTGCCATATTGCAACGACCAGGTCTCTGGGGCGCTGCAGATATATATCTCTAATCATAAAAGATAGTGTAGTAATTCTCCTGGAAAGTGAGTGATATATATCTCCTGTACAGGGAAGAATGGAAGACCATTTGGGAATTGTGAAGACCAAAAAGAGGTAAACCAAACATATGGTGAAAGAACAAATAGGACAATAGAATTAAGGCTAAAATACCTTTATTAGTGGCACTACATGCATAAAGAGGATCAAGCACCCTAGCGAAGGACACGTTCTGAAACATGCATCGTGATGTGCGTTGCGCCAGGACCGTGAACCATCTATTCTGTCCATACCCGCAGTATTCCATCCTTCCCTGGATAATTGTACCCCACAGGTTGTGCATCTCCTCCTTCTACCTACTTGCCCTATCAAAATATTGCAATTATAACAACTTTTTTTGTAGGTCTTGCATCTCCTGGCTGCTTCTATACACTTGCTCTCCTTTACTTTGGACAAACTATACAACTTCATAGTGACGTATTGTTTGTACCTTTACATGAAAGTACATCCCTGTGGTGTCTATTTTCCTTCATTGTATATAGCACAGTTACTGTTTCCTCTGATACTCTTACATCCCGATGACTGTCCTATTTCACACATACGGTGACGGTGAGTCATTGTCGGTTACAATTATACTGTGAGATATCTTTTCTTGTGGGCCTTGTTGTTTCTTATAAGTTGCTAATTAATCTGCTATTTATGCTGATATATTTATATATTATCTTCCCATCCATTACCTTATGGTTTGTTTTTTAATGTATTTTTATTGTTATGTATAATCATATTTCATTTCCTCTTTTATTAACTTGTGCGGGCTCCTCTTTATGCATGTAGTGCTACTTCTATTGTCATACTCTTTGTTCTTTGACCATATGTTCAGTTTCCTTCTTTTTGGTCTATGGCTGAAAGAGAGGATCCCGAGCAGGGGTCCTCCTATATAACATATACATGCACCAATGAAACACAAAGGGGGTTATCAAGATGAGATAAATCTCTAGTATAAAAAGAAGCTGAACCTTCTAAAATTATTTTATTGTGACATAAATATATTTTGTGTTTCTCCGACAGGTATGATTCAGTTTCATCTCCAGATACAAGCTCTTCCATTGATTCTGCCTAAATAAATGGAGCACCAAGGGAAAACTCTGACATACAGGAATGCTTTTATCATTTTCATTGCACAACTGTTCCTCTCAACCATTTTCTTTTCACTCTATAACTATGGAAATCGCTCATTGGTTAGCAGTATGTTTTCATATACAAGTATCCCCCAGGAAACAGCTAACAATACTAAGATCATCCTTGTTTGGACGTGGCCATTTGGTGGTGTATTTCCACTTAATGAATGTCCCCCATACATTGATTTTTCTGGATGCTTTTATACAGCTAACAGATCATTATATTCTTCCGCAGATGCAATTGTTATGCATCACAGAGATGTTTGTAATTCCAGAGAACAATTACCCCAGATGCCAAGACCACCAAATCAGTACTGGGTTTGGTTTAACTTGGAGTCTCCATCACATAGCCCAAATTTGCATTTTATGGATGATCTTATCAACCTCACAATGTCTTACAGAGCTGACTCAGATATTTTCTCACCTTATGGTTGGTTAGATCCAAATAAAGAAGAAGATACCTTCCAAATTCCTCCAAAGACCAAGCTGGTGGCCTGGGCAATAAGTAACTGGAATCCAGGTTCTAAAAGAGTACGCTATTATCAGGAACTAAAGAAATTTCTATCTGTAGACGTTTATGGAAGGCAGCATTTACCTCTGCCAAAAAATAAACATGAACAAACGTTGGCACAGTACAAGTTTTATCTCGCCTTTGAAAACTCTATTCATGAAGACTATATTACAGAGAAACTTTGGAAGAACGCATTGTCGTTTGGATGCGTACCAGTTGTTCTTGGTCCTACTCGTAAAAACTATGAACGCTTTATTCCAAAAGACTCTTTTATCCACGTAGATGACTTCTCCACAGCTGAAGAGCTCGCTAAATATATCTTGAAGTTAGACGGTGATGAGAAAGCTTACCAACAGTATTTTTCATGGAGATCCAGACTTCATCCGATTGGAAATACTGATTGGCGGACTCATTACTGCAAGGTGTGTAAAGCACTAAAAGAGGCTCCGCCAAACAAAACTATTTCAAAACTTGGAGCATGGTACAAATGATTGTAGAAGTTGTTGTTTTTTTCTTTTAAAGGGAACCTGTCAGCAGATTTTGCCGCTGTAAGATGTGGCCACTGTCTTTCAGGGCTTATCTACAGGATTCTATAATGCTGTAGATAAGTCCCTAACCCGACCTGAAAGAACTGAAAAATAAGTTTTATTATACTCACCCGTGGGGTGGTCCGGTCCGATGTGTGTCACTGGTTGGGTCCGGCGCCTCACATCTTCTTGAGACACCGCCCTCATGCTTCTTTATCGCTCCCCAGCATAGGTGCTCCTGCGTAGGCATACTTATCTGCCCTGTTGAGGGCTGTTAGAGAAGGGATTTCCAACCTACTCAGGTGTTATGTCTTTTAGGTACCTAAGCGATGAAGCAATAATCAGAGAAACACACGCTCGTTGTCTGTCCAAGTAGTCCCATGCTCTTTATCTTCAGGGCTGGGGTTTTAAAGCCCTAAGATCAAAAGGAAATGTAGAGTTACATAATAAATTGGCAATGGGTTATCAGACACATCCTAGTATACAAGATAAATTAGGTGAAGGAATGCGCGTGTCTGTGGTTTTATGAGATTCTTGCTGAGCATTCAACATTTTTGGGTGTTTTCGAACAAAACAGAATCTGGACAACAACAACTAGACGCCATTGACAGTTCCTGGGAATTATTGACCACCGCTATGTAGATATCCGGGAAATCGTGCTAAATGAGACTCAGATGATAACATTGTGCAAGACTTGTTTTTCTGATATTTTTCTGATATTAAAAAGATGAAGATTAACCATTTCTTTAACAATTCCTCTCTTTTTATCATCTTATCTACCTTGCCCTAGCTGATCCCTTCCTGTTACTCAGGTCTGCAAGATAACCCTACTTCACGAAATATATGGCTTATCCAGTGTATATCATGGGATACCGACATGCTGTGTATCCATTCAAATTATACTTGTGGGTCAGACCTTCTGTTCCGTCTAACCCTATTTCTATTGAGGGATTATTATAAGTGGATGATATAGATACATTTTTATGACATAGAAATATAGACATTTATATTAATATATTAAAATATGTGTTAGAAAATAGAATATAATTTTTGTTTGTTAGCATAATTCATAGAGTCCATATTGTCAATGAGTCTTTGTAAGTTCTCTGTGGGCTCTTTGTCTTTTATCAGACCTTTGGTCTTCTGAAATACAATCCGCCAAGTCTCCTGAAGTTTGCTTGTTGCAGAATACGCATTCAGGTTGGAGTGCAGTTATTGAGGTAGTCATCACTTGGGTTTGCTTTATATCAAAGTCAGTATGGATTTTTGCTTTACGTTTACCTGGAAAACATTTACAATTAGAACTGAGAATTTTCTTTATTGCATAACAAATAACTTTATCATCCCTGCAATGATTAGTGTCACTAAAGCTGCTTGAATTAGAACATGAATTACACCCGATATCCATCCACCTATTCCTTTGAACAGGTTCACGGGGTTTAACAATAAGAGCCATTCAGGGAGGGGTAAATCATCCAGTGAATTAGCTTTTCGCACCCCTTCCCTTTATCATTTCAAGTTATTCTATATCATGAGTAATTCTCATTAGTCCGGAAGGATCTATATAGCGGCAACAGGCAGGTCCTACCACCTGACAGAAATTCCTTGAGAGGCTGTGAGATAATTATGTACTATAGAATGATGATTAATAATAACTATAAGCTGTTTCATGTAGGCTGATTCAACATTTAGAGCATAAAAAAAATAATCAGTTATACTATAAAAAATGTCACCTAGTCGATACATACCAACACATATTCATAGATGCCTACTAGGGTTGAGCGACCTTGACCTTTTTAGAGTCGAGTCGTGTTTCGCGAAACCCGACTATCTTAGAAGTCGAGTCGAGTGGAATCGGCCGATTATGGCGAAAAGTCGGGTATCGCCCGAAACACGAAACCCAATGCAAGTCAATGGGGGAGCATAGTCGGCAGTGAGTGGAGGCCAGGAAAACACCTACACTGCCCATTTTAATGGCAAAAACATCCATTCTTGTTACAGAAGCTTGTCAATCATAATTTAGCTTATAATAATTGGAAGGCATTTGAAATTGGGGGTCATTTGGCTAAAGTTGTGGGGGGTAGGGCTGGTTCAAGTAATTAGTGGGCCCAGGAAATCTGGACCACGTCACGGCAGTGGAGCAGGGAGAGGTAAGTATTTCAACTTTGCAAGTGCTGTGATCCTGAGCAAGCAGGGGGGGCCCACTCGTTGGCATTGGCACTGGCACAGGGCCCCTCAAAGTACAGCGGTGTGTTTGCACGGCGGGGGCGCCTCCCACCGGCAGCAACACTTTTGCGTACTATGAGAGGCCCTGTGCCAGTGACGTCGCCAACTAGTATTCCTCCCCCCACCTGATGAAGGAACCTGCACTTTCATCTGCACCTTCCTCTTTGTCCCCGTGTAAGGTGGTATGGTATGCGGGAAGAGGAACCTGACTTTCAGCAGGGTCACAATCTTGCTGTGTAGCGTGCACGGGGAATTTTGCGTTATGGGTCAATGTACCAGCAGACTCATCTATCACTGGCTGGGCAATGGGCAGGATAAGGAGGAAACACAGATAGAGGCCCAAAGAATAAAGTTGGCTAAATGCAGTTCAAAATTGGTAACACAGGACTAACCAGGGGGCATTGCAGTGGAGGACAACTGGAATGAGAGGCTGACACAGAGAGTAGGCCCAAATCAGTAAGTAGTCGAAATGCAGTTCAAAATTGGCAACCGTAGTAAACAGGTGGCACAGCTTTGTTCAGTGGAGGAGAACAGCAAGGAGTGGCAGACACTGATAGTAGGCCCCAACCCAACTAGTAGGCCAAATGCAGTCTAACATTAACAACTACTTAACGAGAGCCTGAAAATGGAATTTCAGGACAGGAAACCAGGAGAACAGCAAGGAGTGGCAGACACCGATAGTAGGCCCCAAACCAACTAGTACGCCAAATGCAGTTGTTCCATTTAACCACAATTTAATGAGAGCCTGAAGATAGAAGTTCAGGAAAGGCAACCTGGAGAACACCTTGGAGTGTAACACACCATCTCTCTACACCCCATACCCAATTTGTAGGCCTAATGCAGTGTAGTTTTCAACAACTACTAAACGAGAGTCGGAAGATCGAAGCAATGTGGACGAAACCTGGGGAACACCTTGGAGTGTAACACACCGTCTCTCTACACCCCATACCCAATTTGTAGGCCTAATACAGTGTAGTTTTCTACAACTACTAAACGAGAGTCGGAAGACCGAAGCAATGTGGACGAAACCTGGGGAACACCTTGGAGTGGAACACACCATCTCTCTACACCCCATACCCAATTTGTAGGCCTAATGCAGTGTAGTTTCCAACAACTACTAAACGAGAGCCGGAAGATCGAAGCTCAGGAAAGGCAACCTGGAGAACACCTTGGAGTGGAACACACCATCTCTCTACACCCCATACCCAATTTGTAGGCCTAATGCAGTGTAGTTTCCAACAACTACTAAACGAGAGCCGGAAGATCGAAGCTCAGGAAAGGCAACCTGGAGAACACCTTGGAGTGGAACACACCATCTCTCTACACCCCATACCCAATTTATAGGCCTAATGCAGTGTAGTTTCCAACAACTACTAAACGAGAGCATGAAGATCGAAGCATTGGCGAGGAAACCTGGGGAACACCTTGGAGTGGAACACACCATCTCTCTACACCCCATACCCAATTTGTAGGCCTAATGCAGTGTAGTTTCCAACAACTACTAAACGAGAGCATGAAGATCGAAGCATTGGCGAGGAAACCTGGGGAACACCTTGGAGTGGAACACACCATCTCTCTACACCCCATACCCAATTTGTAGGCCTAATGCAGTGTAGTTTCCAACAACTAGTAAACGAGAGCATGAAGATCGAAGCAATGGAGAGGAAACCTGGGGAACACCTTGGAGTGTAACACACCATCTCTCTACACCCCATACCCAATTTGTAGGCCTAATGCAGTGTAGTTTCCAACAACTACTAAACGAGAGCATGAAGATTGAAGCAATGGAGAGGAAACCTGGGGAACACCTTGGAGTGGAACACACCATCTCTCTACACCCCATACCCAATTTGTAGGCCTAATGCAGTGTAGTTTCCAACAACTACTAAACGAGAGCATGAAGATCGAAGCAATGGAGAGGAAACCTGGGGAACACCTTGGAGTGGAACACACCATCTCTCTACACCCCATACCCAATTTGTAGGCCTAATGCAGTGTAGTTTCCAACAACTACTAAACGAGAGCATTAAGATCGAAGCAATGGCGAGGAAACCTGGGGCACACCTTGGGGAGGCAGACACCGTTAGTAGGCCCTACCAAAGTTGTACTCCCAATGCAGTTTTAAAATTCCTAGAGGCTGAAAACAAGACTATTGACGCTCAGCTTTTTTCAAAGGAACACAGCTGAATTGAGTGGCGCAGACAGACACAGGTAGTAGGACTTAAACCAAAAATGTGGCTCACTGCAGCTTAAAAAAGTTACAGGGGTACACAAGCAGCAGTGCTCTGGGCAGTGGAGGACAATTTCAATAGTGGACCGCAGACAGACTTTGTACGCCTACTATTAAAAAAAGGATGCTCTATGCAATTAAAAATAGGTTCCAGGGGTCCACGGGCAGCAGTGGTGTGGTCAGTGGACGAGTATTGGAAGGAGGGACCGCAGACAGGCGTAGTAGGCCTAACATAACAAAATTAGGCTGTAGACACTGTAAAATTGGTTCCAGGGGTACACGGGCAGCAGTGGTGTGGTCATCGGAGGAAAATTGGAATTAGGGACTGCAGACAGACTTTGTAGGCTGTCCCCTGTGGACCATGCATCCAACACATTAACCCAGTGCGCCGTAATGGACACGTAACTTTTTGTGGACATGCCTACTGGTCCATGCGTCTCTTGTCAGGTGCACCTTTCTACTGTTTGATTGCCTGAGTGCTATGACAATGCAGACTTTTTCATGCCGCTGGAGGGCTGGGATGGCTTTTCTCGCAAAAGAAATGTCGACTGGGTAGCTTGAACCGTTGCACAGCGTAGTTCATCTGGGCTTTCTAAATATAAAACAAAGAAAAAAAGGAGGCTACATGCACTTTCAGCTGGGTTCCAGGGGTACACGGCCAGCATTGGTCTGGTCAGTGGAGAACTATTGGAAGGAAGGACCGCAGACAGGCTTCGAAGGCCTAACATAATAACAGATGGCTGTAGGCAATTTTAAATTGGTTCCAGGGGTACACGGGCAGCAGTGGTGTGGTCAGTGGAGGCCTAGTGGAAGGAGTGACCGCAGACAGGCATCGGAGGCCTAACATAATAACAGATGGCTGTAGGCAATTTTAAATTGGTTCCAGGGGTACACGGGCAGCAGTGGTGTGGTCAGTGGAGGCCTAGTGGAAGGAGTGACCGCAGACAGGCATCGAAGGCCTAACATAATACCAGATGGCTGTAGGCAATTTTAAATTGGTTCCATGGGTACACGGGCAGCAGTGGTGTGGTCAATGGAGGCCTAGTGGAAGGAGTGACCGCAGACTTTTTCATGCCGCTGGAGGGCTGGGATGGCTTTTCTCGCAAAAGAAATGTCAACTGGGTAGCTTGAACCGTTGCACAGCGTAGTTCATCTGGGCTTTCTAAATATAAAACAAAGAAAAAAAGGAGGCTACATGCACTTTCAGCTGGGTTCCAGGGGTACACGGCCAGCATTGGTCTGGTCAGTGGAGAACTATTGGAAGGAAGGACCGCAGACAGGCTTCGAAGGCCTAACATAATAACAGATGGCTGTAGGCAATTTTAAATTGGTTCCAGGGGTACACGGGCAGCAGTGGTGTGGTCAGTGGAGGCCTAGTGGAAGAAGTGACCGCAGACAGGCATCGAAGGCCTAACATAATAACACATGGCTGTAGGCAATTTTAAATTGGTTCCAGGGGAACACGGGCAGCAGTGGCCTGGTCAGTGTAGTAGTAGTAGAAAGAACGGACCGCAGACAGGCTTCGAAGGCCTAACATAATAAAATTGGGCTGGCTGTCGGCAATTTTAAATTGGTTCCAGGGGTACACGGGCAGCAGTGGTGTGGTCAGTGGAGGCCTAGTGGAAGGAGTGACCGCAAACAGGCATCGAAGGCCTAACATAATAACAGATGGCTGTAGGCAATTTTAAATTGGTTCCAGGGGAACACGGGCAGCAGTGGCCTGGTCAGTGTAGTAGTAGTAGAAAGAACGGACCGCAGACAGGCTTCGAAGGCCTAACATAATAAAATTGGGCTGGCTGTCGGCAATTTTAAATTGGTTCCAGGGGTACACGGGCAGCAGTGGTGTGGTCAGTGGAGGCCTAGTGGAAGGAGGGACCGCAGACAGGCTTCAAAGGCCTAACATAAAAAAATAGGGCTGTTGGCAATTTAAAATTGGTTCCAGTGGTACAAGGGCAGTAGTACAATGGTCAGTGGAGGCCTAGTGGAAGGAGGGACCGCAGACAGGCTTCGAAGGCCTAACATAACAAAATAGGGCTGTTGGCAATTTAAAATTGGTTCCAGGGGTACACGGGCAGCAGTACAATGGTCAGTGGATGCCCAGTAATCAAATGGGAATGACTGTTGAGGGAGAACGTCGATAAGGGATGAAAAATAGTTTGTAACCATACTAGACAAATGTTGTCTCCTGTCACTTTGAATTGATGCTGCAGTACCTGTCCTGTCTGCGGTCATAGCAAAATCACTCCACAACCTGGTCAGAAAACCCCTCTGGCCAACGCCACTTCTGATTTCTGCCCCTCTAACACCTCTGGTCTGCTGGCCCCTGCAGCTCGTGTGAGAACGATCACGGGCGCTGTGTGCAGGGAATGCCAGAAGCAAACGGTCAACAAGAGTTGATTGTTTGGTTGCTAATATTATTTCCAAGTTGTCATGTGGCATTATATTTTGCAATTTGCCTTTATAGCGAGGATCAAGGAGGCAGGCCAACCAGTAATCGTCATCGTTCATCATTTTAGTAATGCGTGTGTCCCTTTTGAGGATACGTAAGGCATAATCCGCCATGTGGGCCAAAGTTCCAGTTCTCAAATCTGCGGTTGTGCTTGGTTGAGGGGCAGTTTCAGGCAAATCCACGTCACTTGTGTCCCTCCAAAAACCAAAACCCGGCCTTGCCGCGCCAACAATTTCCAGTGGCCCCGGAAAAGCTTCCTCATTAAAAATATAATCATCCCCATCATCCTCCTGGTCCTCCTCCTCCTCTTTGCCCGCTACCTCGTCCTGTACACTGCCCTGGCCAGACAATGGCTAACTGTCATCAAGGCTTTCCTCTTCCTCAGCTGCAGACGCCTGATCCTTTATGTGTGTCAAACTTTGCATCAGCAGACGCATTAGGGGGATGCTCATGCTTATTATGGCGTTGTCTGCACTAACCAGCCGTGTGCATTCCTCAAAACACTGAAGGATTTGACACATGTCTTGAATCTTCGACCACTGCACACCTGACAACTCCATGTCTGCCATCCTACTGCCTGCCCGTGTATGTGTATCCTCCCACAAAAACATAACAGCCCGCCTCTGTTCGCACAGTCTCTGAAGCATGTGCAGTGTTGTGTTCCACCTTGTTGCAACGTCTATGATTAGGCGATGCTGGGGAAGGTTCAAAGAACGCTGATAGGTCTGCATACGGCTGGAGTGTACGGGCGAACGGCGGATATGTGAGCAAAGTCCACGCACTTTGAGGAGCAGGTCGGATAACCCCGGATAACTTTTCAGGAAGCACTGCACCACCAGGTTTAAGGTGTGAGCCAGGCAAGGAATGTGTTTCAGTTGGGAAAGGGAGATGGCAGCCATGAAATTCCTTCCGTTATCACTCACTACCTTGCCTGCCTCAAGATCTACAGTGCCCAGCCACGACTGCGTTTCTTTCTGCAAGAACTCGGACAGAACTTCCGCGGTGTATCTGTTGTCGCCCAAACACTTCATAGCCAATACAGCCTGCTGACGTTTGCCAGTAGCTGCCCCATAATGGGAGACCTGGTGTGCAACAGTGGCAGCTGCGGATGGAGTGGTTGTGCGACTGCGGTCTGTGGACGAGCTCTCGCTTCTGCAGGAGGACGAGGAGGAGGAGGAGGGGGTGCGAACGGCTACAGCCAACTGTTTCCTAGACCGTGGGCTAGGCAGAACTGTCCCAAACTTGCTGTCCCCTGTGGACCCTGCATCCACAACATTCACCCAGTGTGCCGTGATGGACACGTAACGTCCCTGGCCATGCCTACTGGTCCATGCATCTGTTGTCAGGTGCATCTTTGTGCTCACAGATTGCCTGAGTGCATGGACGATGCGCTCTTTAACATGCTGGTGGAGGGCTGGGATGGCTTTTCTGGAAAAAAAGTGTTGACTGGGTAGCTCGTAGCGTGGTACAGCGTAGTCCATCAGGGCTTTGAAAGCTTTGCTTTCAACTAACCGGTAGGGCATCATCTCTAACGAGATTAGTCTAGCTATGTGGGCGTTCAAACCCTGTGTACGCAGATGCGAGGCTAAGTACTTCCTTTTTCTAACCATAGTCTCATGTAGGGTGAGCTGGACTGGAGAGCTGGAGATCGTGGAACTAGCGGGGATGCCGGTGGACATGGCAGACTGAGAGACGGTGGGAGATGGTATTGTTGCCGCCGGTGCCCTAGATGCAGTGTTTCCTACTACGAAACTGGTGATTCCCTGACCCTGACTGCTTTGGCCTGGCAAAGAAACCTGCACAGATACTGCTGGTGGTGAGGAAAATGGTGGCCCTACACTGCCGGAAGGGATGTTGCGTTGCTGACTAGCTTCATTGGCCGAGGGTGCTACAACCTTAAGGGACGTTTGGTAGTTAGTCCAAGCTTGCAAATGCATGGTGGTTAAATGTCTATGCATGCAACTTGTATTGAAACTTTTCAGATTCTGTCCTCTGCTTAAGGTAGTTGAACATTTTTGACAGATGACTTTGCGCTGATCAATTGGATGTTGTTTAAAAAAATGCCAGACTGCACTCTTTCTAGCATCGGATACCTTTTCAGGCATTGCAGACTGAGCTTTAACCGGATGGCCACGCTGTCCTCCAACAGGTTTTGGCTTTGCCACGCGTTTTGGGCAAGATACGGGCCCGGCAGATGGAACCTGTTGCGATGTTGATGCCTGCTGCGGCCCCTCCTCCTCCGCTTCAGAACTGCTGCTGCCTGCACCCTGTTCCCCCAATGGCTGCCAATCGGGGTCAAGAACTGGGTCATCTATTACCTCTTCTTGTAGCTCGTGTGCAACTTCGTCTGTGTCACCGTGTCGGTCGGTGGTATAGCGTTCGTGATGGGGCAGCATAGTCTCATCAGGGTCTGATTCTTGATCATTACCCTGCGAGGGCAATGTTGTGGTCTGAGTCAAAGGACCAGCATAGTAGTCTGGCTGTGGCTGTGCATCAGTGCACTGCATGTCAGATTCAACTTGTAATGGGCATGGACTGTTAACTGCTTCACTTTCTAAGCCAGGGACGGTATGTGTAAAGAGCTCCATGGAGTAACCCGTTGTGTCGCCTGCTGCATTCTTCTCTGTTGTTGTTTTTGCTGAAGAGGACAAGGAAGCGACTTGTCCCTGACCGTGAACATCCACTAACGACGCGCTGCTTTTACATTTACCAGTTTCACGAGAGGAGGCAAAAGAGCTAGAGGCTGAGTCAGCAAGATAAGCCAAAACTTGCTCTTGCTGCTCCGGCTTTAAAAGCGGTTTTCCTACTCCCAGAAAAGGGAGCGTTCGAGGCCTTGTGTAGCCAGACGACGAACCTGGCTCCACAGCTCCAGACTTAGGTGCAATATTTTTTTTCCCACGACCACCTGATGCTCCACCACTACCACTACCCTCATTACCAGCTGACAATGAACGCCCCCGGCCACGACCTCTTCCACCAGACTTCCTCATTGTTTTAAAAACGTAACCAAACTAACGGTATTTGTTGCTGTCACACAAGTTACACGGTGAGCTATAACTTCAGTATGATTTAGCTACCCCTTTACAGGTGGGTGAGACCACAACGAAAATCAGGCACAATGTTACACACTCTGTTTTTGGTGGCACCAAATGAGAGAGATGCCACACACGCAGGACTGTCACTGAAGCACAAATGTTAATATTAATCTCCCACTGTTTTTTTTTATTTTTTATTTTTTTTTTCAGGGAGACTTTAGAAACAAAATAAAATAAAATGATTTTTTCAGGAAGAATTTAGAAACCAAATAACATAAAATGATTTTTCCAATGACAATTTAGAAACCAAATAAAAAAAAAAAAAAAAAAAAAAAAAGGCTTTCTATGCCCCACTGAGTGAGAGATGCCACACACAGGAGTCAGGAGTGGCACACAAGCCCAGAGGCCAATATTTTTCTCCCAATGATTGATGTAGTGATTTTTTCAGGTAGATTTTGGAACCCAAATCAAGCAAAAAAAATAATAGGCTTTCTATGGCCCACAATTGGAGAGAGAGAGAGAGATGGCACACCCAGGAGTCAAGACTGGCACACAAGCAGAATGGGCAATATTAATCTCCCACTGATTTTTTTTTTTTTTTTTCAGGGAGACTTTAGAAAAAAAAAATAATAGAATAAAATGATTTTTTCAGGAAGAATTTAGAAACCAAATAAAATAAAATGATTTTTTCAGGGAGAATTTAGAAAACAAATAAAACAAAAAATAGGCTTTCTATGGCCCACTGAGTGAGAGATGACGCACACAGGAGTCAGGAGTGGCACACAAGCCCAGAGGCCAATATTGTTCTCCCAATGATTGATGTAGTGATTTTTTCAGGTAGATTTTGGAACCCAAATCAAGCTAAAAAAATTATAGGCTTTCTATGGCCCACAATTGGAGAGAGAGAGAGAGATGGCACACCCAGGAGTCAAGACTGGCACACAAGCAGAAAGGGCAATATTAATCTCCCACTGATTTTTTTTTTTTTTCAGGGAGACTTTAGAAAAAAAAAATAATAAAAAAAATGATTTTTTTCAGGAAGAATTTAGAAACCAAATAAAATAAAATGATTTCTTCAGGGAGAATTTAGAAAACAAATAAAACAAAAAATAGGCTTTCTATGGCCCACTGAGTGAGAGATGACGCACACAGGAGTCAGGAGAGGCACACAAGCCCAGAGGCCAATATTAATCTCCCACTTTTTTTTTTTTTTTTCAGGGAAAATTTATAAACCCAATAAAAAAAATTATAAATAGGCTTTCTATGGCCCACTATCTGAGAGAGAGAGATGGCACGCTTAGGACTGGCACACAAGCCCAAAGGCCAATATTAATCTCCCTTTTTTTTTCAGGGAGAATTTATAAAACCAAAAAAATAAATAAATAGGCTTTCTATGGCCCACTATTTGTGAGAGAGATGGCACGCTCAGGGCTGGCACACAAGCCCAGAGGCCAATATTAATCTCCCACTTTTTTTTTTTTTTTTTCAGGGAAAATTTATAAACCCAATAAAAAAAATAATAAATAGGCTTTCTATGGCCCACTATCTGAGAGAGAGAGATGGCATGCTTAGGACTGGCACACAAGCCCAAAGGCCAATATTAATCTCCCTTTTTTTTTCAGGGAGAATTTATAAAACCAAAAAAAAATAAATAAATAGGCTTTCTATGGCCCACTATTTGTGAGAGAGATGGCACGCTTAGGACTGGCACACAAGCCCAAAGGCCAATATTAATCTCCCACTGATTGATTTATTGATTTTTTCAGGTAGAATTTAGAACCCAAATAAAGCAAAAAAAAAAAATAGGCTTTCTATGGCCCACTGAGTGAGTGATGATGCACACAGGAGTCAGGAGTGGCACACAAGCCTTGAGGCCAATATTTTTCTCCCACTGATTGATGTAGTGATTTTTTCAGGTAGATTTTGGAACCCAAATCAAGCAAAAAAATAAATAGGCTTTCTATGGCCCACTGACTGAGAGATGGCACACACAGGAGTCAGGAGTGGCACACAAGCCCTGAGGCCAATATTTTTCTCCCACTGATTGATGTAGTGATTTTTTCAGGTAGATTTTAGAACCCAAATCAAGCAAAAAAATAAATAGGCTTTCTATGGCCCACTGAGTGAGAGATGGCACAGACAGGGATGGCACTCTAGCAGAAATGCCAATCTTAATCTCCCACAAAAAAAAAAAAAAAAAAAAAAGGAACTGTCCTTCAATTACTATCTCCCTGCAGTAATCTCAGCCAGGTATGGCAGGCAGCAATAAGGAGTGGACTGATGCACAAATTAAATAAAAAGTGTGGACAAACAAACAAGATAGCTGTGCAGAAAGGAAGGAACAAGAGGATTTGTGCTTTGAAAAAAGCAGTTGGTTTGCACAGCGGCGTACACACAGCAATGCAGCTATCAGGGAGCCTTCTAGGGCAGCCCAATGAGCTACAGCGCTGAGAAAAAAAAATGTAGCTTCCACTGTCCCTGCACACCGAAGGTGGTGTTGGACAGTGCAAATCGCTACAGCACAAGCGGTTTGGTGGTTAATGGACCCTGCCTAACGCTATCCCTGCTTCTGACGAAGCGGCAGCAACCTCTCCCTAAGCTCAGATCAGCAGCAGTAACATGGCGCCCCTTTATAGCCCCTGTGACGCCGCAGACAGCAAGCCAATCACTGCAATGCCCTTCTCTAAGATGGTGGGGACCAGGACCTATGTAATCACGCTGCCCACACTCTGCGTTTACCTTCATTGGCTGAGAAATGGCGCTTTTCGCGTCATTGAAACGCGACTTTGGCGCGAAAGTCGCGTACCGCATGGCCGACCCCGCACAGGGGTCGGATCGGGTTTCATTAAACCCGACTTTGCCAAAAGTCGGCGACTTTTGAAAATGAACGACCCGTTTCGCTCAACCCTAATGCCTACCTCTAGAAGCTGTATGAAATTAATTTGAGGTAGCTGGAGCAGGTACAATGGTCAGGCGGTGCACCTTTCCCACATTTAGGCATACACAGACTACGCATCACTATACAAATCTAGCAGCAGCACAATGGAATTCTGGGGTCACCCAATTAGCTTTTACCTTACTTACCATTGCGTCTTTGGACTGATGGGATAGTCCATGAGAGAGAGCGCACATCATGGGGAACAGTGCCCTAGGAAGGCAGTACTTACTATCCATTTTCCACAAACCATCATTTTCCGCAAACCATCATCTTCCTTCCCACAGGAGCGCCATTGCCAATCTTCTTTTTCCGGTGCAGAGGCCTGAGCTTGCAGGCTCTAAAGTAGTTGTAAGTCCATCCCCCGGACACCTGCACCGTGTATATTTCTGCGGGGAGAGGTAGCAGCGCAGCAGCTTTTGCTGCAAGGTCAGCTCTGCTGTTGCCTTCGGCTTCCCTAGTGCGCTCTCTAGTATGAGCCTGCACCTTGATTATTGCAACTTTCTTTGGCAGTTCTAGCGCCTTGAGTAGCTGAGCAAGAAAGTCTGCATTTTTAACGGGCTTACCAGAAGAACCAATAAACCTTCTCCTCTTCCATATGGGACCGCAATCATGGAAAATGCCGAATGCGTGGCACTATCAGTAAATGCTCCGCCATTATACATGCCTCAGCGAGTGCTTTCAATTCAGCTTCCTGAGCAGACATCCTAGAAGGTATAGCTTTACTTTTTACCACCTCATGTCGATCAACTATTGCACAACCTCTGAGGTGCTATATCTTTGAGAAAAAACAAACAAACTGTGATCCATTTACATAAAGCTCTAGATTTACATTAGAGATTGGTGTCTCTTGCATATTGGCAAGTATTTGTGTTAAAACAGTACACCCATAACATGTCCCCCCGAATTTATGACAGTACAAACGGAAAGGGAGGTCATAACTTGGGATTCCTAGTGCTGGGGCTGAGAGAATGGCTTCCTTCCGGTCCCTAAACCCCTCTTTTGCTTCTGTGCTCAGTTGGTATGGCTGACCCTTGTTTCACATTGACAACACATCAAATAGAGGGTGCGTGATTTGTGATGCAGAGGGAATCCATTCTCTACAGTAGCCGATCAGCCCTAGGAATGTTCTCAGTGTATTTATAGAAGTGGGCACAATTGCTTAGCTTATGGCCTTTTACCCTTTCTGGTGTTGTGTTTCAGCTGAGGTGAAATTCAGCGACCTTTTTCCTCCTTTTTTTTTTTTAACATTTTTTTTTGTCAATTTGCAGGTTTTCATCATCTAGCTAAGTTAGCGACACCATAGGGTACCATCACACTAAAACGACGCTGCAGCAATATGACAACGATGTCGATCGCTGCAGCGTCGCTGTTTGGTCGCTGGAGAGCTGTCACACAGACAGCTCTCCAGCGACCAATGATCCCAAAGTCCCCGGTAACCAGGGTAAACATCGGGTTATTAAGTGCAGGGCTGCGCTTAGTAACCTGATGTTTACCTTGGTTACCAGCGTAAACATAAAAAAAAAACAAAACACTACATACTTACATTCCTGTCGCGTCCCTCGGCGCTGTGCTTCTCTGCACTGACAGTGAGCGCCGGAAAGCAGAGCGGTGACGTCACCGCTGTACTTTACGGCTGGCCGGCGCTCACCAGTCAGTGCGGGAAGCTGAAGGCGAGGGACATGACCAGACACCGGGAATGTAAGTATGTAGTGTTTTTTTTTTTACGTTTACACTGGTAACCAGGGTAAATATCGGGTTACTAAGCGCGGCCCTGCGCTTAGTAACCCGATGTTTACCCTGGTTACCAGTGAAGACATCGCTGAATCGGCATCACACACGCCGATTCAGCGATGTCAGCGGGATATCCAGTGACGAAATAAAGTTTCAAACGATCTGCTATGACGTACGATTCTCAGCGGGGTCCCTGATCGCAGTAGCGTGTCAGACACAGCGAGATCGTAAGGATATCACTGGAACGTCACGGATCGTGCCGTCCTAGCGACCAAAGTGCCACTGTGTGACGGTACCCATAGTGGAGAGGGTTTCTCCAGACAATGGGCCTGTAACAGTAATACTTTTCTTCCAAACAAGAAGGACAAGGACATTTATCTGAGACCAGCAATTGGGCACACAAGTCTGTGGTACATGCTATTCACACATTCTTGGGTTCTGTTTCATGCAGGGGATAGACTGCCCCATCTGTCCCTACACCCTGGACTGTTTTCCCTGTCATGAATCGTTGTGGCATATCCATTTTCTTATATCAGTACGACTCGCCCATGTATCAATCAGGCATTTTAATTGTGTGAAAGTGATAGTTATCCTGATGGGGACCACTATTTTTGTTTACTCTTCTCTGGTGAACAATCCCATCTTTCCTTTTCTTCTCACCACCTGTTTCCCTGTGACATATACCTGTCCCCTGCACCGTAGTTTTCACAGCATTATTAAATACATTTGGAGGTATATTCACCATAACATGAGTTAGCTTTTGTTGCTTCTTTTGCTTTCCTACTGTTATTCTGGTCCTCTATCCTCCTAAACATGGGAAGGGACTGATCGAGTGTAGCTTAGATACATTGTGAACTTGCCATGGCGAATAGCTTCCCAGACCCGTACAAAAAATCCCTTTGGGTTTTATAAAGCCATGAAGGGTACAGCTGATAGCTAAGATGCTGCGTGGCCTCACTCTTCTCTTATCCTGTCAGCAACATATTTTTAAGAAACCTAGCTTTCCTAGGATTTTTCAGGTCATAATCATGATCTTTGAACACTGCTGTACATTTAGCATAAAATCTGTCCATAGGCTCCTCTGAACCCTAAAATACTTCTGGTAATTCTGAAGCTAAGTCCTCTGTCTGCTTTTTGGCAACTTACAAGTAATCTAGACATTGCTGTCCCGACTCCCTAGTTTTCTTGTCTGCTGGTATCTCCTGTGTTATTATGGCATTCACCTGAACTGCTTTTATTTTCTCAGCTAGCGGCACCCCGGCAGAGATGCAGCATAATGGTTCCAAGTCATTCCACGCAGCATCATAGCTATCAGCTGTACCCTTCATGGCTTTATAAAATCCAAGGGGATTTTTATACAGGTCTGGGAAGCTATTCGCCATGGCAAGTTGCTCAGATCTGCTCCATGGTTTATACCAATCAGTGGTATCTATCTTTGCGTTTTCCTCTCCAGTCTCCTGTGGTCTGCTGGTGGTCTGTGTTATTACAGGGAGAGCTATTGCAGTGTCACCACTCTCAGCCATAGCACAGAAGTCACATTGGGTTTTTCCTTTATCTTGTGGCTTGTTACATTTATTACAGAACCAGGTAGTGGATCCCATGGCTCTTTTATCCCTCTGCCTTCTTGCTGACTGGCAGTATGCTCTAGGGGCTGTAAGTGTGTGAGACTGCTTTCTGGAGCCTCAGCTACCTCTCGTCCCTCAAGGTCCTTTCGTACACACTTCCATTCATTATCCACTCTATTCAAAACCAACCTTTTAACCACCCTATTGTCACTCGGAGGAGGGGTAGGGGTCGTCTGTAACTGAAACCTATCTTCACTCTGTTCCGTGAGGACCTCCTGCTGCTGGGGACTATTTATTGGAGTCGAAAAACTATCCGGGGATCCTAGGGTATTGGTTTGTAGCTGAATACCCCGGGGTCAATCAACCAAATAAACAACTATATGTGTGGTCGTGTATCTGTATAAATACATAACACCTATAAATATGAAACAACAACCAATGATTTAAGATTAAAATATAAATCTACTATATAAAGCTGAATGTGTGTATGTGTGTGTGTGTGTGTGTATGTGTGTGTGTGTGTATGTCCGGGATTGGCATCTGCACCGTCGCACCTACAGCCACAAAATTTTGCACAGTCACACGTCTGGACCCCGAGAGCGTCATAGGCTATGTTGTGAGGCGAAATTTTAACCCCGCGCGTTCCAATTCACCAAACAATTTTGCCCCTATCTACATAATGGGGAAAAAAGTGAAAGGAAAAGTGTTGGAAGCGTCGCAGCTACAGCAACAAAATTTTGCACAGTCACACGTCTGGACCCTGAGAGCGTCATAGGCTACGTTGTGAGGTGAAATTTTAACCCCGCGCTTTCCAATTCACCAAACAATTTTGCCCCTATCTACATAATGGGGAAAAAAGTGAAAGGAAAAGTGTTGGAGGCGTCGCAGCTACAGCCACAAAATTTTGCACAGTCACACGTCTGGACCCTGAGAGCGTCATAGGCTACGTTGTGAGGTGAAATTTTAACCCCGCGCTTTCCAATTCACCAAACTATTTTGCCCCTATCTACATAATGGGAAAAAATGAAAGGAAAAGTGTAGGAGGCAAATTGACAGCTGCCATATGTGAACAAGGGGGACTTAAAGAATGAGAGCGATGGCGCCAAAGAGTATATACCGTACAGTTGCTAAGGTGGGGCCCCGACATGGGATACTCACCACACACGGGGATATGAACACACAAAATGCGCCACACACTACCATGTGCTTGAACACATATTACCCTCAGGACACATTTCACCACACATACACCAACCTCGCCACATAAAAGTCGAAACACAAAAGTCGCCACTCAAACCTCGCCACGCGCATACTTTATACAGGAGGAGATGACACACAGGTATATACTATATACAGGAGGAGATGACATACAGGTATATACTATATATAGAAGGAGATGACATACAGGTATATACTATATATAGAAGGAGATGACATACAGGTATATACTATATACAGGGGAGATGACACACAGCAGGTATATTATATATACAGGGGAGATGACATACAGGTATATACTATATACAGGAGATGACATACAGGTGTATACTATATATAAGGGAGATGACCAACATGTATATACTGAGGTGAAAATGAAAAGGTGTGAGTGCAAAATGAGAGGAGTGAGGGAAAATAGTGGAGTGATCGGAAAATGACAGATGTGAGGTCAAAATGACGAGTGTTTGGGGGGAATGAGAGGAGTGAGGGAGAAAATGAGAGGTGTAAGGGAGAAAATGAGAGATATGAGGGGGAAAATGAAAGATGTGATTGGGAAAATGAGAGGCGTGATGGGAAAATAAGAGAAGTGAGGTGCTATAACTAACCACAGATATTTACTATGCCCAGGCAACGCCGGGCTCTTCAGCTAGTTTTATTATAAACACAATAATAACAATTTAAAATTCAGGAAAGGACCACCAGGTGGCAGTAGAATGCAGGTTATCATACAGGGGCATGTCAATAAATAATTAATTTCTAAGGAAATCAGATAATGTAACGAGCATGGAAATCTCACCATAAGTGATCAAAAATTGAGGTAATTTTGCTTATATTGTACTGTTCACATTTCATAGTATATTCCATATGGAAAAGTAAGGGATTAACATAATACTTGTAGCAGAGTTAATATTACAAATAACTATTAAAAAAATAAATGCAGTGACAAAATAATCAAAATTACCAAGGAAAGTCTAAATAAATAAATAAATAATAAACTACCTCTAAAGTGCACCAAATAAATCACATTGCACTGCGTGTTAATAATTCAGTATAAGGTGCATATATCAGGAAAGTATCCATTTAAAGTGAACGCTGTGCATGAGTAAGCTATATAGATAATATACCCCCAAAATAGATATAATAAAGTGCCGTGCACAGTAAATAAAGGGGGGAAAAACAAGGATATAAATAAAATCAAATAGTTACAAAGGTCTCCCTCGTCAAAGCTGAAGCGAAACACGTGTTGGACCGTGCGGGCTTATCATCAGGGTATGTCTGACCATGGAAATATTTCACATGATTACACTTTGGTGCAATTTGTAACCATTACCAACAAGAGGTAAAAAGTTTGCCATAGAAAAATTTACCTTTTTCCGAATTCTGTCCAAAAAACGAAATTGACTATGTTGCCACAAAAGTCTGGGAATGATTTCAGAGAAAACAAGGCTACTGAACGGAAAAATCTGTTTAAAAAAAAATAATGTCAGACCGCATAGTAGCCAAAAGATTCAAAGTTTTTACTTTTCCTAAATCATTCCCAGAGATATGTAAAATGATTAAATCCAGATAAGGGAATTTTTCTGTTATGAACAGGTAATTCAGAACCACAATGGACCTTGAAGTTCAGAGCACACAAGGTGACCTGACATTTACCAAAAACATAGGACAAGCTCTGAGACGTGGAAACTCTGCTGACCGCAATCCCTAATCCTAACACACCACACTAGAGGTAGCCGTGGATTGCGCCTAACGCTCCCTATTCAACTCGGCACAGCCTGAGAAACTAACTAGCCTTGAAGATAGAAAAATAAGCCTACCTTGCCTCAGAGAAATTCCCCAAAGGAAAAGGCAGCCCCCCACATATAATGACTGTGAGTAAAGATGAAATACAAACACAGAGATGAAATAGATTTAGCAAAGTGAGGCCCGACTTACTGAATAGACCGAGGATAGGAAAGATAGCTTTGCGGTCAACACAAAAACCTACAAACAACCACGCAGAGGGGCAAAAAGACCCTCCGCACCGACTAACGGTACGGAGGTGCTCCCTCTGCGTCTCAGAGCTTCCAGCAAGCAAGAAAAAACCAATATAGCAAGCTGGACAGAAAATATAGCAAACAAAAATAACACAAGCAGAACTTAGCTTATGCAGGATAGACAGGCCACAGGAACGATCCAGGAGGAAGCAAGACCAATACTAGAACATTGACTGGAGGCCAGGATCAAAGCACCAGGTGGAGTTAAATAGAGCAGCACCTAACGACTTAACCTCATCACCTGAGGAAGGAAACTCAGAAGCCGCAGTACCACTATCATCCACCAAAGGAAGCTTATAGACAGAACCAGCCGCAGTACCACTCACGACCACAGGAGGGAGCTTGGCCACAGAATTCACAACAGTACCCCCCCTTGAGGAGGGGTCACCGAACCCTCACCAGAGCCCCCAGGCCGACCAGGATGAGCCACATGAAAGGCACGAACCAGATCGGTAGCATGGACATCAGAGGCAAAGACCCAGGAATTATCTTCCTGACCATAACCTTTCCACTTAACCAGATACTGGAGTTTCCGTCTCGAAACACGAGAATCCAAAATCTTCTCCACAATATACTCCAATTCCCCTTCAACCAAAACCGGAGCAGGAGGATCAATAGATGGAACCACAGGTGCCACGTATCTCCGCAACAATGACCTATGGAACACGTTATGGATGGAAAAAGAAGCCGGAAGAGTCAAACGAAAAGACACAGGATTAAGAACCTCAGAAATCCTATATGGACCAATGAAACGAGGCTTAAATTTAGGAGAGGAAACCTTCATAGGAATATAACGAGATGACAACCAAACCAAATCCCCAACACGAAGTCGGGGACCCACACAGCGCTTGCGGTTAGCGAAACGTTGAGCCTTCTCCTGGGACAAAGTCAAATTGTCCACCACATGAGTCCAAATCTGCTGCAACCTATCCACCACAGTATCCACACCAGGACAGTCCGAAGACTCAACCTGCCCTGAAGAGAAACGAGGGTGGAACCCAGAATTGCAGAAAAACTGCGAAACCAAAGTAGCCGAGCTGGCCCGATTATTAAGGGCGAACTCAGCCAAAGGCAAAAAGGACACCCAATCATCCTGATCAGCAGAAACAAAACATCTCAGATATGTTTCCAAGGTCTGATTGGTTCGTTCAGTCTGGCCATTTGTCTGAGGATAGAAAGCCGAGAAAAAAGACAAATCAATGCCCATCCTAGCACAAAAGGCTCGCCAAAACCTCGAAACAAACTGGGAACCTCTGTCAGAAACGATGTTCTCTGGAATGCCATGTAAACGAACCACATGCTGAAAAAACAATGGCACCAAATCAGAGGAGGAAGGCAATTTAGACAAGGGCACCAAATGGACCATCTTAAGGTACCTTCACACATAACGATATTGTTAACGATATCGTTGCTATTTGTGACATAGCAACGATATCGTTAATGAAATCATTATGTGTGACAGCGACCAACGATCAGGCCCCTGCTGGGAGATCGTTGGTCGCTGAAGAAAGTCCAGAACTTTATTTCGTCGCTGGACTCCTGCTGACATCGCTGGATCGGCGTGTGTGACACCGATCCAGCGATGTCTTCACTGGTAACCAGGGTAAACATCGGGTAACTAAGCGCAGGGCCGCGCTTAGTAACCCGATGTTTACCCTGGTTACCATGCTAAAAGTAAAAAAAAACAAACACTAGATACTTACCTACAGCCGTCTGTCCTCCAGCGCTGTGCTCTGCACTCCTCCTGTACTGGCTGTGAGCCGGAAAGCAGAGCGGTGACGTCACCGCTCTGCTTTCCGGCTCACAGCCAGTACAGGAGGAGAGCAGAGAAGCAGAGCGCAGCGCTGGAGGACAGACAGCGGTAGGTAAGTATCTAGTGTTTGTTTTTTTTTACTTTTAGCATGGTAACCAGGGTAAACATCGGGTTACTAAGCGCGGCCCTGCGCTTAGTTACCCGATGTTTACCCTGGTTACCGGCATCGTTGGTCGCTGGAGAGCGGTCTGTGTGACAGCTCTCCAGCGACCAAACAGCGACGCTGCAGCGATCCGGATCGTTGTCGGTATCGCTGCAGCGTCGCTTAATGTGAAGGGGCCTTTAGAGAAGCGATCACAAACCACCCAAATGACCGACATTCTTTGAGAGACGGGGAGATCCGAAATAAAATCCATAGAGATATGTGTCCAAGGCCTCTTCGGGACCGGCAAGGGCAAAAGCAACCCACTGGCACGAGAACAGCAGGGCTTAGCCCGAGCACAAATCCCACAGGACTGCACAAAAGAACGCACATCCCGCGACAGAGATGGCCACCAAAAGGATCTAGCCACCAAATCTCTGGTACCAAAGATTCCAGGATGACCAGCCAACACTGAACAATGAACCTCAGAGATAACCTTATTCGTCCAACTATCAGGGACAAACAGTTTCTCCGCTGGGCAACGGTCAGGTCTATTAGCCTGAAATTTTTGCAGCACCCGCCGCAAATCAGGGGAGATGGCAGACAAAATTACCCCCTCTTTGAGAATACCCGCCGGCTCAGACAAACCCAGAGAATCGGGCACAAAACTCCTAGACAGGGCATCCGCCTTCACATTTTTAGAGCCCGGAAGGTACAAAACCACAAAGTCAAAACGGGAGAAAAACAGCGACCAACGAGCCTGTCTAGGATTCAACCGTTTGGCAGACTCGAGATAAGTCAAGTTTTTGTGATCAGTCAAGACCACCACGCGATGCTTAGCTCCTTCAAGCCAATGACGCCACTCCTCGAATGCCCACTTCATGGCTAGCAACTCTCGATTGCCAACATCATAATTTCGCTCAGCAGGCGAAAATTTCCTGGAAAAGAAGGCGCATGGTTTCATCACCGAGCAATCAGAACTTCTCTGCGACAAAACAGCCCCTGCTCCAATTTCGGAAGCATCAACCTCGACCTGGAACGGAAGCGAAACATCTGGTTGGCACAACACAGGGGCAGAAGAAAAACGACACTTCAACTCCTGAAAAGCTTCCACAGCAGCAGAAGACCAATTGACCACATCAGCACCCTTCTTGGTCAAATCAGTCAACGGTTTAGCAATGCTAGAAAAATTAGCGATGAAGCGACGATAAAAATTAGCAAAGCCCAGGAACTTCTGCAGACTCTTCAGAGATGTTGGCTGAGTCCAATTATAAATGGCCTGAACTTTAACAGGGTCCATCTCGATAGTAGAAGGAGAAAAAATGAACCCCAAAAATGAAATCTTTTGAACACCAAAGAGACACTTTGACCCCTTCACAAACAAAGAATTAGCACGCAGGACCTGGAACACCATTCTGACCTGCTTCACATGAGACTCCCAATCATCCGAGAAGACCAAAATATCATCCAAGTATACAATCAGGAATTTATCCAGGTACTCTCGGAAGATGTCATGCATAAAGGACTGAAACACTGATGGAGCATTAGAAAGTCCGAATGGCATAACCAGGTACTCAAAATGGCCTTCGGGCGTATTAAATGCTGTTTTCCATTCATCGCCCCGTTTGATACGCACAAGATTATACGCACCACGAAGATCTATCTTGGTGAACCAACTAGCCCCCTTAATCCGAGCAAACAAATCAGACAGCAGCGGCAAGGGGTACTGAAATTTGACCGTAATTTTATTTAGAAGGCGGTAATCAATACAAGGTCTCAGCGAACCATACTTCTTGGCCACAAAAAAGAAACCCGCTCCCAATGGCGACGATGACGGGCGAATATGACCCTTCTCGAAAGACTCCTTCACGTAACTCCGCATAGCGGCGTGCTCAGGTACAGATTTACGCTCGCGCAAGCGTCGACCGATCTGAATGGCCAAAGACATAGACTCATTCAGACCAGCAGGCATAGGAAATCCCACCATGACATCCTTAAGGGCTTCAGAGAGACCCTTTCTGAAAATAGCTGCCAGCGCACATTCATTCCATTGAGTGAGCACGGACCACTTTCTAAACTTCTGACAATAAATCTCTATCTCATCCTGACCCTGACAGAGAGCCAGCAAATTTTTCTCTGCCTGATCCACTGAATTAGGTTCGTCGTACAGCAATCCGAGCGCCAGAAAAAACACATCAATATTACATAATGCAGGATCTCCTGGCGCAAGGGAAAATGCCCAGTCTTGAGGGTCGCCACGTAATAAAGAAATAATGATTTTAACTTGTTGAACTGGGTCACCAGAGGAGCGGGGTTTCAAAGCCAGAAACAGTTTACAATTATTTTTAAAATTCAAAAACTTAGCTCTATCTCCAGAAAATAACTCAGGAATAGGAATTTTAGGTTCTAACATAGGATTCTGAACCACTAAATCTTGAATGTTCTGTACTCTTATAGTGAGATTATCCATCAAAGAGGACAGACCCTGAATATCCATGTCCACACCTGTGTTCTGAACCACCCTGATGTAAAGGGGAAAAGAAAGACAGAACACAGTGCAAAGAAAAAAAAATGGTCTCAGAACTTCTCTTTTCCCTCTATTGAGAAGCATTAGTACTTTGAGCCTCCAGTACTGTTATGAACAGGTAATTCAGAACCACAATGGACCTTGAAGTTCAGAGCACACAAGGTGACCTGACATTTACCAAAAACATAGGACAAGCTCTGAGACGTGGAAACTCTGCTGACCGCAATCCCTAATCCTAACACACCACACTAGAGGTAGCCGTGGATTGCGCCTAACGCTCCCTATGCAACTCGGCACAACCTGAGAAACTAACTAGCCCTGAAGATAGAAAAATAAGCCTACCTTGCCTCAGAGAAATTCCCCAAAGGAAAAGGCAGCCCCCCACATATAATGACTGTGAGTAAAGATGAAATACAAACACAGAGATGAAATAGATTTAGCAAAGTGAGGCCCGACTTACTGAATAGACCGAGGATAGGAAAGATAGCTTTGCGGTCAACACAAAAACCTACAAACAACCACGCAGAGGGGCAAAAAGACCCTCTGCACCGACTAACGGTACGGAGGTGCTCCCTCTGCGTCTCAGAGCTTCCAGCAAGCAAGAAAAAACCAATATAGCAAGCTGGACAGAAAATATAGCAAACAAAAATAACACAAGCAGAACTTAGCTTATGCAGGATAGACAGGCCACAGGAACGATCCAGGAGGAAGCAAGACCAATACTAGAACATTGACTGGAGGCCAGGATCAAAGCACCAGGTGGAGTTAAATAGAGCAGCACCTAACGACTTAACCTCATCACCTGAGGAAGGAAACTCAGAAGCCGCAGTACCACTATCATCCACCAAAGGAAGCTTATAGACAGAACCAGCCGCAGTACCACTCACGACCACAGGAGGGAGCTTGGCCACAGAATTCACAACAGTACCCCCCCTTGAGGAGGGGTCACCGAACCCTCACCAGAGCCCCCAGGCCGACCAGGATGAGCCACATGAAAGGCACGAACCAGATCGGCAGCATGGACATCAGAGGCAAAGACCCAGGAATTATCTTCCTGACCATAACCTTTCCACTTAACCAGATACTGGAGTTTCCGTCTCGAAACACGAGAATCCAAAATCTTCTCCACAATATACTCCAATTCCCCTTCAACCAAAACCGGAGCAGGAGGATCAATAGATGGAACCACAGGTGCCACGTATCTCCGCAACAATGACCTATGGAACACGTTATGGATGGAAAAAGAAGCCGGAAGAGTCAAACGAAAAGACACAGGATTAAGAACCTCAGAAATCCTATATGGACCAATGAAACGAGGCTTAAATTTAGGAGAGGAAACCTTCATAGGAATATAACGAGATGACAACCAAACCAAATCCCCAACACGAAGTCGGGGACCCACACAGCGCTTGCGGTTAGCGAAACGTTGAGCCTTCTCCTGGGACAAAGTCAAATTGTCCACCACATGAGTCCAAATCTGCTGCAACCTATCCACCACAGTATCCACACCAGGACAGTCCGAAGACTCAACCTGCCCTGAAGAGAAACGAGGGTGGAACCCAGAATTGCAGAAAAACTGCGAAACCAAAGTAGCCGAGCTGGCCCGATTATTAAGGGCGAACTCAGCCAAAGGCAAAAAGGACACCCAATCATCCTGATCAGCAGAAACAAAACATCTCAGATATGTTTCCAAGGTCTGATTGGTTCGTTCAGTCTGGCCATTTGTCTGAGGATAGAAAGCCGAGGAAAAAGACAAATCAATGCCCATCCTAGCACAAAAGGCTCGCCAAAACCTCGAAACAAACTGGGAACCTCTGTCAGAAACGATGTTCTCTGGAATGCCATGTAAACGAACCACATGCTGAAAAAACAATGGCACCAAATCAGAGGAGGAAGGCAATTTAGACAAGGGCACCAAATGGACCATCTTAAGGTACCTTCACACATAACGATATTGTTAACGATATCGTTGCTATTTGTGACATAGCAACGATATCGTTAATGAAATCATTATGTGTGACAGCGACCAACGATCAGGCCCCTGCTGGGAGATCGTTGGTCGCTGAAGAAAGTCCAGAACTTTATTTCGTCGCTGGACTCCTGCTGACATCGCTGGATCGGCGTGTGTGACACCGATCCAGCGATGTCTTCACTGGTAACCAGGGTAAACATCGGGTAACTAAGCGCAGGGCCGCGCTTAGTAACCCGATGTTTACCCTGGTTACCATGCTAAAAGTAAAAAAAAACAAACACTAGATACTTACCTACAGCCGTCTGTCCTCCAGCGCTGTGCTCTGCACTCCTCCTGTACTGGCTGTGAGCCGGAAAGCAGAGCGGTGACGTCACCGCTCTGCTTTCCGGCTCACAGCCAGTACAGGAGGAGAGCAGAGAAGCAGAGCGCAGCGCTGGAGGACAGACAGCGGTAGGTAAGTATCTAGTGTTTGTTTTTTTTTACTTTTAGCATGGTAACCAGGGTAAACATCGGGTTACTAAGCGCGGCCCTGCGCTTAGTTACCCGATGTTTACCCTGGTTACCGGCATCGTTGGTCGCTGGAGAGCGGTCTGTGTGACAGCTCTCCAGCGACCAAACAGCGACGCTGCAGCGATCCGGATCGTTGTCGGTATCGCTGCAGCGTCGCTTAATGTGAAGGGGCCTTTAGAGAAGCGATCACAAACCACCCAAATGACCGACATTCTTTGAGAGTCGGGGAGATCCGAAATAAAATCCATAGAGATATGTGTCCAAGGCCTCTTCGGGACCGGCAAGGGCAAAAGCAACCCACTGGCACGAGAACAGCAGGGCTTAGCCCGAGCACAAATCCCACAGGACTGCACAAAAGAACGCACATCCCGCGACAGAGATGGCCACCAAAAGGATCTAGCCACCAAATCTCTGGTACCAAAGATTCCAGGATGACCAGCCAACACTGAACAATGAACCTCAGAGATAACCTTATTCGTCCACCTATCAGGGACAAACAGTTTCTCCGCTGGGCAACGGTCAGGTCTATTAGCCTGAAATTTTTGCAGCACCCGCCGCAAATCAGGGGAGATGGCAGACAAAATTACCCCCTCTTTGAGAATACCCGCCGGCTCAGACAAACCCGGAGAATCGGGCACAAAACTCCTAGACAGGGCATCCGCCTTCACATTTTTAGAGCCCGGAAGGTACGAAACCACAAAGTCAAAACGGGAGAAAAACAGCGACCAACGAGCCTGTCTAGGATTCAACCGTTTGGCAGACTCGAGATAAGTCAAGTTTTTGTGATCAGTCAAGACCACCACGCGATGCTTAGCTCCTTCAAGCCAATGACGCCACTCCTCGAATGCCCACTTCATGGCTAGCAACTCTCGATTGCCAACATCATAATTTCGCTCAGCAGGCGAAAATTTCCTGGAAAAGAAGGCGCATGGTTTCATCACCGAGCAATCAGAACTTCTCTGCGACAAAACAGCCCCTGCTCCAATTTCGGAAGCATCAACCTCGACCTGGAACGGAAGCGAAACATCTGGTTGGCACAACACAGGGGCAGAAGAAAAACGACACTTCAACTCCTGAAAAGCTTCCACAGCAGCAGAAGACCAATTGACCACATCAGCACCCTTCTTGGTCAAATCAGTCAACGGTTTAGCAATGCTAGAAAAATTAGCGATGAAGCGACGATAAAAATTAGCAAAGCCCAGGAACTTCTGCAGACTCTTCAGAGATGTTGGCTGAGTCCAATTATAAATGGCCTGAACTTTAACAGGGTCCATCTCGATAGTAGAAGGAGAAAAAATGAACCCCAAAAATGAAATCTTTTGAACACCAAAGAGACACTTTGACCCCTTCACAAACAAAGAATTAGCACGCAGGACCTGGAACACCATTCTGACCTGCTTCACATGAGACTCCCAATCATCCGAGAAGACCAAAATATCATCCAAGTATACAATCAGGAATTTATCCAGGTACTCTCGGAAGATGTCATGCATAAAGGACTGAAACACTGATGGAGCATTAGAAAGTCCGAATGGCATAACCAGGTACTCAAAATGGCCTTCGGGCGTATTAAATGCTGTTTTCCATTCATCGCCCCGTTTGATACGCACAAGATTATACGCACCACGAAGATCTATCTTGGTGAACCAACTAGCCCCCTTAATCCGAGCAAACAAATCAGACAGCAGCGGCAAGGGGTACTGAAATTTGACCGTAATTTTATTTAGAAGGCGGTAATCAATACAAGGTCTCAGCGAACCATACTTCTTGGCCACAAAAAAGAAACCCGCTCCCAATGGCGACGATGACGGGCGAATATGACCCTTCTCGAAAGACTCCTTCACGTAACTCCGCATAGCGGCGTGCTCAGGTACAGATTTACGCTCGCGCAAGCGTCGACCGATCTGAATGGCCAAAGACATAGACTCATTCAGACCAGCAGGCATAGGAAATCCCACCATGACATCCTTAAGGGCTTCAGAGAGACCCTTTCTGAAAATAGCTGCCAGCGCACATTCATTCCATTGAGTGAGCACGGACCACTTTCTAAACTTCTGACAATAAATCTCTATCTCATCCTGACCCTGACAGAGAGCCAGCAAATTTTTCTCTGCCTGATCCACTGAATTAGGTTCGTCGTACAGCAATCCGAGCGCCAGAAAAAACACATCAATATTACATAATGCAGGATCTCCTGGCGCAAGGGAAAATGCCCAGTCTTGAGGGTCGCCACGTAATAAAGAAATAATGATTTTAACTTGTTGAACTGGGTCACCAGAGGAGCGGGGTTTCAAAGCCAGAAACAGTTTACAATTATTTTTAAAATTCAAAAACTTAGCTCTATCTCCAGAAAATAACTCAGGAATAGGAATTTTAGGTTCTAACATAGGATTCTGAACCACTAAATCTTGAATGTTCTGTACTCTTATAGTGAGATTATCCATCAAAGAGGACAGACCCTGAATATCCATGTCCACACCTGTGTTCTGAACCACCCTGATGTAAAGGGGAAAAGAAAGACAGAACACAGTGCAAAGAAAAAAAAATGGTCTCAGAACTTCTCTTTTCCCTCTATTGAGAAGCATTAGTACTTTGAGCCTCCAGTACTGTTATGAACAGGTAATTCAGAACCACAATGGACCTTGAAGTTCAGAGCACACAAGGTGACCTGACATTTACCAAAAACATAGGACAAGCTCTGAGACGTGGAAACTCTGCTGACCGCAATCCCTAATCCTAACACACCACACTAGAGGTAGCCGTGGATTGCGCCTAACGCTCCCTATGCAACTCGGCACAACCTGAGAAACTAACTAGCCCTGAAGATAGAAAAATAAGCCTACCTTGCCTCAGAGAAATTCCCCAAAGGAAAAGGCAGCCCCCCACATATAATGACTGTGAGTAAAGATGAAATACAAACACAGAGATGAAATAGATTTAGCAAAGTGAGGCCCGACTTACTGAATAGACCGAGGATAGGAAAGATAGCTTTGCGGTCAACACAAAAACCTACAAACAACCACGCAGAGGGGCAAAAAGACCCTCCGCACCGACTAACGGTACGGAGGTGCTCCCTCTGCGTCTCAGAGCTTCCAGCAAGCAAGAAAAAACCAATATAGCAAGCTGGACAGAAAATATAGCAAACAAAAATAACACAAGCAGAACTTAGCTTATGCAGGATAGACAGGCCACAGGAACGATCCAGGAGGAAGCAAGACCAATACTAGAACATTGACTGGAGGCCAGGATCAAAGCACCAGGTGGAGTTAAATAGAGCAGCACCTAACGACTTAACCTCATCACCTGAGGAAGGAAACTCAGAAGCCACAGTACCACTCTCATCCACCAAAGGAAGCTTATAGACAGAACCAGCCGCAGTACCACTCACGACCACAGGAGGGAGCTTGGCCACAGAATTCACAACATTTTTCCATACAATTCTTTAATTCATAAACCAGAGAAGACCATCTCATTCCCCTAATACTGTGCCAAAAAACCTGTTAGGGTTAAAAGATAAATTTTCCGAATACGGACGTTGGCTGGCCCTCTTGTGGGCCCAGAATACAAATGAATGCCCAATGATCCAAATAATTGTTGGACCTAAAGAGATTCATCTCTGTGTAAAAATAAAGAGCCCTGAACAGCAGGCCTTATACTAATCCATTTGGACAGGTTAACCACCGGGCAGATGCTTGGGTCAGAAAACGAATTCAAACAAAGCTCGGATCCTCTACCAAGCTGATCAGTTTTGGACATCCTTATAAACAAAAGAATGAAAGAATCAAAAATTTTAACATCAGCAATACCGAGCCCGGAAAGCTGAGATGTCTTTAACCCTGCTGCTTTGTTCGCATTTACTATACACTTGTAGTGGTCCGGGTCACTATGACCCGGCTTATTAAACCTTGATTTTAGACACTCTAACTCCATTTTGTTTATACTTTTTGCTTACTAGACTGTGAACATGTTTGGTAGTAAAAAAAAAATAAATAAAAATGAACTAGAAATCTTTTTTTTTTGTTTTTATTCTGAAAAAACAGATCCATCCAATGAGCAAAACGAAAATAGAAAACTACACATATTTTGTAAAAAAAAAACAAAAAAAAAAACAATCAAATCAAACATTTTGTGATAAAAAATTAAAGATAATAAACATTACAATGTGAATATATTTACATGATCATATAAATTTACGGATTCTTGCATGAAAAACAATACACATGATTTTTGCATAGAAATGTTTTACAGCCAGAACATGTTATACTCGTCTTGTTGTCACAAGTAGAAGGGCAATAGCTGCATCTTTTTCTTTTGATGCCGGAAGAGGCCATGGGGGTAGAAGCACACAGCTGCTCTCCAAAGAAACTGAAAGGTAACATGTCTGGGCTAGCATATGTGTACTGATAAGAGCAGAGAAGATAAGAACCCTTCTGAAAACAAGCAGATAAGCCAGGAAGACAGACTTACTTAGCAAAAAAAATTATTTGCAAGACTTTACAGCTCACCTTTACAAAAAAAACGTCTTAGACAGCGCGTTCTGAGCAGTCCGTTCTGCGCATAATATACACGTGTAGTGCACACCTAGTGATCTCTCCGGATGCACTCTACATTTTAGAATAGACTGCGCACCAAAAATAATCAATATAAAGCCATTTTTATGGTGTGCAGATCTCAATGCATACCCCCGGTAGAGCGCGTGTACGACCCCATTGAAATAATTTAGGAAATAAATCAATTGATATACAATAGTAGATGCAATAAATAGACCCAACTGAGGTTATATAACTCCTTTATTTCACTGAAAATATGGCCTCACAGCTGTAAAAAACGATGTCGGGTCACTATGACCCGAACACAACAAGTGTAACTTTTTGCGTGTAGCAAAAAATAACCAAAAAAAAAAAAAAACTCATAGGTAGGTCCCCCCAAATGAGGAAAAATCAAGGAGTCTCAAGTTTTATAGACTTACAGAAAAAAATCTACAGGGCCGCAAAAAGTCTGTTCGGGTCACTATGACCCGAACAGAACAGCAGGGTTAAGGAGACCACCTCGCTAACCCTAAGAGCCCCGAAAAAGGAAAGACAAAATATTGATCTAAATAAAACTGCCTCTTCTGAGTTTAGACAGATATGAACCAGGGCTGAAGAAATGCTTTTTAACAATGAAAGAGAAATAGGGCGTCTGGAATCTGGTAAGAATTTGTTCCACTTAAGACCTTTTAGGAATTGTTTAACTAGAAAAAATTCTGTCAAAGCAATTCCCCCGTGTAATTTCAAAAAGAAAGAAACTTCTGTGAAGTATTTTGCTATCGCAGAGTAAGACAGGTTCTTCTCCACAAAGATTCTGCAAATTTCAAAGCCGTGACAGAATCGGAAACTGTCGCATGAAGCACAGAAAAGTCAATCCATTTTTTCCATGCAGCTGAATAGTCAGCCCATGATCTTTTAGATAAAGAATTCTGTATAAAATAGGGGATTAGGCTGAGATTAGATCCCAAACAGAAGGGGGGCAAGAGGTTGCTTCCTTGTCGGCCAATGGCACCTGTTGATAAAAATTGAGCCACTGACGATTCAATAGAAATTCAGATAAAAATTGAAATTTACTGACACCTGAATTTGCTTTCAGCCAAATATTACACTTCAGGCATTCTAAAACTAGCTGTCTCAAAATCCTAGCTGTGCACATGTTTTCGAGGATAGAGTATTGAGATTCGTAGAGGTTAGTATTGGGTTCGTAGAGGTTAGCAAAATTCTAGAAATTTGCAACCTATGTCCCCATAAATAAATGCCCCAAAAAATTGAAAAAAGTTCGATGACTAGAGAATTCTTATTTAGTTTCTCTAAAACCCACTTATCAGGCCATTGAAGAGATACCCAATGCGACGCAAACAAAACACTAACTCCCAAAGAGACATCCGTCAAAAAAACAAAAGGAATGGAATCCACCGTAACAAAAGGAGATTGAATTATTGATCTGCCATTAAAATCTGATAGAAAGGAAAGCCAAACTTTAGCATCCTCCTTTAAATCAGAACAGACTCTAATGTGAGCATTGGGAGATGAAAAACCTTTAGTGGCCTCATATAGGCTTCTGGAAAAAACATGGCCAATTGGTATAACCCGTAGAGCAAAATTCAGCAATCCAAGCAAAGCTTGCAACTCTTTAAGTGTAATTTTGGTCTTAGACAAAAAATTGTAAAGGGAACTACGCAGCTTAGCGATTTTATCCTCGGGGAGGATAAACTCCATCTTTAAAGAATCAATGGTAATACCCAAAAATTCAATGCGGTTTGATGGACCAACCGTCTTCTCATGAGCAATTGGGACACCAAAGTGAGCACATAACCGTAAAAAACTGACAAGAGTGTTTTCACAGGATGGGGACTGAGATGGGGCCAACAAAAAGGAAGTCATCTAGGTAATGGAGAATACCGACATCTTTGGAGTTGGATTCCAAAACCCAATGTAAAAAACAAGAAAAAGTCTCAAAATAAAAGCATGATAAAGAAAAACCCATAGGCAAACATTTGTCAAAAAAGAGGCAACCATCAAAATAAAAACCAAGGGAATTGAAACCCTCTGGGTGAACTGGCAGAAGTCTGAAAGCAGATTTGATGTCAGATTTAGCCATCAAATCATTAGGGCCACATTTCCTTAACATCTCCAAAGCACAATCAAAAGAAGAATAGGTGACAGAGCATAATGTCTTGTCTACCTCGTCATTCAGTGATTGGCCCTCAGGGTATGACAAGTGATGAATCAGATGAAACGACCCGGACTCTTTTTTTGGAACAATACCCAGGGGGGAAATGCGAAAATTTACAAACGGAGGAGAAGAAAATGGGCCGGCAACCCTGCCTAACTCTAATTCATTGAGGATTTTAGCTCTAGCAACTTCAGGAAAATCAGATAAAGAAGGTAAATTCCTAACTATATGACAACCACTCCCCTTGAAATGTGGCACATAAAAACCAAAAGAAAAACCCTCAAATAAAAGCTTACTGCTCTCCGTGTCTGGGTATCTGTTTAACCAGCATACAATTCGTTCCAGAATCACCGGAGTCTGAGCCTTTTCCGTTAGAATCCTTAAGGGAAGATTGATGAGCTGCCTGCTTCTTGAAGCATTTGGACATAGGGTGAGGGTTACCGCAGAAGGAACATTCGTGCCTGAACGTACATTTGTCATTCCATTTACAAAAGGATTCATTAAAGGAGAAACATACACCTTTTTTGGGAAAGGCATTGGCTGGCTGCCTATTGGTAGTATGCCTCATAGGCAGCATGAGGTTAATCCAAAGACCGATGTCTTTGGAACCCCAATGAACATCTGGGTGAACCATGGGCGGACATACCGCCGGTTCAACCGGTGCAGCTGCATCGGGGCCCGGAGGCTCTGGGGGGCCCCTGCAGGGCAGCCAGGGACGCTGCTACCATTAGGCGATTTGACTATTTGAGCCCTTTGGCTCAGGCGGCAGAAGAGAGAGGGCGGCAGACTACTGGATTTGCGCTGCTAGGTTTTTTTTTTTAATAAAACTCCGGGGTCAAGTGCCCGCCCCCCTCTCCTGCCCGCCCCCCCTCCTCCCTCCCTCCTGCCCGCCCCCCCTCCTCTCTCCCTCCTTTGCGCCCCACCTCCCTGAAGACGTAATACTCACCTTCCTCCAGCGGTGGCTGCAACTGCGTCTCAGCGCCGGCAGCGCGTCCTGTCTTCAGCGGTCACATGGTACCGCTCATTTAAGGTCATGAATATGCGCATATTCATGACCTTAATTAGCGCTATCATGTGACCGCTGAAGACCGGAAGGAAGACGCTGCAGAAGAGATGCCAGGAAGTTCTGTTCTGTGCCGCGCGGTGAGAGGAAAAGGATGGGGAGCCATGCACACAGGGAAAAGGATGGGGAGCCATGCACACAGGGGAGAAGGATGGGGGAGCCATGCACACAGGGGAGAAGGATGGGGGAGGCATGCACGCAGGGTGGGAGGATAGGGGAGGCATGCACGCAGGGGAGAAGGATGGGGGAGCCGTGAACGCAAGGGAGAAGGATGGGGAGCCGTGAACACAGGGAAGAAGGATGGGGGGGCTGTGAACGCAGGGGAGAAGGATGGGGGAGCCGTGAACGCAGGGGAGAAGGATGGGGGAGCCCAGCACGCAGGGGAGAAGGATGGGGGAGCCATGCACGCAGAGTGGGAGGATAGGGGAGGCATGCACGCAGGGGAGAAGGATGGGGGAGCCGTGAACGCAGGGGAGAAGGATGGGGGAGCCGTGAACGCAGGGGAGAAGGATGGGGGAGCCGTGAACGCAGGGGAGGAGGATGGGGGAGCCGTGAACGCAGGGGAGAAGGATGGGGGAGCCGTGAACGCAGGGGAGAAGGATGGGGGAGCCGTGAACGCAGGGGAGAAGGATGGGGGAGCCGTGAACGCAGGGGAGAAGGATGGGGGAGCCGTGAACGCAGGGGAGGAGGATGGGGGAGCCGTGAACGCAGGGGAGAAGGATGGGGGAGCCGTGAACGCAGGGGAGAAGGATGGGGGAGCCGTGAACGCAGGGGAGAAGGATGGGGGAGCCGTGAACGCAGGGGAGAAGGATGGGGGAGCCCAGCATGCAGGGGAGAAGGATGGGGGAGCCCAGCACGCAGGGGAGAAGGATGGGGGAGCCGTGAACGCAGGGGAGAAGGATGGGGGAGCCGTGAACGCAGGGGAGAAGGATGGGGGAGCCGTGAACGCAGGGGAGAAGGATGGCGGAGCCCAGCACGCAGGGGAGAAGGATGGGGGAGCCCAGCACGCAGGGGAGAAGGATGGGGGAGCCGTGAACGCAGGGGAGAAGGATGGGGGAGCCGTGAACGCAGGGGAGAAGGAATTACGGGAGCCGTGAACGCAGGGGAGAAGGATGGGGGAGCCATGCACACAGGGTGGGAGGATGGAGTATAAATATGGAGTATAAATACTAGGCCCTATAGGGGGGACACAGTGTGAGAGGACAGTGTGAAGAGGGGGCCGGTATAGAAAGGAGAGGTCAGTGTGAAGAGTATGTACCATAAGAGGGACAGTGTGGGGGTCATATTTTGTGCAGACAATATAGTGAGGGGCAATTTTTTATTCCGGAGCATTATAATGACACTTGTATCTTTAAGGGCGTCATGTGGAGACTTTCTGCAAAAGAGCGGAAAAGATGGAAGTCTGCAGAGACGCTGTGGCTGAGAAAACTCATCATGGGGTCTGGACAAGATGAAGAAAAGAAGAACGGCTCCAGAGTCAACGCCATCTATAAGGTACCTGGATGTAAATGTTATTTGTGATACTAACTAATTCTCATGTTTTTATTTATGTTATGAGATTTAAAGGGGATGTCCAGGTTTGTAATGAGTCTGCAGTCATTCTTTGTGACTGCAGACTTCTGACTTCTCACAGTGCGCACTGCACGCTGTCAGGATTCTCTTGTGCTGGTGATTTACATACATGCGGTCATGTGCTGACTAGACATGTGTAGCCTCCGTCATTGAAAATGAACTAAGCGAGGCCGGGCACGTCTAGGCGGAATGTGGTCAGAAGTAAAGAAATCACATGCTTGTGCTGACATGACCGTCCACCGGCAAGGGAGAATCCTAGTAGTGTGCAGTGCATGCGTTGTGAGAATTCAGAAGCTGCGATCTCAGGATTCAGCTCTGCAGGTTCCAGTAGTCGTCACATGGACACTTCACTCATATGCGACTTTCATACTTATGGTCCTGTGACAACGAGCTTCTCTTCTGCGTCTCTCAGTTTATCACTGAACATTGAGAGCATTAGGGAGAGGAGCTCATGGGCACATGACTGAGTGTGCAAATCGCATATGTCCTTGGTGGAGGGGGGGCACCAAAATGAATTCTTGTCCCTGGTTTCAGAAACCCTAGATACACCTCTGCTGGTATGCTACTGCGAGCGGCGATTACGGGGTCCGGTGGAGGGATGTGTGTGCACAGGCAGTGAGGCAGGGACTGTGGGGGGGCGCCATTTTTCCGTTCGCCTCAGGCAGCAGAGAGGCTAGGTTCACCCCTCAGGGCGGCTAATATAGAGGGCAATCTGGCCAGTCTATCCGGCCCCGAGGCTCCGGGGGCCCCCTGGCCAGATTGCCCTCATGTGCGGCAGGCAGGGAGCAATCCCTGTAGCTCCGCTGCCTGCAAGAGAAAATGGCAACGGATCTGCAGGGAATAGATGCTTCCTGCTTCCTTTCTCACACAGACAGCAGCGGCTCAGCTGAATGACAGCATCATTCCGCGCTGCGGCTGTGCGAGACAGGAAGCTGCCGGCGTGCAGCTTCAGGATAGTAATCGTGCGCAGAGGTCTTCTTCACGGCTGCTCCTCCTCCCGGCTCGTCCTGTCTGGCACCTTCTCCCTGCACACACTTCCAGCCTGTGCAGAACGGCGTCTGCACACTCATGCCTGGAAGGAAGCTGCAGCTGTGCAGGACCTCAATCACCCCCTGAACAGGAGGTAAAGAACGGTCTGAATGTGACGGATTGTTTAGAGAGTTAAGAGAGGAGGCAGGTGCTGCAGTCAGAGACTAGAAGCAGTGATTTACTGACTGTGACCCCCGGAGCTTTGTGTTCTCTGGTCAGTGCAGGATTTTCATCCACACACAGCAGGGACCAGAGAGCTCAGAACTTGGGAACACAGTCACTAAATCACTGGGTCTATTCTCTGACGGGACTCCAGTCATAACTGCAGTATCAGATCCAGGCTGGGACTGACCCCTGAGCCCATCCCCCAGTGAAGACTTTTTCACATATACTGTATCTGTTGCATTAAACACACAGGTACAATACATAGACACATATAAGTGTATGTTTCCACTGTCAGTAAACTCTGCGGATTGGATGCTGTGTACATCTGCAGCATCCAGTCCGCAGCGTCCTGATGTTACAGCATAGTGCATGAGATTTCAAGGAATCCAATGTCCACTATGTATGCAGCGGCACCCGCAGCTTCCCTGCAGAGACGGACATGCGGCACATCTTTCTAGACCGTAGCATGTCTATTTATCTTGCGGAGATGCTCAGTCTCCACAAGATAAATATCACAGTCCAATGTATAGGATGCGGTGATTCCGCATGTGTTCAATGAACACATGCGGAAGCATCACTCGTACAAAAGCTGGAAGCGCTTTGGACCGAGCGGACATGTGCTGCATCCAAAGCGCTGCCGATTCCTGACCATAGAACCATACTCTTATACATTAATGTATACTATGTCACATATGCAGTAGAGACAGGTGTTTATTATACATGGGCATATTCTACAGATATATATATATATATATATATATATATATGTAGCTTTGTCGCCTTTAAATAAGGGGGGGCCCAGACACATTTCCTGCACAGGGGCCCCAAGCTGTCTGTGTCCGCCCCTGGGGTGAACAGATAACTTATGCCTAAATGCCTCATCATAGTTGATCCATGCAGAACCACCAAAATTCCTGTATGCCTCTAAGATAATATCCACATGTTGAAAAAGACTGCTGCAAAGGCTAGGTGATTTTTCACTCAGTACAGCCGTGTAGATGGAAAAGGCCTAAATCCAGTTGTGAAAAGATTTAATGTTCCGTTTCGTGTCATCTGACTCACACTTGTCATCTTTCTTATCAGTCTTAGGGAGTTGATCCCTAAGGGGGAGTAAAGAAAAGAGGTCAACATAATGGTTGTTCCAAATAAGCTCCTTAACAGAGGAGCTTAGATGGAAGCCCAGAGGAGAAAGCTCACAGGTCAGAGCCTCTTTAAAAGGATTGACAGGAATGGAACTAAGTAAAGGACCTTCTGTTATATGAGAAGCTACTGTTGGGGAAGAGTTAACCACTTCTCCCAGAGCTTCTGCTACAATATTTTTAATCAGGTCTCTCAAATGGTTGTGTGGGACAGACACAGGCACATGAAAGGTCTCACCAGATCGGTCGTCTTGTCCTCGTTCTCCTGCAGCACCTGCACTCAAGCCCTCAGGATTGGGCAAGCGCAGATGCGCGGCTGAGCTTGCTGGAAGATCCTCTTCCTCGTCCGAAGAATGGTGAGGGAAGACTGGAACCGATCCAGCGCCTCCAGCTGAGGATGCAGAAGCCGCCCGGGAGCCAGTGGAAGAGGGCACCGCAGCGCTTTTATGGCCGCGACCCTCACCGGTTTTTCCAGCAGATTCGGATGACGTCGCGGGCACTTCCTGGTGACGGCGGCTGAAGTCTCGCGCCGGGCTGCAGGACTTCGCTGAAGAATGGCGTCAGGACTTCCCAGTCGCTTCGCTGGCACTGCGCTTGGATCGTGTGGGTGAGGCAGAAGGGGAGAAAGTCTTCCTCTGTTTCCTAGACCTTGCCCCGGAGATGGCTTCCTGCGTAACCTGAGATACTTGACACGAAGATGGGGTAAGGACCTCCGATTCAAGAGGAGGAGGGATGGCTTCAGAAGGTGCTGTTAGAGGTTTCATAGCTAAGCAGCTCTCCAGCCAATCCACTCCATCCTCCCCGCCGGCCCTGGCTAGTAGCTCTTGAAGCAATTTCTCCATACCACGGCAGGTTCTCTTCTTTCTTCGTGCGCCCGCAGAATGAGGGAACAACAGCCAAATACAGGTTTATATATTAGTAAAAAGACCGCCAAAAACCAATCAAAATGCGTCAAAAAAGGCGCACAAAACCGGTCAGAACTGGATTGAACCATCTCTAAAATAAGATTCCAACGCTGCAGTGACCTCTGAATGACCCCCATAATAATAATATGACATAAGAAAAGGTGAAAGTTAGTGTCTATGTGGACATGAGACCCCCGCTATATTTCTCGTATGTCTTAAGCGGGGGGGCTAACAATCCATGAGGGTGAGTTACTATATGACAAGAGTACTCTCTGCGCCTAAACTGATGAACTGAACGTAGACACTTTTCACACAGCATGTGGTGCACACATGGGAAGCATTTGTCTGATTTTTCAATCACATCCATACACACAGTACTTCTATACTTCCTCGCTCCTCACATTTTATCAAAATGCTCTAGTGCCAATGGACAAAAACATAAATGACATCTATTTGTGGAATTTCTTACGTGTTTCACTATATCCTCTAATTCATTTCCTATCCAAGTACGGGATTGTATACAAAACTGAGCATTTATGTTCACATAGATTGTTTTCACAGGCTCTTTCCCACTTCACTACAAACTCCCACCCAGGACCTTCCTGTAAGTTTTTTCAAGTAACAACTAACTGTAGAGTTTTATCTTAGTCACTGCTTTTAATAACAAGGCTATTTATATACTGAGCACACATCATTTAGTCTCCCACAACATTGATTCAGCAATATATCAGAAACGCAGTATAATCAGAACAATTCAGCACAGCGCTATCAGTACTACTTATCAATTAACAACTGACAAGGCACCAATAAACTGAACTAATATAATTAGCTACCCAAAAGCAAAATAAAAGTAATAATGAAGGAAAGAAATATAGAACAATCATAGTATAGCATAGCAGAGCAGAGCAGGATCAAGACACTTCAATTACAATATTTACAGTATTAATAATAATAATAATAATTTTATTTATATAGCGCCAACATATTCCGCAGCGCTTTACAAATTATAGAGGGGACTTGTACAGACAATACACATTACAGCATACAGTAGACATTACAGCTTAACAGAAATCACAGTTCAAAATAGATACCAAGAGGAATGAGGGCCCTGCTCGCAAGCTTACAAACTATGAGGAAAAGGGGAGACACGAGAGGTGGATGGTAACAATTGCTTTAGTTATTTGGACCAGACATAGTGTAAGGCTAATAACTGCATAAAGTGTATGAGAACATGTTGTGAGGAACCTGATTACATTTTTTTTTTTTTGTTGAATGGGCCACACAGGGATAGTTAGGTTAATGCGTTGAGGTGGTAGGCCAATCTGAACAAATGAGTTTTTAGGGCACGCTTAAAACTGTGGGGATTGGGGATTAATCGTATTAACCTAGGTAGTGCATTCCAAAGAATCAGCGCAGTAAAGTCTTGGAGACAGGAGTGGGAGGTTCTGATTATTGAGGAAGCTAACCTGAGATCATCAGCGGAGCGGAGGGCACGGGTAGGGTGGTAGACTGAGACCAGAGGAGATGTAGGGTGGTGCTGAGCCACGGAGTGCTTTGTGGATGAGGGTAGTAGTTTTGTACTGGATTCTTGAGTGGATGGGTAACCAGTGTAATGACTGGCACAAGGTAGAGGCATTGGTGTAACGGTTGGTGAGGAATATAATCCTGGCTGCAGCATTCAGGACAGATTGGAGCGGGGAGAGTTTGGTAAGAGGGAGGCCGATTAGTAGAGAGTTACAATAGTCCAGACAAGAATGAATAAGTGAAACAGTAAGAGTTTTTGCAGAGTCGAAAGTAAGAAAAGGGCGAATTCTAGAATTGTTTTTGAGATGCAGATAAGAAGAGCGAGCCAGTGATCAGATGTGGGGGTGAATGAAAGCTCGGAATCAAGTATGACCCCAAGGCAGCGGGCATGTTGCTTTGAAGTAATGGTGGAACCGCACACGGAGATAGCAATGTCAGGCATAGGTAGGTTAATAGAGAGATAAAACACAGGGAGTTCAGTTTTTGACAGGTTCAGTTTCAGATAGAGGGAGGACATGATGTTAGAGACAGCGGTAAGACAATCACTGGTGTTTACTAAAAAGGTCAGCGTGATAACAGGAGAAGAGGTGTATAATTGGGTGTCGTCAGCATAGAGATGGTACTGGAAGCCAAATCTACTGATTGTTTGTCCAATAGGGGCAGTATGCAAAGAGAAGAGGAGGGGGCCTAGGACTGATCCTTGAGGAACCCCAACTGTAAGGGGAAGGTGAGAGGAGGAGGAACCAGCAAAAGATACAGTGAAGGATCGGTCAGAGAGATAGGAGGAGAACCAGGAGAGAACGGTGTCCTTGAGGCCGATGGAGCGGAGCATAGTGAGGAGGAGCTGATGATCCACAGTGTCAAATGCTGCGTAGAGATCCAGGAGAATTAGCATGAAGTAGTGACCATTAGATTTAGCTATTAGTAGGTCATTAGAGACTTTATTGAGGGCAGTTTCAGTAGAGTGTAAAGAGCGGAAACCAGATTGAAGAGGGTCGAGAAGAGTTATCTGAGAGATAGCGGGTAAGATGGGAGTGGACCAGGCGTTCGAGGAGTTTAACCCCTTACTGACATCGGACGGTATAGTACGTCCGATGTCAGCTCCCCTGCTTTGATGCAGGGCTCCGCGGTGAGCCCGCATCAAAGCCGGGACATGTCAGCTGTTTTGAACAGCTGACATGTGCCCGCAATAGCGGTGGGTGAAATCGCGATTCACCCGCCACTATTAACTAGTTAAATGCCGCTGTCAAACGCAGACAGCGGCATTTAACTACCGCATCCGGCCAGGCGGCCAGAAATGACGTAATCGCCGTCCCCCGTCACATGATCGGGGGTCGGCGATGCGTCAGCATGGTAACCATAGAGGTCCTAGAGACCTCTATGGTTACTGATCACCGGTGGCAGTGAGCGCCACCCTGTGGTCGGCGCTCACAGCACACCTCCATTTCTGCTACATAGCAGCGATCAGCAGATCGCTGCTATGTAGCAGATGCGATCGGGTTGTGCCTGCTTCTAGCCTCCCATGGAGGCTATTGAAGCATGGCAAAAGTAAAAAAAAAAAGTTAAAAAAAATGTGGAAAAAATAAAAAAAATATAAAAGTTTAAATCACCCCCCTTTCGCCCCAATCAAAATAAATCAATAAAAAAAAACAAATCTACACATATTTGGCATCGCCACGTTCAGAATCGCCCAATCTATCAATAAAAAAAAGCATTAACCTGATCGCTAAACGGCGTAATGAGAAAAAATATCGAAACGCCAGAATTACGTTTTTTTGTTCGCCGCGACATTGCATTAAAATGCAATAACGGGCGATCAAAAGAACATATCTGCACCAAAATGCTATCATTAAAAACGTCATCTAGGCACGCAAAAAATAAGCCCTCAACCGACCCCAGATCATGAAAAATGGAGACGCTACGAGTATCGGAAAATGGCGCAATTTTTTTTTTTTTTTTAGCAAAGTTTGGAATTTTTTTTCACCACTTAGGTAAAAAATAACCTAGTGATGTTAGGTGTCTATGAACTCGTACTGACCTGGAGAATCATAATGGCAGGTCAGTTTTAGCATTTAGTGAACCTAGCAAAAAAGCCAAGCAAAAAACAAGTGTGGGATTGCACTTTTTTTGCAATTTCACCGCACTTGGAATTTTTTTCCCGTTTTCTAGTACATGACATGGTAAAACCAATGATGTCGTTCATAAGTACAACTCGTCCCGCAAAAAATAAGCCCTCACATGGCCAAATTGACGGAAAAATAAAAAAGTTATGGCTCTGGGAAGGAGGGGAGTGAAAAACGAACACGGAAAAACGAAAAATCCCACGGTCATGAAGGGGTTAAAGATGAAGGGAAGATCAGAGACAGATCTATAATTAGAGGCAATGTTTTGATCGAGGGATGGTTTTTTAAGTAATGGATGTATGATGGCATGCATAAATGAGGATGGAAAAATACCGGAAGTGAGAGAAAGTATTAACAAACATACAAGCATTGACATCGTTACAAACAGACAGACAGGAAACCTTATTAGAGGTACAGACAAAACAAATGATGGAAAATCATCGTACTTCATAATGAAACAAAAACAATTGTTAAACACTTAAACAAACATATAAAACAGACAAGCAAGAGACAACAAAACAAATAACAGACACTTTCTTTTACCTGAGGGCTTTCCTGTTAGAAATCCCCAAAGACTGACTCTAGAAAGCCTCATTTCCCGGAGAGAAAACTGTGAGTAATAAATCTACTCACTTACCCGGGATCTGGTTTTCTGTTCAGGAGTGAGGCAGTCAATTGTTCAGTCTAAGATGAATGTCAAAGGAGAAATTATATCCCGCTGAAGGCCTCCAAGTTGTTAGAGAAGGGATTTCCAACCTGCTCAGGTGTTCTGTCTATTAGGTACCTAAGCGATGAAGCAATAATCAGAGAGACACACGCTTGTTGTCTGTCCAAGTAGTCTCATGCTCTTTATTTTCAGGGCTGGGGTTTTAAAGCCCCAAGATCAAAAGGAAATGTAGAGTTACGTAATAAATTGGCAATGGGTTGTCAGACACATCCTAGTATACAAGATAAATTAGGTGAAGGAATGCGGGGAGGCTTTGCACATGTCTGCGGTTTTATGAGATTCTGGATGAACATTTAACATTTTTGGGTGTTTTTGGACAAAACAGAATCTGGACAACAACAACCAGACGCCCTTGACAGTTTCTGGGAATTATTGACCACGGCTATGTAGATATCCGGGAAATCGTGTTAAATTTGACTCAGATGATAACATTGTGCAAGACTTGTTTTTCTGCTATTTTTCTGATATTAAAAAGATGAAGATTAACCATTTCTTTAACAGGGCAGAGTAAAGTTCTGCAGTGCGCGGGTTCTGGGAAAGGTCAGAGAGGCCCAGCACCTGCGCACTGCAGTACTTTATTCTGCCCTCAACAGGGCAGATAAGTACGCCTGTGCAGGAGCACCGATTCCGGGGAGCGATGAAGAAGTAGGAGGGCGGCGTTGCAAGAAGATGGGAGGACTCGGACCCGCGTCACCCATCGGACCGGACCGCCCCCACCGGGTGAGTGTAATATAACTTATTTTTCTTCACTTGCAGGTTGGACCGGAGGCTTATCTAGAGCATTATAGAATGCTGTTTATCAGCCCTGAAAAGAGTGGCTGCATCTTATAGTCGCAAAATCTGCTGACAGGTTCCCTTTAACATTTTTTTCTATTGGTTTTGAATATGTTAACCTATAAAGTATAATAAATTGAAGAAAATCTGTCAGCAGAATTTCAACTCCCAAGCTATTAATATATACGCAAGTAGCTCTTGGAAGGACAAGTCCAGCAAAATATTTACATGGCCAGTACATTCCTCTGTTACTGTAAAATCAGCATTTGACTTGATATGCAAATGAAGATGAAGAGCTATTTTTAGATCTGAAACCTGTGTCACTCCAGCTCTATTCCCCACACAGGAAAACCTCCTTCTGCTTGACTGATGGCTTCTTTACCTGAAGTGACATAGCATACAGGCTTTTAGGCAAGCAGGAGAAGGTGGTGCTGGGCAGGTAAAAGAGCTAAGAGCTGGAGTGACACAGGTTTAAGACCTACAAATATCTCTTCAGCCTCATTTCCATATCAAATCAAACACTGATTTCTCAGTAATGGAGGAATGAACTGGCTTTGTAAAGGTATTTCTGAACTTGTCTTTGAAAGAGCAACATGTGCATATTAATAGTTTAGAGTGTGAAATCCTGCTGACAGATTGACTGTAAAATCCCAATGCTTTGTATTGTGACATAAGGTAAAGGACAAATTATTATGCTGCAAAATAGAAAAGATACTGTGAATTCTAAAATGAGCCATATACAATTAAAGTGCATTATTTCTACTTCAAATACACACCTCAACTGCTGCATAACATCTTTTTTTGTGTAAATCATTTTATTAAACAGTCATAAAGAAGCATTCAGTCAGTACATATATTATCATCTATAAACAGAAAAACGGAAATATATTGCTTTCAATGTAACATTTGAATAATAAAGCATATTAGGCTGTGAAGTAAATCTCGGTAGCAACATTTTTCGGTATCATCTACATGTGAGAGGACAGAGGAGTATCCCTCCTCTAATCAATCAGAGAGCGATTTAAGGTTGATACCCAGAATCTGTAATTCGATTTTAGGAATATATTGTTTGTTAATTAAGAGGGCAATCCATCAATATTGCACCAGAGATTTACAGAATGAAAAGAGAAGAAAGATAAAGAAAAAGGGAGAAAAGGAAAAAAAGGAATAAAAGAAGAGGGGGAGAAAAAGGAAAAAAAAAAAAAAAGAGGAAGAAAGACTGGGGGAAAAGAGAGAGGGGGGGGGGGGGGAATATTCGGATCCTGGCTTCCCATCCGCCTCCTCCCACTTCTGGTATGCTCATCATTGAGACACAGCAACCCGTTGGCAAAGTTATGAATATTCACCTCTATAGGTCAAAAATAAAATCAATTATCCAACCAGGTCGTCAGATGTGTAGTTTCTCGAAACATAATCCAAGGGGACCATGTATTCAGGACCCTGTCCAAGGTTCCAGTATCCTGTCCTATTAGCTGCGCCATCCTAAAAATATGGTTCAACTCCGAAACCAGTTCAGAGCATGAGGGGGATTTTGATTGTTTCCAATAACGGGGTATAAGGTTACGTGCTGCTGTGAGGAAGTGTCTAAGGAGGCCTCTTTTAAACCCGGCAATGGAGAGATCACAGATAGACAATAAGGCTAATTCCATTGTAGGCTGAATCTTGTTAAATGCTAGCTTATTGTGGAGGTCAAAGACTGCTCCCCAAAAATCATGGATGCGTGGGCAAGACCACCAAATATGCGAATATGTCCCCTTTTCCACCCAGCACCTCCAACATAAATCCGGGGTGGTGGGAAACATGTTGTATACACCATCTGGGCACCTATACCACCGAGTTAGCAATCTGTAACCCCTCTCCTGGTAGTCTGCAGATAATGAGGATCTAAATGTGTACAGGAGACTCTTACTTCTATCTTCTGGTGTCAGTGGTCTATTCAAATCATTTTCCTATCTCAAGAAAAATATGGGAGAGTCAGACCTAGTAACCTGGGCATCTTGAAACATTTTGTGTAGGAATGATATTGTATGCGATGGAGGACTCCCGCCCATGCAAGCCGACTCGAAGGGAGTAAGTGGTCTCAATACATCAGTCTGCCTAGATATCCTGTAAATATAGCCTTTAATTTGTTCATATATGAACCAAGCATCGGAAGGGGGATCCGAGTCAATAAAGAAGGACCCTAAAGGCTTTATTGAAGATTGAGTAATATAATCATAAATTACAGGATGACTGTCTTTGTGTTTATGTAGGAAGGTCATGCAGAACATCTTTTTTAACATTAGGTGTAGCTAGGGTTTTGGTTCAGTGGGGTGAAGCTTCTGAGTGGGCCCCTAACCAGGTAACCTTGATTACAACTGGGTGACGCCCCCTAATAGTGGAGGAGAACCTCAGCAGATGACAGCACTGTTGTTGAAAATAATCACTATACAAAGACCAACATTGATATTACCGCCATATGGTCAGTGGTAGATACCAGCCCTGCAGAACATATAACAGATCAAAGTACAGTTACATATGGTGACTTACCGCTGACGTTCTTTCTGATGGAGTTATTCACTTTTCCGGTCTTTTCCATCTGGCCCAGACCTCATATTTTCAGCACATCACCATCTATTCCCAACCTGCACAAACTCCTCATTCTACTGGTACCCCAGTGCTGCTGCCGTATTTGTCCCTATCAGGGCCGGACTGGGACTAAAATTCAGCCCTGACATTTGAAGTTACACAGGCCCACTTGTCACATGGTGACTGTATAATATCTTTGTACACTTGTAGGCAGGGCCGGTTTTAGGCAAAGTGGGGCCCTAGGCAAAGTTTATAATGGGGCCCCAAATGTTAACATATTGCACATCACACAAAAGCATTTCGGTTGTATTTACAAGCGTTGAGTTCAGGCCGCTAAATGAGTTTGATACTGAAGTTGTTCAACGCTTGTTTCCCGGCCTCTTTCCACCAGCTGATGAATAATGATGGGACAGAACGATCATTAATAGATCACTAACAGATCACCATACAGTATCATTTTATCAGCAGCACATCTACAGTTTACGCCGACGATGTGCTGCTGAGAACAATGATTTTTGTTCCGGCAAAAACAATCTGAATATGCAGCATTTTACTTGTTTAGTAAAATACACCCCATAATCCTCCATATATTATAATGTGCACCACAGTCCTGCATATAGTATAATACACTCCCTATAGTCCTCCATATATTAAAATACACTGCTCAGTCCTCCACATAGTATAATACACTCCTCATAGTCATCCATATAGAATAATACACTCCTCATAGTGCTCCACATAGCATAATGCCCCGCTATAGTCATCCATGTAGTACAATTCACTTCCCATAGTATAATGCACCCCATAGTTCTTGATATAGTATAATGTATTCCCCATAGTCCTCGATACAGTATAATGCAGCCCACATGTAGTATAATGCAGCCACCACCCCACAGAGTATAATGCAGCCACCCCACAGAGTATAATGTAACCCCCATAGAAAATAATGCAGCCCCCTCATAGTTTAGCGCAGCCCCCTCAGAGTAAGATGCAATCACCCCTCATAGAATATAATGTAGCCCCATCAAAGATTATGATGCAATCATCCCTCAAATAGATTATAAGGGCAGTCTGACACGTCCAGATAATTCCGGTACCGGAAAAATCGGTACCGGAATTATCCGTGTCTGTGTGCCGGTGCGTTTCTGTGGCACATCAGTGTGGCACATGTGCCCACTGGGTACCACACGCACCGTGCAGGAGACAGCGCTAAAGTTTAGCGCTGTCCCCTGCATCTGGTGCTGAAGCCGCGATTCATATCTTCCCTGCAGCAGCGTTTGAGAAGATATGAATAATCGTGTTTAAAATAAAGATCCATGACCCCACCCCCCTCCCACCCACTATGATTGTAATGGGCGGCCCCACATGACTGCTCATACAGTAGAAGGTGCGGCCAGGACAGGAAGCAGCGCAAGCCAGCGAGGGAGCCGGGTGAGTATTTTAATAACATTGGGGGGCGCAGAGGGGGGGGGGGGGGGAAGGGGGGTGGGGTCATGGATCTTTATTTTAAACACGATTATTCATATCTTCTGTACAGCAAACGCTGCTGCAGGGAAGATATGAATCGCGGCTTCAGCACCATTGGGGGGACAGCGCTTACAGTAGCGCTGTCTCCTGCACGGCACACAGACGGTACGTGTTTTACACAGACCCATTGACTTTAATGGGTCCGTGTAATCCGTGTGCTCCCACGAACACTGACATGTCTCCGTGTTTGGCACACGGAGACACGGTCCGCAAAAAATCAATGACATCTGCACAGATGCATTGATTTGAATGTGTCTACATGTGTCAGTGGCTCCGGTACATGAGGAAACGGTCACCTCACGTAAAGGAGCCACTGACGTGTGAAACTGGCCTAATACAGCCCAGCTCCCCATAGAATATAATTCAGCCCCATCAAAGAGTATGATGCAATCATCCCTCATAAAATCCAATACAGCCACCCATAGAATATAATACAGCCCGCCTCCCCATAATATATAATGTAGCCCCCATAGTATAAAACACAGCCTCCCCCATAGAATATAATATACCCCCACAATAGTATATAATACAGCCTCCCCCATAGAATATAATATACCCCCAGAATAGTATATAACACAGCCATATAGTATATAACATGGCCTCCCCATAGACTATAATATACCCCCATAGTATATAGCAAAGCCCGCATAGTATATGGCACAACCCGCATAGTATATAGCACAACCCGCATAGTATATAGCACAACCCACACAGTATATAGCACAGCCTGCATAATATAGCACAGCCCACGTAGTATACAGCAGAGCCCATGTAGTAGTATACAGCACAGCCCACACAGTAGTATACAGCACACACAGCCCACGCAGTAGTATACAGCACACACAGGCCACGTAGTAGTATACAGCACACAGCCCATGTAGTAGTATACAGCCCCCACAGTAGTATACAGAACACACAGCCCACGTAGTAGTATACAGCCCACACAGTAGTATACAGCACACACAGCCCACGTAGTAGTATACAGCCCACAGAGTAGTATACAGCACACACAGTAGTATACAGCACACACAGTAGTATACAGCACACAGCCCACATAGTAGTATACAGCCCACACAGCCCACGTAGTAGTATACAGCCCACACAGCTAGATTAGTTCCTTGAGGAGTCTAGTTCCCAAAATGGTGTCATTTGTATGGGTTTCCACTGTTTAGGCACATCAGGGGTTCTCAAAATGCGACATGGCGTCCGATCTCAATTCCAGCCAATTTTGGGTTGAAAAAGTCCAACGGCGCTCCTTCCCTTCTGAGCTCTGCCATGTGCCCAAACAGTAGTTTACCCCACATATTGGGTATAAGCGTACTCAGGACAAATTGCACAACTCTTGGGGTCCAACTCCTCCTGGGGACGAAAAGATCATTTTTGTGGAAAAATATGATTTTTTATTTTTACGGCTCTACATTATAAGCTTCTGTGAAGCACTTGGGGGTTCAAAGTGCTCACCACACATCTAGATAAGTTCCCTGGGGGGGTTTAGTTTTCAAAATGGTGTCAATTGTGGGGGTTTCCACTGTTTAGGCACATCAGGGCTCGTCAAAGGTGACATGGTGTCCGATCTTAATTCTGCCAATTTTGCATTGAAAAAGTAAAATGGTGCTCCTTCCCTTCCGAGCTCTGCCATGTACCCAAACAGTGATTTACCTGCACATATGGGGTATCAGTAAATTTTTTGTGAAAAATGTTAAATGTTTATTTTTTTTTTTAAACATTCCAAAAATTCTTGTGAAGCACCTGAAGGGTTAATAAACTTCTTGAATGTGGTTTTGAGCGCCTTGAGGGGTGCAGTTTTTAGAATCATGTCACTTTTGGGCATTTTCTATCATATAGACCCCTTAAAGTGACTTCAAATGGGATGTGGTTCCTAAAAAAATGGTGTTGTAAAAATGAGAAATCGCTGTTCAAATTTTAACCCTTATAGCTTCATAACTTCATAATTTGGGTTCCAAAATTGTGCTGATGTAAAGTAGACATGTGGGAAATGTTACTTATTAAGTATTTTTTGTGACATATCTTTGTGATTTAAGGGCATGAAAATTCTAAGTTGGAAAATTGCAAAATGTACAAAATTTTCACAAAATTCCCTTTTTTTTTCACAAATAAATGCAAGTCATATCAAAGAAATTTTACCACTACCATGAAGTACAATATGTCACGAGAAAACATTCTCAGAATCAACAGGAATCATGGAAGAGCTCCGGATTTATTACCTCATAAAGGGACAGTGGTCAGAATTGTAAAAATTGGCCCGGTCATTAACATGCAAACCACCCTCTGAGGTAAAGGGGTTAATGCACCCCATCTTGACTGAAAAAAAAGCAGAAATGTAGAAATTTTTACAAATTTTTTAAAATAGAAAAAACAAAGTATCACATGGTGTTAGGGCTAGCGGAACGCACCAAATAATTAAATAGATAGAATAAGGTGCGTTCGCAGCCCGGGGTCCACCGTGCAGAGATGGAACCTGCTGCTAAGTAATGACGGACTATATGGCGGTACAATGAGGATACACACATGGGTTAACTTCACCCTGTATGAAGAAAGCGATCCCTGTTAAGTCACAGGGTCGTGGTACCGCACTGAGAGCGCAAGCAAGGAACCACAGAACTCTATCCCAGGACACAGGATCAGAGTTAGTTCAGACCTCTTGCAATCGACACCACAATTGGGGCATCAGAGGTAACTAATATGCACAGAAGTGCATGCTGTGCCACACTAGCGGACGCCACCAACCACCCAGACTTGGGCAAGGAAAGCGCTCTAATAGCGCACGGCACTGCACTGGCGGTCACAGCTGTTAGACACTGTTTCGTGTGTTAACGCTGTGAGTTCAGCCGGGCGCTAGATTGCAGCCATACACCTTACGCGACCAGTCATACACAAGGGATGGTTTTTTAAGGAACGACTTGCACTCATCAACACACACACGATAACAATTGTATACTAGCGCATGGCCGTGCACAGGGGTGAACCTAGCCTCTCTGCTGCCAGAGGCGAACGGCAAAATGGCGCCCCCCCCATAGTAAAATAAGTACAAATAAATCTGGTTTACTCTTTACTAGCCTAACCTGACGCACATGGAAAAAACATACACTTTTAAATAGGAATATATTTGAAACATCGATCTTTACACTTCTTCAGGGACTAAATGCCGCCTGAGGTGAAGTGATCAACTTGCTTCATTTTAAGTGTGCCCTTGGCCGGGGAACAGTACTTACTGTAGCGCTTCTTCCCCGGCAGGTGTCCGTGTCGTACAGTTGCGGCATGCAGTTGCCACACGTATTACACACATGGACACGAATATCTCCAGTACCGTTTTTTCCGGTACTGGAAATATCAGGATGTGTGAAACCAGCCTAAAGCCACATTCACACGTTCAGTATTTGGTAAGAATTTTACCTCAGTATTTGTAAGCCAAATCGGGAGTGGGTGAGAGATCAAGAAGTGGTGAAGTGTTTCTATTATACTTTTCCTCTGATTGTTACTCTCCTGGTTTTGGCTTACAAATGCTGAGGTAACATACTGAACATGTGAACGTGGCTTGATAGCGTGTTTCTGTTACTTCTGACTTCCCACAAACAGCTGGAGCGGACCATGGCGCCCATCTGACCCGTAACAGATCGGGACCGCCCCTGGGTGAGTATAATATAACCTTTATTTCTCATCTTTCATTTGGGGCTTATCTACAGCATTACAAAATGCATTACAGAATGCTGTAGATAAGCCCCTGATGCCGGTGGCAGCAGCTCATATACGATTTTTGGGGTGACAGACGCCCTTTAAAAAGATACTACTGGCCTCTTAGATCCTCAATATTAATCTGACCTCATAGCAAAATGACTATAGTTGCCCATAGGATATGTCCTCCACTTGCCCAAGTAAGTCACAATAACATGTATGTTATCTTATAAGCACCACTTATTTGTACCATATAAATGAGATCATGTATATACTATTCAACCTATGGGCAACTATAGTCATTTTGCTATCAGGTCAGATTAATATTGAGGATCTGAGAGGCCAGTAGTACCTTTTTAGCACCCCGACCCCTTTTTCTGTTCGTTGGTTATAGGGAAAGGAAGAACAGAGAGAGAAAGAAAGAAAAGAGAGAGAGAGAAAGAAAGAAAAGAGAGAGAGAAAGAAAGAAAGAAAGAACAGAGAGAAAGAAAGAAGGAAAGAAAGAAAGAAAGAAAGAAAGAAAGAAAGAAAGAAAGGAGAGAGAAAGAAAGAACGGAGAGAGAACGAAGGAGGGGAAAGAAAACAGAGAAAGAAAGAGGGGAAAGAAAGAACAGAGAGAAAGAAAGAGAGAAAGAAAGAGAGAAAGAAAAAGAAAGAAAGAAAGAAGGAAAGAAAGAAAAGAAAGAAAGAAGAAAGAAAGAAAGAAAGAAAGAAAGAAAGAAAGAACAGAGAGAGAAAGAGGGGAAAGAAAGAGGAGAATGAAAGAAAGAACAGAGAGAGAACGAACAGAGAGAGAACGAAGGAGGGGAAAGAAAACCGAGAAAGAAAGAGGGGAAAGAAAGAACAGAGAGAAAGAAAGAGAGAAAGAAAATGAAAGAAAGAAAGAAGGAAAGAAAAAAAAAGAAAGAAAGAAAGAAGAAAGAAAGAAAAAAGGAAGAAAGAAAAGAAAGAAAGAAAGAAAGAAAGAAAGAAAGAAAGAAGGAAAGAGAGAAAGAAAGAAAGGACAGAGAGAGAAAGAGAAAGAGGGGAAAGAAAGAGGAGAATGAAAGAAAGAACAGAGAGAGAAAGAACAGAGAGAGAAAGAAAGAGGGGAAAGAAAGAGAGAGAAAGAAAGAGGGGAAAGAAAGAGAGAGAGAGAGAAAGAGAGAGGGTAAAGAAAGAACAGAGAGAGAGAAAGAAAGAGGGGAAAGAACAGAGAGAGAGAAAGAAAGAACAGAGAAAAAAGAAAGGAGAGAGAAAAAAAGAATAGAGAGGGAAATAAAGAACAGAGAAAGAAAGAACAGAGAGAGAAAGAAAGAACAGAGAGAAAGAAAAAGAAGATTAGAGATGGAAAGAAAAAACAGAGAGAGAAAGAAAAATTCTATAAAGATACTATAGCGGCCAGCCTCCCATTGTAATGCCCACCTGAGCATCCCGCTGCAGGACATATCATGATCCGCTCACATGGCCGGCATCCCCGATTCCAAGGCGATCCCGCTGTCCGCGCTGTTGGAGGAGGACACGGTGATGGATCTGAAGCATTCCCTGAAGTGCCTCTATGGTTCCGTCACAATCTCCTCCCGAAATTACATCATTTCCGGTCAGCTTCCAGCACGGCACTTCCGGTGGAACGTCACGTGCGAGTTTTAAAGTGCTCCTCGGGGCTCCGCCGTGTACTCCTGTGTCCACAGCAAAAGTAAGCTCCAATACACCAAGTACACACACGGCTCCACTCCATGCACCTTGTACACACGCGTCTCTGCTCCGCACAAATCGTACACATATGGCTCCGCTCCGTACACCTCGTACACACACGGCTCCGCTCCATATACGAAGTACACACGCGTCTCTGCTCCGCTCAAATCGTACACACATGGCTCCGCTCCGTACACCTCGTACACACACGGCTCCGCTCCATACACCAAGTACACACACGGCTCCGCTCCATGCACCTTGTACACATGCGTCTCTGCTCCACACAAATCGTATACACATGGCTCTGCTTCACACACCTCGTACACACACGGCTCTGCTCCGCACACCTCGTACACACACGGCTCTGCTACATCCAACTTCCCCTCATCCAGCACCATGATAATCACCTCACCACAGCAGAGTCCTGCATACACGAGGACCCTGATCATGTGACCGCTGACTCCTCCCCTCCTGTGACCTCATGTCAGGTCCTGTGTGCACAGAGAAGCCATCCATGAGCAACCCAAGGAGATGAATGGAGAAGAGCGACTTCAGCGTCAGGACCTGTGATGTCACGTGAGTTGGGGAGGGCAGTTGGGGAGGGCAGTTGTGGAGGGCTGGATGAGGAGATCCAGGACGGAGCAGACTCAATAGTGTAGTAACTGAACCTGCGTCTCTGACGCAAATCCAGTTACTACACTGACAGATTCTGCCGCCCCCTCTCTTCAGGGACGGCAGTGCCGCCTGAGCCAAAGAGCTCAACTCGGCTCATGGTAGCGGCGCCACTGACCGTGCGGCCATGCAAACCTTTTATAGCTGCAGCAAGTACAAGACCTTCCGAGAAGGACCAATGGGAGTCTGCCACAGAAGAACACCTTTAGGACCTTCCTAGAGGACCAATGGGATTAGCTGCAGTATCTAAGCATGTGACCCCCGACCTCCAATGGGAGGTCATCCCGTGGGCATGCTCAGAAAGGGAAAATCTGGACTTAGTCCCAGAAAGACCTGCTCGCTGCTGAACATTGCTGGCTACAAGGTCAGAGCCTGGAAGGGCAGTAGTAACCAGACGTCCAGTACTAACCTGAGCCAGATGCTGGGACCGACATCTCCGCTGAGCAGACTCCACTGCGGCTGGAGAAGAATGGGAGACCGCAGCGGAGATGGTTTGAGATTCCCCCTGTGCAGAGGTGGGAACTCGACACCTAACATTACCCCCCCTCCTAGGTCCCCCCCTCCTTGGACCTCACTACGCTCAAAGGCAGCAATGAGCTGTGGAGCTCGAATGTGTTCAGCAGGCTCCCAGGACCTGTCCTCTGGGCCATAACCCTTCCAATCCACCAAATAGAATTTTTTGCCACGTACCACCTTGCACCCCAAAATAGCGTTCACCTCGTAATCGTCTGTAGACTAACCCGATGTCCCGGCAGATGACTCGGAAAACCGGGACATGCATACGGGCTTCAAGAGGGACACATGAAAGGTGTCGGTGATACCTAAGTGTGGAGGAAGGGCCAGACGGTAGACCACAGGATTAATCTGCTCGAGGACCTTGAAGGGACCCAAGTAGCGAGGTGCAAACTTAGTGGACTCAACGCGCAGCCTGATGTTACAGGCGGAGAGCCACACCAAGTCGCCAGGAGCAAAAGTCAGAGCGGGGTGCCGATGTGCATCAGCGGAGCTCCTCATTCTCTCCTTTGAGGCCCGAATGGCATCCTGAGTGCGGTCCCAAATGTCCCGTGCCTCCACAGCCCAGTCTGCCACCCTGGAGTCAGCGGAAGACACAGGCATGGGCACAGGGACACGCGGATGCTGGCCGTAATTTAGGAAGAATGGAGTCTGACCGGTGGAGTCGGCTACAGCGTTGTTAAGCGCAAACTCTGCCCACGGTAGCAAGGATGCCCAGTCATCCTGCCTGGCAGAAACAAAATGTCGTAAATATGTGACCAGGGTCTGGTTGGCCCTCTCAACCAACCCATTCGTCTCGGGATGATATGCCGAAGAGAGATTCAACTCAATACTGAGTAGACGACAAAGCTCTCTCCAGAATCGAGACGCAAACTGAGGACCCCGGTCACTGACAATTTTGTCCGGCATACCGTGTAGGGGAAAGATATGCCTGATGAACAACGCTGCCAGAACCCGTGCAGAAGGTAGCCATGGAAGAGGCACCAAATGAACCATTTTGGAAAAATGGTCGGTGATCACCCAGATAATGGTGCAGCTACGAGACTTGGGTAAGCCCACCACAAAGTCCATCTCGACCATCTCCCAGGGCCTGTCCGCCACCGGCAGGGGGTAAAGAAACCCAGCTGGTCGTTGCCGAGGAGACTTGTTCTTGGCGCAAGAGACACACGCCCGAACATAGTCTGCGACATCACGAGCCATATGCGGCCACCAGTATGTCCTCGCCAGTAACTCAGATGTCCTTTTGGGCCCAAGAGAGAACCTCCAGACGGAAACTGGATGGTACAAAAGTCTTGCCCGGAGGCACAGACTCTAGCGAAACCGGGGCCACAGTTCTCAGGCTCTCGGTGGGGACAATAAGCCGAGGCTCCCCTTCCTCCTCCTCAGATGATACAACGGAGCGAGAGAGAGCATCGGCACGAATGTGCTTCTCCCCGGAAAGAAAATGAAGGGTGAAATGAAACCGGGAGAAGAACAAGGACCATCTGGCCTGGCGAGAATTTAACCGCTGGGCTGTCTGCAGGTACACCAAATTCTTGTGATCTGTGAAGACTTGGAAGGGAAAACGAGCTCCCTCCAAGAGATGTCTCCACTCCGAGAAGGCCAACTTCATGGCTAGCAACTCCCTGTCCTCGATGGAATAATTCCTCTCTGCTGGTGAGAAGGTCTTAGAAAAGAAGAAGCAAGGATGCTTCCGACCTTGAGCATCCTTTTGGAAAAGGACTGCTCCAGCACCAACAGATGAGGCATCCACCTCCATTATAAATGGCTTATCTACATCGGGGTGATGTAGGATGGGAGCGCTAGCGAAGTGAGACTTAATGGAGAGAAAGGCCTTGGAGACCTCCTCAGACCACAATTTTGGACTTGCTCCCTTCTTGGTGAGGGCAACCAAGGGAGCTACCAAAGTTGAGAAGTGTGGAATGAACTGGCGATAGTAATTAATGAACCCCATAAAGCGCTGCACCGCTTTAAGAGAATGGGGTTCCTGCCAGTCCATCACAGCCTGTAGTTTGGCAGGATCCATAGCCAATCCCTGGGTGGAGATGATATAGCCTAGGAAAGGTAGGGACTCCTGCTCGAACACACACTTCTCCAACTTGGCATAGAGGGAGTTTGCCTGTAGGAGGTCGAAGACTTTGCAAACATCTCTCCGGTGGGAGTCAATATCTGGAGAGTAGATGAGAATATCATCCAGATAGACTACGACCGAGGTGGAGAGCATATCCCAGAAGATGTCATTCACAAAGTCTTGGAAAATGGCTGGGGCATTACAGAGCCCAAAGGGCATCACCAGATATTCATAGTGCCCATCCCTGGTGTTAAAAGCTGTCTCCCATTCGTCGCCCTCACTGATGCAAATCAGGTTGTAAGCACCCCGCAGATCTAATTTTGTAAATACCCTTGCTCCCCGAAGCCTATCAAAGAGCTCAGATATCAGGGGCAAAGGATACTTATTCTTAACGGTGATGGCGTTAAGACCCCTGTAATCTATGCATGGGCGTAGTTCCCCATTCTTCTTCTGCACGAAGAAGAACCCAGCCCCTGCAGGTGACACTGACTTCCTAATGAATCCTCTTGCCAAATTTTCCTTGATGTACTGTGACATTGCCTCCATCTCCGGGAGAGATAACGGATAGACTCGACCCCGGGGAGGCTCAGCACCAGGCAAGAGGTCAGTCATAGGGTGAGGTGGAAGGGTCTCCGCAGCTCTTTTGGAAAACACGTCTGCATAGGGCCAATATTGCTTGGGGAGAGAGGATAGATCTGCGGGTACCTCAGTAGTAGCAACCTGAACACATTCCCTCTGACATCTACCCCCACAAGATTCACCCCATCCCAAAATTCTGCCTGTGGACCACTCAATATGAGGAGAGTGGTACCGTAGCCAAGGCATCCCCAACAGGACCTCGTCAATTCCCTCAGGAATGACAAGCAGAGATATAATCTCCTGATGAGATGGCGACATGGACAGAGTGAAAGGGATGGTCTGGTGTGTTATCTGTGAGGGCAGTGTCGACCCATTTACCACTCGTACGGTCACTGGTTGAGCTAACATTACCAGGGGAATTGCGTGACATTGGGCGAAGGCAGATGACATAAAATTGCCCTCCGCCCCAGAATCCACGCAGAGCTCTACCGAGTGGGAAAATGAGCCTATAGTAATTGTCCCCTTATAGGACAATTTGGAGGCAAACATCGCCGTGTCTAGTGTACCTCCACCTACTACCACTAGACGCTGACATTTCCTCGACCGCTGGGGACATCTGGTGGCAAGATGTTCTGACTGCTGGCAAACATGACAAACCTGGAGTGCACGAGCGGTCCGGGACTTAGATCCCGCTCGTGACACTACCATAGGCTCATGGGACTCAGGGGCCTGGACTGGAGATTCCAAAGGTTTGGCGAAGGTGGGAGCCAGCCGAAACCTCTGCCTACACTGGGCTAGCTCTAACCTCCGCTCGTGAAAACGGAGGTCAATACGAGTAGACACTGCTATTAACTTTTCCAGTGTGGCTGGAATCTCCCTAGTGGCCAGAGCATCCTTCACGTGGTCAGCCAGCCCCCTCCAAAATATCGGAATAAGGGCTTTATCCGACCACTCCAGCTCAGATGCTAGTGTGCGAAAGTGGATGGCAAAATGGCTGACCAAGAACGAGCCCTGAGTTAATGCCAACTGTTGGAGCGCCGTATCATGGGTGACACGAGGTCCTAAAAAGAACTGTTTCAGAGTGTTCAGAAACAACGGAGCATTCTGCACCACATGATCACAACGCTCCCACAGCGGCGTAGCCCACTCCAACGCCCTGTCCGACAGGAGAGACACAATAAATCCCACCTTAGCCCACTCTGTGGGGAAACGTGCGGCCAGAATCTCAAGATGAATAGAGCACTGACTCACGAAACCCCTACAAGATTTACTATCACCAGAAAATTTTTCTGGCAGCGGGAGGCGAGATAGAGTTGGAACAGGGGTGGCAGTGGACAAGGTTGCTGCTGCAACGCTAGCAGCCTGAACAGCAACTGCGGTTATATCCACAGCTGAGGTTGTGCGCTCGAGAGCCGCCAACCTACCCTCCAGCTGCTGGATGTACTGCAAAGATTGCTGTTTGTCCGTCATTACTAGGCAGACCCTGGCGCTAGTATAATGTTAGGGCTAGCGGAACGCACCAAATAATTAAATAAATAGAATAAGGTGCGTTCGCAGCCCGGGGTCCACCGTGCAGAGATGGAACCTGCTGCTAAGTAATGACGGACTATATGGCGGTACAATGAGGATACACACATGGGTTAACTTCACCCTGTATGAAGAAAGCGATCCCTGTTAAGTCACAGGGTCGCGGTACTGCACTGAGAGCGCAAGGAAGGAACCACAGAACTCTATCCCAGGACACAGGATCAGAGTTAGTGCAGACCTCTTGCGATCGACACCACAATTGGGGCATCAGAGATAACTATTATGCACATAAGTGAATGCTGTGCCAAACTAGCGGACGCCACCAACCACCCAGACTTGGGTAAGGAAAGCGCTCTAATAGCGCACGGCGCTGCACTGGCAGTCACAGCAGTTAGACGCTGTTTTGTGTGTTAACGCTGTGAGTTCAGCCGGGCGCTAGATTGCAGCCATACACCTTACGTGAACAGTCATACACAAGGGATGGGTTTTTTAAGGAACGACTTGCACTCATCAAAACACACACGATAACAATTGTATACTAGCGCATGGCCATGCGGCCATGCAAAGCTTTTATAGCTGCAGCAAGTACAAGACCTTCCGAGAAGGACCAATGGGAGTCTGCCACAGAAGAACACCTTTAGGACCTTGCTAGAGGACCAATGGGATTAGCTGCAGTATCTAAGCATGTGACCCCCGACCTCCAATGGGAGGTCATCCCGTGGGCATGCTCAGAAAGGGAAAATCTGGACTTAGTCCCAGAAAGACCTGCTCGCTGCTGAACATTGCTGCCTACAAGGTCAGAGCCTGGAAGGGCAGTAGTAACCAGTCGTCCAGTACTAGCCTGAGCCTGACGCTGGGACCGATGTCTCTGCTGAGCAGACTCCACTGTGGCTGGAGAAGAATGGGAGACCGCAGCGGAGATGGTTTGAGATTCCCCCTGTGCAGAGGCGGGAACTCGACACATAACACATGGTCATACATATTCAGACTGTTTGCTCAGACACTCATATTTAAGTCACATGCTATCCATTTCCTTGTGATCCTCCTTGAGAGGGTTCTACTCCTTCATTGAAGTCCAGCTGTTTTTAGTTAAACTGATAGGACTTGATTTGGAAAGGCACACACCTTTCTATAAAAGACCTCACAGCTCACAGTGCATGTCAGACCAAATAAGAATCATGAGGTCAAAGGAACTGGCCAAGAAGCTCGGAGACAGAATTGTGGCAAGGCACTTATCTGGTCAATGTCACAACAGAATTTCTGCAGTACTCAAGGTTCCTAAGAGCATAGTGGCCTCCGTAATCCTCAAATGGAAGAAGTTTGGGACCACCAGAAGTCTTCCTAGACGTGGCCGTCCAGCCAAACTGAGCATTCGTGGGAGAAGAGTCTTGGTGAGAGAGGTAAAGAAGGACCCCAAGAACATTGTGGCTGAGCTCCACAGATGCAGTAGGGAGATGGGAGAAAGTTTCACAAAGTCAACTGTCACTGCAGCCCTCCACCAGTCAGGCTTTTATGGCATATGAAAGCCCCCCATAGAGTTTACTAAAAAACACTTGAAGGACTCACAGACTACGAGAAATAAGATTTTCTGGTCTGCTGAGATGAAGATAGACCTTTTTGGTGATAATTCTAAGCGGTATGTGTGGAGAAAACCAGGCCAAAACCATTTTTGACTGGCACAGCCTAAACTCAATTGAGCATCTCTGGAGAGACCTGAAAATGGCTGTCCAAAAAACGTTCACCGTCCAACATGATGGAGAATAAAACATCATCCTTCATCTCCAATACGCCTGTACATTCATTTTTTACAGCAGCGCAGATGATATCCACAAAATTTCTAAACTGAATATCCTGAGTCGGTCACCAGTTTGACCAGTGGATCTGTGGCAGCTGTTAAACTCTGATGAGATTTTTATGTTATTCTCTTGGAAACACTACGTGAGTGCAATCTCATTGTATATTTCAAAATCTCCATTGGCTAAGACCCTTGTCAGGGACCTCGTGGCCAACCTGTCCAGGTCCGGGCACGAGTCCCGTACTGCACAGAACGGGTTGACAGCACCCGCAGACACAGAACGGCATGGTCACAGGCGTGCAAGACCTGTGGCACGTGATCGCAGGAGGAGAGGCTGGGGCGGGGCCAGCCGCTGGAGCTCCCGGAGTGATCAACAGAGCACCGATGGTACAACCGGGGGGATGACCGGTTGGGGAGCCGACAAGCGTACAAACAGAAGGGTAACCGGGTACAAGCGGGTGTCAGGAAACCGAGCGGGTAATATGAGAGCAGAGGAAACAACCGAAAGGGAAGTCAGAAACCAAGCCGGGGTCAGAAAACCAGATAATCCACAGATAGAACCTAATCGACAGGCAAGTGCGACGTGGGGGACAGGCCGGGTCAAAACAGGATGTAAACTCACAAGGCAGGCACAAGACACAAACACACAAGCGTACAGGGGTCACTTAGCTCAGCTGAGAGCAGAAGTATAACTGACAAGGATGCAAGACTCCCACGGCTATAAAAAGCCCTCCCTTGTCCAAAGGGAGGCCACCAGCATTAACCCCCAAGGCTCCTGCTCAAATCCTACCATAGCATCTTGACAGTACCCCCCTCTCAATGGAGGGCCATTGGATCCCCAGACCTCCCCGGGTGTTTGACATGAAATGCTTGAACCAGATGGTCAGCATGCACCAAGTGAGCAGAAACCCACAAGCGATCCTCCAGCCCATACTCCTTCCAATGCACCAAATACTGCAAAGAGCAGCACACCAGCCGAGAATCCACAATGTGCCCAACCTCTTATTCCCTGTGACCCTCCACGAACACCAGAGGGGGTGCCGACCCAGAATCTTCCTTGACTGACCCTAATGGTTTTAGCAGAGATTTAAGGAACACATTAGACAATTTAAATGAGGCTGGAAGACGCAAGGGGGGTCACCCGCCATCATTTGGGGCTCATTACCATCTGAGAAGTGTTGTGCACTGGGCCTGGTAAGTTTTGCCCTTAATTTATGATACAGTCCCTTTACTCTGCGGATCTCCAGCTGGGCTTGATCTATGTTGATTTACCCTGACCTTTTTTTTTGGCCTTACTTTTGGCTTTAAACCTTGCTATAGAGCTCCTGCTGCTTCTGTGGATCCCCGAATTGTTATACAATACTTGGGCTTTATTTATTGTGCCTTATTTTTGGCTCTACTTACCTAGCACATGGACAAGCATTCAAATGTAAATCAGATAGATGTACTACCTCTGAACTCCCATGTGCACCTCACTACTGTATGTACTTCCGTGTCCTTGTCCTGATTGACAATTTTATTATATGTGTTTTTCTTTGATTTTTTTAAATAAATTTTGTACTTTCTTACTTATTTATTGGTTACTCCAGTTTTTCTCCTATTTATATAGTATAGACTACCGTATTGACAATTTCCACAATCTTGTATGGCCCGATTAACTTAGGGCCTAATTTGGCTGACAGAACCTTCAGGTTGGTATTCCGTGTGGAAAGCCAAACCTTCTCCCCAACCTGAAACATGTGACCCGGAGTTTTCTTTCTATCATCGAACAACTTATATCTCCTTTGAGCCCTGGAAATATTCTGCCGTACATCAGCCCACAGATCCCTTAACCGCTGAACAGATCCCTCCGCCCCGGGTCAACCAGAATCGAATCATGAGAATTCCCCAAAATGAGGAATGAAGCCATAATTGACCAGAAATGGGACATACTAGTGAACTGACATACCCGGTTGTTGAAGGTGAATTCAGTGTGATGCAGTGACCCCTGTAACAGGTAGGGGACGCTGCATAGTCTTCCCAGTATGCACAAAGAGGTGTATTGAGGCCGTGAGAGTGCATGGGAATCACAGGTATGGATGTGATGATGTGACAAAGTCCGGCATTGTGGTGAATGGCCGATATATGTGTCGCAGAAGAGGGGACTCTGCGCTGCCAGCCTGAAGCGATATGGTGTTCTGGGACCTGTAGTCCTATAAGTATAAGTGTTGTATAATAGTCATGGGAGGTTTTGCAGGGCTAGTTATGTGAGATGGGCGAGTCAGACTAGCCACACACACCCACACTCCCACCCAGGGGAGTTGTTCAAGGTATATAATGTGACCAGGGTGTGGGTTACATGGTCCCTGTGTATGAGCCTGTGTATGGTCGCTGTGAGTGACCTGTGTGAGCCTGTGTTGGAAGACCTGGGAGGAGGCTTCCTGAATAGCACATGGTGGGGCTTCAGACCTGGTGGCCTGGGTATTGGACGGTCCCAGCTGGGGATGGACGTCCTGAATAGTACCCGGACTGGCCGCCTGTGTGATCCTGTGTAATCTGGGTGTTGGGAGGTCCTGGGAGTAGGACCGGATCCCTGAATAGCACGAGGTGAAGACCGGGATCTGCAGAGCCAGTGTCAGCTACTGTGTGGGGAAGATACAGTCCTTCGGTGGGTTTGGACTGACTATGTGTGCCGACCAGGCAAGTTTGTGATGCCCATTTGGCAGCTTTCCCGGAAGAGTGAGGACTGACAAGGAGTCAGCAGGTGGAGCAGGAGCTCCCAGAAGGTGCCATAGTCTGTTGGTGCTAATTGCTTGCTATGGTATATGAACTGTGTGGTAACCCACGGCAACTGGTCAGGAGGACCAGCGTGATTAGTTGCTGCAACCTGTTAATGTGAAGATTGATGAAAAGACTGTTTGCTTATTGTTCGCATTTCTGTGGTTTATGATGCCATAATAAACCATGTGGACTGTTTTGTTTGGAAAAAAAACGTGCCCGTGTACGTGAATCCCGTGCTAAGCGAGTGTCCCCCAATACACTCAGTAAGAGCAATCTTACATATGGCGTTCGAATGCGGGCAACGTTCCAGGTGGCACGTTCGGAGTTAATGCCTGTAACTCGGTGGGGTTATGAAGGTGACAAGCGTCTTGCTGTGGATCGGCGGGTCCACGAAGGTGACAAGCGGTTTGCTGTGGATCGGCGGGTCCACGAAGTTTGCGGTGGAGCCGTGCAGAGCCTTGTGGAGCGTAGCTGCAGTTGCAGCAAGATGTTCCGCAGAATCCGGAGCTGCAGTGGCAGTGGCTTGTCGTTGGCAGCCGGAGGTGCCGGTTATATGTGTCTGCAGCGGGAGCTGTGGCAGTACCAGCTGGAGTTGGTGAAGTGACATATAAAAAGAAAAAAAAAACATTTTTTTTCCCTCTTTCTTCCCAGATCGTGCAGACTCTTAAAGGGCCAGTACAAGCCCAGAGACATAGTGTGTGAACTGTGCGAACTGGGGCCTGAGTGCCGTGGGGGAGTCCATGGAGTGTACCCCAAAAGTGTACCCCAGGGAAGGGGTGGTGTCCCTAAAAGGGGTGGTGCCCATAAAAGTGGGCGGTGATCCAAACGGGGATGGTTGTCCAAAAGGGGTCGGAGTCCAAAAAAGGGGCGGTAACCCGAAAAGGGGTAGGAGCCCAACAAGAGGTGGAATCTCGGGAAATGGTGGTTTCCCAAAAGGGGGTGGAGCCTCCCAAAGAGGTACCGCAGGCAAATTGGTGCCCAGGGCGAGTAAGTTATGTGTGTCCGGTATGCGGTGTGAACTATCCACCTGGTGAAAGTTTACGGGGGTGTGCACTACGGATGCATGAGATGGAAATGTGCAGACTGGTCGATTCTAGGAGCCCCGTGACTCTAGTGAGGGTTGCACCCGAGTGTTTTGAAATGCCTGATAGGAGAGTCAGTGTAACCTGCATCCATGGGCACACTGAGGGCTATCCAGTAGCCAGGGTGGTCCTCGAGACGGCCAAGGACAGTGCAATCCATGATGTGGCCATAGTCTCAACCTTACCCTGCCCAGTGATAATTGGCCGGGACTCTAGGTTGTTCACAGACTTGTGGGAGAAGGAAGCTTCTTTACAACAGGAGAATGGAGGGCTCTCAGTTGGTGGGGTTGCATACCTTAAAGCGTTTATTTCTCCAAAAGTAGATGGGTCAGACGACGGGTTGACCAGTGGGAAAGGTGCGTCTGCCCAACTTACGGACATGTCACCTGATGGGTACCCCAATTTGACTTTAGGTGACGTGGTTACTAAAGCCTATGAAGCTGATACCCGGTTAAAGAGTGACTTGAGGGGTCACCGTGTTGTGGGGTGTGAGACAGACGGTGGTGGTGACTCCCATTCAGATGATGACGCCAGTGGGAAAAAGTGTAGTAAAGCTGACTCAGGTACAGCTGGCAAGTCTTCCTCCCGTCGCCGGAGACGTAAAAAAGGCAAAGGGGCTGAACCAGTTGCACCTTGTGAAGATGTGACGGAAGAGGGTGAAGGCGCCAGAAAATCTGGTGCTGAGGATTTGAAGTGTCTAGAGTACTTTAAAGTCCCAGGGGAACGGGACGAACCTAATGATGTTACCGCTGAGACCCAAGGGAGGGCTGACGCTGACAGTGCTGAGTCTGAGGGTGCAGAAGTGGAGGAGGCCACCAAAGAACTGGTGCCTGAAGTAAATACATCCTCAAGTGATGGATGCTCCGCCAATCCAGAGGAGGGGAGAAGCGAGATAGAGCTGCTTAAAGAGTCTGTTAAACATCAAGGAGTTCTGAGACAAGCGGTTGTGGACGAGCTGGAGAGGGAGGTCTTTGAGCTCAGACATCACCTGTCGGCATGTCAAACCATGAATAGGACCATATTGGAAAATATGGACGTGCTCAGAATGGCCCAAGAAAAGCATGAGCAGGAACTTTTCCAGAGAGAGGAAGAGCGTCGCTGCCTGGCAGAGGAGTTGCCAATGCCCAACTTGGCTAAGGCTCAAGCAGAAGAAAAGACTGAGGAAGAGTTCGTGCTAAATGCGGAACAAGACAGTCACCCGGTCGTGGCAGATGTCCGTGAAGATGAGACCCCGTTTTTCAAGAGCGTAATAGAAGTACCCGAAGACATGCGAGAAGCGTGCGCCAGGAAGGTTGTGAATGAGGCCTTTAGAAAGGCAGTAGAGGTGTGTAGTATGCACTGGGCGCCTGAGATTCAGCAATTGGTCATACTGTCGACTAAGGAAGTCACAGTGAAGCGGGTGGCTGTCCTGAGGGCTATGCACCTACACTGCCTCCGTACAAAACAGAGAATCATTTTGAAGAATGATGAAGCCGTTCGACGTTTGGAGCATGAAAGGAAAGCTCTTAGTCGGCTGGGCTTAGTGGAAGACACAGTCCAAGTACCCAAAGCTCTGGTGGCGAAAGTCATTGGGAAACTTGGGAGAGTGATGCAGGAAATGGTGGATAAATCCGGTCTGAAGAGACTGAGAATACCAGCTGATGACGAGGTCCAGGTCATGGGTGAGGATGGGATGGTTCCTTTCCTGGTTGTCGGATCCAGAGAAAGTATTAGGAATATCTGCATGCTCCTGGAATATCGCATGGCATACCTAAGAGAGGTAGAGCAGCTGAGACTTGAGAGACGGCAAGTTAATAAACAGCTGCCAGAAAGGCGAAGAAGATGGCGGCCACTTTCGACCCGAAATGTGGACAAACAAAGGGGTGGGAGTACCCAGTTGGGTGAAAGATGCAGTGTCTCCTCAGATAGCTCAGGGCTGAGTGACTTAGGGGGAAGACCCGGTAGCAGACATGTTGACAGAGTCGGTCCAGACAAGTCATATGGGTGCAAGGAGATTGCGACGCCAGGTTATTATTATTATTATTATTTATTATTATAGCGCCATTTATTCCATGGCGCTTTACATGTGAGGAGGGGTATACATAATAAAACAAGTACAATAATCTTGAAAAATACAAGTCACAACTGGTACAGGAGGAGAGAGGACCCTGCCCGCGAGGGCTCACAATCTACAAGGGATGGGTGAGGATACAGTAGGTGAGGGTAGAGGTGGCCGTGCAGCGGTTTGGTCAATCGGTGGTTACTGCAGGTTGTAGGCTTGTCGGAAGAGGTGGGTCTTCAGGTTCTTTTTGAAGGTTTCGATGGTAGGCGAGAGTCTGATATGTTGTGGTAGAGCATTCCAGAGTAGGGGGGATGCACGAGAGAAATCTTGTATGCGATTGTGGGAAGAGGAGATAATAGGGGAGTAGAGAAGGAGATCTTGTGAGGATCGGAGGTTGCGTGCAGGAAAGTACCGGGAGACGAGGTCACAGATGTATGGAGGAGACAGGTTGTGGATGGCTTTATATGTCATGGTTAGGCTTTTGTACTGGAGTCTCTGGGTGATGGGGAGCCAGTGCAGGGATTGACAGAGGGGAGAGGCCGGGGAATAGCGGGGGGACAGGTGGATTAGTCGGGCAGCAGAGTTTAGAATAGATTGGAGGGGTGCAAGAGTGTTAGAGGGGAGGCCACAGAGCAGGAGGTTACAGTAGTCAAGGCGATAGATGATGAGGGCATGGACTAGGGTTTTTGCAGATTCTTGGTTTAGGAATGTGCGGATCCGTGAAATATTTTTGAGTTGGAGGCGGCAGGAAGTGGAAAGGGTTTGGATATGTGGTTTAAAGGAGAGATCAGTGTCAAGGATTACCCCAAGACAGCGGGCTTGTGGGACTGGGGAGAGTGGGCAGCCGTTTACTGTAATGGATAGGTTCGTTGGGGAGATCGCGTGAGATGGGGGAAAGATGATGAATTCTGTTTTGTCCATGTTAAGTTTTAGAAATCTAGTGGAGAAGAAGGATGAAATAGCAGACAGACATTGAGGGATTCTGGTTAGTAGGGAGGTGATATCTGGTCCAGAGATGTAGATCTGTGTGTCGTCAGCATAGAGATGATACTGAAAGCCGTGAGATTCTATGAGCTGTCCCAGGCCAAAGGTGTAGATGGAGAAGAGCAGGGGTCCTAGAACTGAACCTTGCGGGACTCCGACAGATAGGGGGCGAGGTGAGGAGGTGGTGTGTGAGTGGGAGACGCTGAATGTACGGTCAGTTAGGTATGATGAGATCCAGGATAGGGCCAATTCTGTGATGCCAAGGGATGAGAGGGTCTGCAGCAGCAGGGAATGGTCCACTGTGTCAAAGGCAGAGGACAGGTCCAGGAGGAGGAGGACAGAGTAGTGTCGCTTGCTCTTGGCGGTTAATAGGTCATTGGTGACCTTAGTTAGGGCAGTTTCAGTGGAGTGGTGTGACCGGAAGCCTGATTGAAAGCGGTCGAAGAAGGAGCAGGAAGATAGATGGGAGGACAGTTCAGTATGGACATGTTGTTCCAGTAGTTTTGAGGCAAAGGGGAGAAGTGATATAGGGCGATAGCTAGATACAGAGGATGGGTCAAGAGAGGGCTTTTTGAGGATAGGTGTGATTGTGGCATGTTTAAAGCTTGAGGGGAAAATGCCAGTTGTTAGTGATAGGTTAAAGAGATGGGTTAGGGTTGGGATGAAGACTGTGGTGAGGTTTGGGATGAAGTGGGATGGGAGTGGGTCAAGTGCACAGGTGGTGAGATGCGATCTTGAGAGTAGAGTGGAGAGTCCGTCTTCTGTAATGGTGGAGAAGTTGGTTTTGGAGGTGGAGGGCTGGGTAGTTGGGAGGAAGGGTTCTGGGGGTTGTTTACTAAAATTGTCTCTGATGTTCTCAATTTTCTGCTTGAAAAATGAGGCGAAGTCTTCAGCTGAGATGAGTGGGGAGGGAGGAGGTGTTGGGGGACGGAGGAGAGAGTTGAAGGTGTTGAATAACTGTTTGGGGTTGTGAGACAGGGAGGATATGAGAGATGAGAAGTAGGTTTGTTTTGCTGTGGCGAGCATGGTTTTGAAAGCAGTGAGGGACTGTTTGAATGCGATGAAGTGCTCGATGGAGTGGGATCTTTTCCATCTGCGCTCAGCAGCTCTGGAAGCTCGCCTCAGTTCTTTTGTCATGCTGGTGTGCCAGGGTTGTCTGTTGATTTTGCGAGCTTTGGTATGTGTGAGAGGGGCAAGAGATTCCAAAGCTGCAGCTATTGTGGTGTTATATAGAGTGGCAGCATCATCCGCATTGTGTAGGGAGCTTATGTCTGTGAGAGGGAGGAGGGATACAGAGAGTGAGTGAAGATCAAGGTGTTTAAGATTTCTGCGAGGGTGTGAGAGTTTGTGGGGTGGGGGTTGTAGACAAGGAGTGGAAAGGGAAGAGAATGTAAGTAGGTTGTGGTCAGAAAGAGGAAGAGGTGAGTTTGAGAGGTTAGATAGGGAGCAGAGGCGGGTGAGAATGAGGTCCAGTGTGTGACCATCTTTGTGGGTGGCTGTAGAAGACCATTGAGTGAGGCCAAAGGAGGAAGTGAGAGATAGAAGTTTAGTGGCAGCTGAGAGGGAAGTGTCAATGGGGATGTTGAAGTCGCCCATGATGATAGTGGGGATGTCAGCGGCGAGGAGGTGGAGTAGCCAGGTGGTGAAGTGGTCGAAGAAGGTGGTGGCTGGCCCTGGGGGACGGTAGATGACAGCCAGTTGGAGGTTGGAGGGGGAGTAGATGCGCACAGAGTGCACCTCAAAGGAAGGGAGGATAACAGAGGGTGGCAGTGGGATTGGGGTGAAGGAGCAGTTATCTGACAGGAGAAAACCAACTCCTCCGCCATGCTTGCTGCTGGGGCGGGGTGTGTGAGAAAGGTGGAAGCCACCGTAAGAGAGTGCCGCAGGGGAGGCTGTGTCAGAAGGGGTGAGCCAGGTTTCAGTGATGCCGAGGAAGGAGAGTTTGTTATTGATAAAGAGGTCATGGATAAATGGAAGTTTATTGCAGACAGAGCGTGCGTTCCATAGTGCTCCAGATAGGGAAATTGGGGGAGAGGGGGCAGGATGAATGGGTATGAGGTTACTGTGGTTGCGAGGACGTGTAGAGGATCGTGGCAGGGGATTAGAAATGAGTGTGGGGATGTGATGAGGAGGGCCAGGATTTGGGGATATGTCGCCAGCAATGAGGAGCAGCAGACAGAGCGTTAGAAGGTGTGAGCTGGATAGGTCATGATGTGGCCGTGTGTGCCTGGCGAGAAAGGATTGTATGTGGAGGAATAGTTCTGTGGAGGAGGTGAGATGACTGGGGAGGATGGAGGGAGAAATGACTAGTTCTTTACTGGGTGGAGGGACTACAGGAGATAGGAAGAAATAGAGTAGTATGGGGGTGAATGTGAAAAGAAACCGAAACATTATAGTGGTTTTCTATTCCTTTACCTTCCAGTCAATTCCAGTCCAATTCTAGTCTAATTCATAGCAATTAAAAAACTGCAATTTAAAAATGCAATTTCTAAGATGGTCAGACACGTCTGGTCAGACTCATGGCTATGAATTTATGGGCACCTAAGGGCTCACAGCTGAGAGGGAGGATGTGGGCGTGTGTGTCCAGAGCACATGTTCACAGTTAAGCCAGGTCATAAAGAGGGGGTGGGGTAGATGGCCACTCAGGTATGCAAGCAAGAAGCAAGGGAAGTGAAATACGAATGGATAGAAAACAATGGGTAAGCAAAGCATACCAGGTGGGAATTATATGCAGTTCACATAAACACACATTGCAGGAAAGGCGGAGTAGATGGACAGCAGCATACCAGGTGGGAATTATATGCAGTTCACATAAACACACATTGCAGGAAAGGCAGAGTAGATGGACAGCAGCATACCAGGTGGGAATTATATGCAGTTCACATAAACACACATTGCAGGAAAGGCAGAGTAGATGGACAGCAGCATACCAGGTGGGAATTATATGCAGTTCACATAAACACACATTGCAGGAAAGGCAGAGTAGATGGACAGCAGCATACCAGGTGGGAATTATATGCAGTTCACATAAACACACATTGCAGGAAAGGCAGAGTAGATGGACAGCAGCATACCAGGTGGGAATTATATGCAGTTCACATAAACACACATTGCAGGAAAGGCAGAGTAGATGGACAGCAGCATACCAGGTGGGAATTATATGCAGTTCACATAAACACACATTGCAGGAAAGGCAGAGTAGATGGACAGCATCATACCAGGTGGGAATTATATGCAGTTCACATAAACACACATTGCAGGAAAGGCAGAGTAGATGGACAGCAGCATACCTGTGGGTAGACAAAACAGCTTGATTAGAGGATACAGGGGGTGATGAGGATGATGAAAGTACAGCAGTGATGAATGCTCAAATGCCCCATGGAATTCTAGTCTAATTCATAGCAATTAAAAAACTGCAATTTAAAAATGCAATTTCTAAGATGGTCAGACACGTCTGGTCAGACTCATGGCTATGAATTTATGGTTGACTGTTATGCCCAAAACCCGACTGAGAGGGCCCTCTCGAATAGTAGGCCAAGGTGACTTGGGTGCCCGGTCTCGAGGCCCCTGGGTTAAGACAAATGTTCAACCCCACAAGTTTGAACGGGGGGGTATGTGATGCAGTGACCCCTGTAACAGGTATGGGGCGCTGCATAGTCTCCCCAGTATGCACACAGAGGTGTATTGAGGCCGTGAGAGTGCATGGGAATCACAGGCATGGATGTGATGATGTGACAAAGTCCGGCAATGTGGTGAATGGCCGATATATGTGTCGCAGAAGAGGGGACTCTGCGCTGCCAGCCTGAAGCGATATGGTGTTCTGGGACCTGTAGTCCTATAAGTATAAGTGTTCTATAATAGTCATGGGAGGTTTGGCAGGGCTAGTTATGTGAGATGGGCGGGTCAGACTAGCCACACACACCCACACTCCCACCCAGGGGAGTTGTTCAAGGTATATAATGTGACCAGGGTGTGGGTCACATGGTCCCTGTGTATGAGCTTGTGTATGGTCGCTGTGAGTGACCTGTGTGAGCCTGTGTTGGAAGACCTGGGAGGAGGCTTCCTGAATAGCACATGGTGGGGCTTCAGACCTGGTGGCCTGGGTATTGGACGGTCCCAGCTGGGGATGGACGTCCTGAATAGTACCCGGACTGGCCACCTGTGTGATCCTGTGTAACCTGGGTGTTGGGAGGTCCTGGGAGCAGGACCGGATCCCTGAATAGCACGAGGTGAAGACCGGGATCTGCAGAGCCAGTGTCAGCTACTGTGTGGGGAATCTACCGTCCTTCGGTGGGTTTGGACTGACTATGTGTGCCAACCAGGCAAGTTGGTGATCCCCGTTTGGCAGCTTTCCTGGAAGAGTGAGGACTGACAAGGAGTCAGCAGGTGGAGCAGGAGCTCCCAGAAGGTACCATAGTCTGTTGGTGCTAATTGCTTGCTATGGTATATGAACTGTGTGGTAACCCACGGCAACTGGTCAGGAGGACCAGCGTGTTTAGTTGCTGCAACCTGTGTTCTATGAACTGTGTGGTAACCCACGGCAACTGGTCAGAGGAGGACCAGCGTGATTAGTTGCTGCAACCTGTTAATGTGAAGATTGAAGCAAAGACTGTTTGCTTATTGTTCGTATTTCTGTGGTTTATGATGCCATAATAGACCATGTGGACTGTTTTGTTTGGAAAAAAAACGTGCCCGTGTACGTGAATCCCGTGCTAAGCGAGTGTCCCCCAATACACTCAGTAAGAGCAATCTTACATCAGCCAAAGGTAAAGCGTCGTACCAGTCATCTTGCCTAACAGAGGTCAAACACCTAAAAATATGTTCCAAGGATTGATTGGTGCGTTCTGTCTGCCCATTACTCTCTGGGTGATATGTGGAACAGAAAGACAAAAGAAATATCCAATTTCTTACAGAACGCCATCCAATATTTAGCCACAAACTGCACACCTCTGTCAGATACAATATTCAGGGGTACCCCATGCAAACAGACCACATGCTGAACAAAAAATCTGGACAAAATCTCAGGTGAGGGTAATGAGGCTAAAGGAACAAAATGGGCTTGCTTATAAAACCTGTCCACCACCACCCATATCACAGTATTACCCCTGGGAAGAGGGACAGATGAGTCCATGGCCAATCAGGAACCGGTAAAGGCACCAGTTCTCCAGCTGGCCGTCTATGAGAGCTTTTGGAATGTGCACAAACCCCACATGTAGATATAATTGTTTTGACATCAGAACCCAGTGAGGCCCATCAAAAAACCCTTGCCACTGCCTCCCACGTGGCAGTGATCCTAGGATGGGCACTTAATCTAGACTCATGAAATTCCTGAAGGAGCTTATCCCGAAATTGGTCTGGGACTAACAATTTATCCCGGGGCGAAGAATGGAGGATGGCGGCTCGGGGGGGAGACACAGGCGCAAAACTTCAGGACAAGGCATCGGATTTAACGCGCTTAGAACCAGGACGAAAAGTAATAGAAGACTGAAACAGGGGAAAAAAAGCGACCAACAAGCTTGTCTAGGGGTCAATCTTTTCGCCGACTCAATATATGCCAAATTTTTATGATCCGTAATCACAGTAGTTGGGTGAGCCGCCTCTTCCAAAAAAGTGCCTCCATTCTTTGAATGCCAACTTGACCGCAAGAAGTTTTCTATTGCCCACATCATAATTTCTCTCGGTGGAAAAGAACTTCTTGGAAAAGAAGGCATATGGCTTGACATTAGTCAAAGTGGCAGGTCCCTGGGACAACACTGCTTCCACCCCCACCTCAGAAGCATCCACCTCCACAATAAAAAGATAGGACGAATCTGGTTGAAACATTTTTTTAATGCCAAAAAAGACTCTGACCAATCTTTTACATCAGCCCCCTTGTGGGTAAGATCAGTAATGGGTTTAACCACCTGTGAAAACCCCCTAATAAATTTACCATAATAGTTGGCGAATCCCAGGAAGCGCTGGAGCCCCTTAAGGTCTCGGGGTTGAACCCAATCAGCGATTGCCTGCACCTTCCTGGGATCCATACGAAACCCCTCAGACCCAAAAAAGACAGTTTTTGTACAAAAAAAATGAACATTTCTCTAATTTAGCAAATAACTGATTTTCCCTGAGTCTTTGGAGAACAGTTCATATATGCTGCAAATGAGTCTGACTGTCTGGGGAAAACAGCAAAATATCATCCAAATAAATAATGACAAAACATCCTATAAGGTCAGCAAATACCACATTAATGAAATTCTGAAAAAATAGCGGGAGCATTAGTAAGTCCAAACGGCATGACCAGGTTTTCAAAAAGACCCTCTGATGTGAGGAACGCAGTTTTCCACTCGTCCCCCTCACAAACCCTTATCAGATTATAAGCCCCCTGGAGGTCTAATTTGGAGAACCATTTGGCCCCTGATAATTGGTTAGGCTGGTTTCACATTTGCGTTTAAAAATGCAGCGTTTTAAACGCAAACGCATGTGGTGAAAAAATGCGTTTAAACGCAGCGTTTTTTAGACGCATGCATTTTGCAGGTTTTAAAAGAAACGCAGCGTTTTGACGCGTTTACATGCGTTTTTTCCTGCGTTTGCGTTTTTGAAATGCATGATGAGAAGTGTGGGACAGCTGCCAATCATCAAAATCAACTAGAAAACCCACTATAAACAGAAATAGCTAGGGTTAGGGTTAGGGTTAGGGTTAGGATCCCTAGTAACCGTAGGGATCCTAACCCTAACCCTAGGGATCCTAACCCTAACCCTAATCCTAACCCTAACCTTAACCCTAGGGATCCTAACCCTAACCCTAGGGATCCTAACCCTAACCCTAGGGATCCTAACCCTAACCCTAGGGATCCTAACCCTAACCCTTAGGGTTAGGGTTAGGATCCCTTAGAGTTAGGGTTGGGGGGTGGCTTATCCGTGTGTATTCTTGTGTTTTTCTATTAAAATGCATGCAAACGCATGTGCTTAAAAACGCATGCGTTTACATAGACAGCAATAAGTTTTTTTGCGGCAAAAAAAGCCGCTAGAAATTACTACATGTTGTTACATAGTTACATAGTTACATAGTTATTAAGGTTGAAGGAAGACTATATGTCCATCTAGTTCAACCCATAGCCTAACCTAACATGCCCTAACATGTTGATCCAGAGGAAGGCAAAAAAAAACCATGTGCAAAGAGTAAGCTCCACATTGGGGAAAAAAATTCCTTCCCGACTCCACATACGGCAATCAGACTAGTTCCCTGGATCAACGCCCTATCAAGGAATCTAGTGTATATACCCTGTAACATTATACTTTTCCAGAAAGGTATCCAGTCCCCTCTTAAATTTAAGTAATGAATCACTCATTACAACATCACACGGCAGAGAGTTCCATAGTCTCACTGCTCTTACAGTAAAGAATCCGCGTCTGTTATTATGCTTAAACCTTTTTTCCTCCAACCGCAGAGGATGCCCCCTTGTCCCTGTTTCAGGTCTATGATTAAAAAGATCATCAGAAAGGTCTTCGTACTGTCCCCTCATATATTTATACATTAAAATGAGATCACCCCTTAGTCTTCGTTTTTCCAAACTAAATAGCCCCAAGTGTAATAACCTATCTTGGTATTGCAGACCCCCCAGTCCTCTAATAACCTTGGTCGCTCTTCTCTGCACCCGCTCCAGTTCAGCTATGTCTTTCTTATACACCGGAGACCAGAACTGTGCACAGTATTCTAAGTGTGGTCGAACTAGTGACTTGTATAGAGGTAAAATTATATTCTCCTCATGAGCATCTATGCCTCTTTTAATGCATCCCATTATTTTATTTGCCTTTGTAGCAGCTGCCTGACACTGGCCACTGAATTTAAGTTTGTCATCCACCCATACACCCAGGTCTTTTTCATTGACGGTTTTGCCCAGAGTTTTAGAATTAAGCACATAATTATACATCTTATTACTTCTACCCAAGTGCATGACCTTACATTTATCCCCATTAAAGCTCATTTGCCATTTATCAGTCCAAGCTTCTAGTTTACATAAATCATCCTGTAATATAAAATTGTCCTCCTCTGTATTGATTACCCTGCAGAGTTTAGTGTCATCTGCAAATATTGAAATTCTACTCTGAATGCCCCCTACAAGGTCATTAATAAATATGTTAAAAAGAAGAGGGCCCAATACTGACCCCTGTGGTACCCCACTGCTAACCGCTACCCAGTCCGAGTGTGCTCCATTAATAACCACCCTTTGTTTCCTATCCCTGAGCCAGCTCTCAACCCACTTGCACATATTTTCCCCTATCCCCATTATTCTCATTTTATGTATCAACCTTTTGTGTGGCACCGTATCAAAAGCTTTTGAAAAGTCCATATACACTACATCCACTGGGTTCCCTTGGTCCAATCCGGAACTTACCTCTTCATAGAAACTGATCAAATTAGTCTGACATGACCGGTCCCTAGTAAACCCGTGCTGATACTGGGTCATGAGGTTATTCCTCTTCAGATACTCCAGTATAGCGTCCCTTAGAATGCCCTCCAGGATTTTACCCACAGTAGAGGTTAAGCTTACTGGCCTATAGTTTCCGAGTTCAGTTTTTGTTCCCTTTTTGAATATTGGCACCACATTTGCTATACGCCAGTCCTGTGGCACAGACCCTGTTATTATGGAGTCTTTAAAGATTAAAAATAATGGTCTATCAATGACTGTACTTAATTCCTGCAGTACTCGAGGGTGTATCCCATCCGGGCCCGGAGATTTGTCAATTTTAGTGATTTTTAGACGCCGCCGCACTTCCTGCTGGGTTAAGCAGGTGACATTTAATTGGGAATTTTTATCACTAGACATTTTGTCTGCCATGGGATTTTCTTGTGTAAATACTGATGAAAAAAAGTCATTTAGCATATTGGCTTTTTCCTCATCCTCATCCACCATCTCACCCAGACTATTTTTAAGGGGGCCAACACTATCATTTTTTAGTTTCTTACTATTTATGTAGTTAAAGAATATTTTAGGATTATTTTTACTCTCTCTGGCAATGAGTCTCTCTGTCTCAATCTTTGCTGCCTTGATTTGCTTTTTACAGAATTTATTTAATTTTCTGTATTTATTTAATGCCTCCTCTCTACCTACTTCCTTTAATTCTCTAAAAGCTTTCTTTTTGTCCCTTATTGCGCCCCTTACAGCTCTATTTAGCCATATTGGTTTCCTCCTATTTCTAATATGTTTATTCCCATACAGTATATACTGTGCACAGGTCCTATCCAGGATGCTAATAAACGTCTCCCATTTTCTCTGTGTATTTTTGTGTCTCAGGATATCGTCACAGTTAATTGCACCAAGATCCTCTCTCATCCGTTGGAAATTTGCCCTCCTGAAGTTTAGTGTCCTTGTAACCCCTCTACTACACATCTTTTTAAAGGATACATGAAAACTTATTATTTTGTGATCGCTATTTCCCAAGTAACCCCCAACCCTTATATTTGATATGCGGTCTGGCCTGTTGGTTAATATTAGGTCTAGCAGTGCCCCCCTTCTTGTTGGGTCCTGAACCAGTTGTGAAAGGTAATTGTCTCTCATAATTGTCAAAAACCGATTACCTTTGCTGGAACTGCAGGTTTCTGTTCCCCAATCTATTTCAGGGTAGTTGAAGTCCCCCATAATAATGACTTCTCCTTGAGTCGCAGCTTCATCTATTTGCTTTACGAGGATATTCTCCATTGCTTCCATTATTTTTGGAGATTTATAACAAACCCCTATCAGTAATTTATTATTTTTTCCCCCTCCCCTTATCTCCACCCACAGGGATTCTACATTTTCATTAAATTCACCTATATTATCGCGCAGGATGGGTTTTAAGGATGTTTTTACATATAGACACACCCCTCCCCCTCGCTTATCTGTACGGTCATTTCTGAACAGGCTATAGCCCTGCAAGTTAACAGCCCAGTCATGGCTCTCATCCAGCCACGTTTCAGATATCCCCACCATGTCATAATTATGCTCCAACAACATTAGTTCTAATTCGTCCATTTTGTTGGCGAGGCTTCTGGCATTAGTATACATGCACTTTATGTTCCTCTCTGTACTTCTATTTCTTAAATTATTAACTGTTCTGACCCCACCCCCCATGCCACCGCCACCCCCAACTTCCTTATTTGTGCCCAGGACTCTGTCTGCACTATCTTCCCCTCCTATAAAATGAATACCCTCCCCCCCAATTCCTAGTTTAAACACTCCTCCAACCTTCTAGCCATTCTCTCCCCCAGCACAGCTGCACCCTCCCCATTGAGGTGCAGCCCGTCCCTAGCGTAGAGCCTGTAGCCAACTGAGAAGTCGGCCCAGTTCTGCAGGAACCCAAACCCCTCTTTCCTACACCAATTCTTGAGCCACTTATTAACCTCCCTAATCTCCCGTTGCCTCTCTGGCGTGGCACGTGGTACCGGCAGTATTTCGGAAAATACCACGTTGGAGGTCCTTGCTTTCAGCTTGCAGCCTAATTCCCTGAAATCATCTTTAAGGACCTTCCACCTACCTCTAACTTTGTCATTAGTGCCAATGTGCACCATGACCGCTGGGTCCTCACCAGCCCCTCCCAATAATCTGTCCACCCGATCAGCGATGTGTCGGACTCGAGCGCCAGGTAGGCAGCACACCGTTCGACGATCCCTGTCTTTGTGACAGATTGCCCTATCTGTTCCCCTAATAATTGAGTCGCCCACTACCAGCACCTGTCTGGCCTGCCCTGCTCTCCTATTTCCCTCCTTACTGGAGCAGTCACTCCTCCGGCTTTCAGAGGACATGCCTGGCTGCAGCAGTGCTACCCCTGTACTGGCACCCCCCTCATCTGCCAACTTAGCAAACTTATTGGGGTGTTCCAGATCAGGACTAGCCTCCCTGGCACTCTTCCCTCTACCCCGCTTCCTAACTGTCACCCAGCTTGCTACTTCATTGTCCTGCAAAACAAAATGCATGCATAGAAACGACGCATGCGTTGTCAAAACGCGGCAAAGCGCATGCAAAAAAAGCATGCGTTTTTAATGTTAAGTATAGGAAAAAAAACGCATGCGTTCTTTTGCGCAAAAACGCAGCGGCAAAAAAACGCAAATGTTATCTCTTCAACATGACAAGAGCCTACTTTGAAGGAAAAGACTAGTGATGAGCGAGGATTCTCGCCACTACTCGGTACTCGCCGGAGTATCACGGTACTAGGTGTACTTGGCAAGCACCGAGCATTTCCGAGATTATTCTCGCCTTCAAATTTTGGAGCTTTTTAGAGCGCCAGTCAACAAGCAGGGAATGTCTGCCATGCACTGTAATACCACAGCCTTCTTTGTTGTGGTATTACAGTGATTGGCTGGCCGCACAGCGTCATCAGGTCTAGAAGAGACCTGACGCCACCTTGCTCGGCGCATTCTGCTCCGGACTCAGCTAGTGTAGGGAAAGCTGCTGCTGAGATAGGGTCAGATTCGTCCTTTTATTAGTTAGTGTGGGTCTACCATTGTTCAATCCACAAATCCTGATAAACCAACAGTCCTTTTTAGGGCTAATTCAGGGGATTGCAGTGCTAGGTAGACAGGGGAGTCTATGTGCGCATATCCACATCAGTGCAAGGCATGCAGGCACTGTATGTGAGTATATAGATCTCACTGCATACATTTAAAAGTCTCCATTACTGTCCGCTGCTGTGTATTTTATATATGCCTAGCTGCAGGTATCCGTGGCTAGGATTTTTTTTTTTTGCACCTTATGCCTGCTAATTTAATTACAAGAAAGCAATCCATAGAACCCTTTTTTCTACATTTATTTGCTTGGTCACACTGCAGACTACAGCCAGGTCATTTCAATACAAGAGAGAGAAAATCTAACAATTTAAATGTTTTTTTTTTGTCACAGACATCAGATGTGAGTGCGCAGAAAATTCTGGCCTTTTTTTTGTTACTATAGTATTTTTTGGAGTGTCTTACAACATTTTTGGACACCATTTTGCTGACCAAAAAATGTTTAGCTGGCCCAAAAATATTTAGCTACAGTTCTTATAATTTATCACTGTGGTTTGTACGCCACACGTATCGCATACCATTGCGCTAAATAATTTTTTGTGTCATATTCTACTTATTGACACAATTTTGGTGGCCCCAAAAAATCAAGGCCACATTTGGATCAGTCTGTTATCTCTATCAGAAGCCTGGTCTATCTGTGGTCTCCAAATTGCTTTGCAGGCATATGGATCGCCCCCAGAGTAGGGCAATGGGGTACTCGGCACCGGGTCCTGCGGTTCGGGGGATGTCACGGTGGCTGACCCGCTCCGTGGCCCTCAGGGGTGTCCAGTAAAAGAGTTCATATATGGGCAAGGTGCAGTAAAGAATGAGGAGACAGGTTTCCAGTCTGTAACCTTGTTTACTGAAGACTTCAGATAGTATCCTCAGCCCAGAGCGCCAGATGACAGGGCAGGCAGAGTCCGGTCGGCCTGAAGGCAATTCCAGAGTCCCCTTATCCAGGTGGGAAATCAGTAGCCTTCCTTCTAGCGCCTGTGTATTGTAGTACCTCCCTGCTGAACTTCTCGGTAGGTCCTCACAATTCTTGTAGATGTTCTATATGTTATTTCTTCCTCTCTGTACCCCAGATGGTGTGGATAGGACAAACCCGTATTAATGATGGCCTGGGGCTTGTTTATAGGGACCCTAGAGACGCCCAGACCCCAGAAGTTGCCACTGTGTCTTCTTAGGTATTAACCCCTTCATGACCCAGCCTATTTTGACCTTAAAGACCTTGCCGTTTTTTGCAATTCTGACCAGTGTCCCTTTATGAGGTAATAACTCAGGAACGCTTCAACGGATCCTAGCGGTTCTGAGATTGTTTTTTCGTGACATATTGGGCTTCATGTTAGTGGTAAATTTAGGTCAATAAATTCTGCGTTTATTTGTGATAAAAATGGAAATTTGGCGAAAATTTTGAAAATTTCGCAATTTTCACATTTTGAATTTTTATTCTGTTAAACCAGAGAGATATGTGACACAAAATAGTTAATAAATAACATTTCCCACATGTTTACTTTACATCAGCACAATTTTGGAAACAAAATTTTTTTTGTTAGGAAGTTATAAGGGTTAAAATTTGACCAGCGATTTGTCATTTTTACAACGAAATTTACAAAACCATTTTTTTTTAGGGACCACCTCACATTTGAAGTCAGTTTGAGGGGTCTATATGGCTGAAAATACCCAAAAGTGACACCATTCTAAAAACTGCACCCCTCAAGGTACTCAAAACCACATTCAAGAAGTTTATTAACCCTTCAGGTGCTTCACAGCAGCAGAAGCAACATGGAAGGAAAAAATGAACATTTAACTTTTTAGTCACAAAAATTATCTTTTAGCAACAATTTTTTTATTTTCCCAATGGTAAAAGGAGAAACTGAACCACGAAAGTTGTTGTCCAATTTGTCCTGAGTACGCTGATACCTCATATGTGGGGGTAAACCACTGTTTGGGCGCACGGCAGGGCTTGGAAGGGAAGGAGCGCCATTTGACTTTTTGAATCAAAAATTGGCTCCACTCTTTAGCGGACACCATGTCACGTTTGGAGAGCCCCCGTGTGCCTAAAAATTGGAGCTCCCCCACAAGTGACCCCATTTTGGAAACTAGACGCCCCAAGGAACTTATCTAGATGCATAGTGAGCACTTTGAACCCCCAGGTGCTTCACAAATTAATCCGTAAAAATGAAAAAGTACTTTTTTTTCACAAAAAAATTCTTTTAGCCTCAATTTTTTCATTTTCACATGGGCAACAGGATAAAATGGATCCTAAAATGTGTTGGGCAATTTCTCCTGAGTACACCAATACCTCACATGTGGGGGTAAACCACTGTTTGGGCACATGGTAAGGCTCGGAAGGGAAGGAGCGCCATTTGACTTTTTGAATGAAAAATTATTTCCATCGTTAGCGGACACCATGTCGCGTTTGGAGAGCTCCTGTGTGCCTAAACATTGGCGCTCCCCCACAAGTGACCCCATTTTGGAAACTAGACCCCCCAAGGAACTTATTTAGATGCCTAGTGAGCATTTTAAACCCTCAGGTGCTTCACAAATTGATCTGTAAAAATGAAAAAGTACTTTTTTTTCACAAAAAAATTCTTTTCGCCTCAATTTTTTCATTTTCACATGGGCAGTAGGGTAAAATGGATCATAAAATTTGTTGGGCAATTTCTCCCGAGTACGTCGATACCTCATATGTGGGGGTAAGCCACTGTTTGGGCACTCGGCAGGGCTCGGAAGGGAAGGCGCGCCATTTGACTTTTTGAATGGAAAATTAGCTCCAATTGTTAGCGGACACCATGTCGCGTTTGGAGAGCCCCTGTGTGCCTAAACATTGGAGCTCCCCCACAAGTGACCCCATTTTGGAAACTAGACCCCCCAAGGAACTTATCTAGATGCATATTGAGCACTTTAAACCCCCAGGTGCTTCACAGAAGTTTATAACGCAGAGCCATGAAAATAAAAAAAAATATTTTTCTTTCCTCAAAAATGATTTTTTAGCCTGGAATTTCCTATTTTGCCAAGGATAATAGGAGAAATTGGACCCCAAATATTGTTGTCCTGTTTGTCCTGAGTACGCAGATACCCCATATGTGGGGGTAAACCACTGTTTGGGCGCACGGCAGGGCTCGGAAGGGATGGCACGCCATTTGGCTTTTTAAGTGCCTAAACATTGGAGATCCCCCAGAAATGACACCATTTTGGAAACTAGACCCCCAAAGGAACTAATCTAGATGTGTGGTGAGGACTTTGAACCCCCAAGTGCTTCACAGAAGTTTATAACGCAGAGCCATGAAAAAAAAAAAAATTATTTTCTCAAAAATGATCTTTTAGCCTGCAATTTTTTATTTTCCCAAGGGTAACAGGAGAAATTTGACCCCAAAAGTTGTTGTCCAGTTTCTCCTGAGTACGATGATACCCCATATGTGGGGGTAAATCACTGTTTGGGCACATGCCGGGGCTCGGAAGTGAAGTAGTGACGTTTTGAAATGCAGACTTTGATGGAATGCTGTGTGGGCGTCACGTTGCGTTTGCAGAGCCCCTGATGTGGCTTAACAGTAGAAACCCCCCACAAGTGACCCCATTTTGGAAACTAGACCCCCAAAGGAACTTATCTAGATGTGTGGTGAGCACTTTGAACCCCCAAGTGCTTCATAGAAGTTTATAATGCAGAGCCGTGAAAATAATAAATACGTTTTCTTTCCTCAAAAATAATTATTTAGCCCAGAATTTTTTATTTTCCCAAGGATTACAGAAGAAATTGGACCCCAAAAGTTGTTGTCCAGTTTCTCCTGAGTACGCTGATACCCCATATGTGGGGGTAAACCACTGTTTGGGCACATGCCGAGGCTCGGAAGTGAAGTAGTGACGTTTTGAAATGCAGACTTTGATGGAATGGTCTGCGGGTGTCACGTTGGGTTTGCAGAGCCCCTGGTGTGCCTAAACAGTAGAAACCCCCACAAGTGACCCCATTTTAGAAATTAGACCCCCCAAGGAACTTATCTAGATATGTGGTGAGCACTTTGAACCCCCAAGTGCTTCACAGACGTTTACAACGCAGAGCCGTGAAAATAAAAAATCATTTTTCTTTCCTCAAAAATTATGTTTTAGCAAGCATTTTTTTTGATTCACAAGGGTAACAGGAGAAATTGGACCCCAGTAATTGTTGCGCAGTTTGTCCTGAGTATGCTGGTACCCCATATGTGGGGGTAAACCACTGTTTGGGCACACGTCAGGGCTCGGAAGTGAGGGAGCACCATTTGACTTTTTGAATACGAGATTGGCTGGAATCAATGGTGGCGCCATGTTGCGTTTGGAGACCCCTGATGTGCCTAAACAGTGGTAACCCCTCAATTCTACCTCCAACACTAACCCCAACACACCCCTAACCCTAATCCCAACTGTAGCCATAACCCTAAACACAACCCTAACCGCAACACACCCCTTACCACAACCCTAACCCCAACACACCCCTAACCATAACCACAACCCTAATTCCAACCCTAACCCTAAGGCTATGTGCCCACGTTGCGGATTCGTGTGAGATATTTTCGCACCATTTTTGAAAAATCCGCGGGTAAAAGGCACTGCGGATTTTCCGCGGATTTCCAGTGTTTTTTGTACGGATTTCACCTGCGGATTCCTATTGAGGAACAGGTGTAATTCGCTGCGGAATCCGCACAAAGAATTGACATGCTGCGGAAAATACAACGCAGCATTTCCGCGCGGTATTTTCCGCACCATGGGCACAGCGGATTTGGTTTTTCATATGTTTACATGGTACTGTAAACCTGATTGAACACTGCTGCGGATCCGCAGCCAAATCCGCACCGTGTGCACATAGCCTAATTCTAAAGGTATGTGCACACGCTGCGGAAAACGCTGCGGATCCGCAGCAGTTTCCCATGAGTTTACAGTTCAATGTAAACCTACGGGAAACAAAAATCGCTGTGCCCATGCTGCGGAAAAACTGCACGTTAACGCAGCGGTTTACATTCCGCAGCATGTCACTTCTTTGTGTGGATTCCGCAGCGGTTTTACAACTGCTCAAATAGAAAATCGCAGTTGTAAAACCGCAGTGAAATGCGCAGAAAAACCGCGGTAAATCCGCCATAAATCCGCAGCGGTTTAGCACTGCGGATTTATCAAATCCACAGCGGAAAAATCCGCAGAGGACTAGAATACGTGTGCACATACCGAAACCCTAACCCTAGCCCTAACCCTAGCCCTAACCCTAACCCTACCCCTACCCCTAGCCCTACCCCTAACCCTAACCCTACCCCTAACCCTACCCCTAACCCTAACCCTATTCTAACATTAGTGGAAAAAAAAAAATTTCTTTATTTTTTTATTGTCCCTACCTATGGGGGTGACAAAGGGGGGGGGGTCATTTATTATTTTTTTTATTTTGATCACTGAGATATAATCTATCTCAGTGATCAAAATGCACTTTGGAACGAATCTGCCGGCCGGCAGATTCGGCGGGCGCACTGCGCATGCGCCCGCCATTTTGGAAGATGGCGGCGCCCAGGGAGAAGACGGACGGGACCCCGGCTGGATCGGTAAGTATGATGGGGTGGGGGGGACCACGGGGGGGGGATCGGAGCACGGGGGGGGGAATCGGAGTGCGGGAGGGGTGGAACGGAGCACGGGGGGTGTGGAACGGAGCACGGGGGGGCTGGAATGGAGCATGGGGGGGTGGAACGGAGCACCGGGGGGTGTGGATCGGAGTGCAGGGGGGGTGATTGGAGCACGGGGGGGTGATTGGAGCACGGGGGGAGCGGACAAGAGCGCGGAGCACTGGACGGAGGGGAGCCGGAGCAGTGTACCGGCCAGATCGGGGGGCTGGGGGGGCGATCGGTGGGGTGGGGTGGGGGCACACTAGTATTTCCAGCCATGGCCGATGATATTTCAGCATCGGCCATGGCTGGATTGTAATATTTCACCCGTTATAATAGGTGAAATATTACAAATCGCTCTGATTGGCAGTTTCACTTTCAACAGCCAATCAGAGCGATCGTAGCCACGAGGGGGTGAAGCCACCCCCCCTGGGCTAAACTACCACTCCCCCTGTCCCTGCAGATCGGGTGAAATGGGAGTTAACCCTTTCACCCGATCTGCAGGGACGCGATCTTTCCATGACGCCGCATAGGCGTCATGGGTCGGAATGGCACCGACTTTCATGACGCCTACGTGGCGTCATGGGTCGGGAAGGGGTTAAAGTCAGGCAGCCAACCTGGAATTGACTGTCCTGCCAGTCTCTGGAGCAAGGCTTAGAGACAGTTGCTCCCTCGGTGCTCCTACCTCTTTCTGCTCCTACCGGCTTCTGCGCCTCAGAAAGGAGCAGCTTGTTCCTGGCTGAACTCCCTCTGGTATTTCTCTCCTGTGCTCTGCTTTCCTGCACACTCTCTGCAGTATGTTCACCTTTTAGTGTCTTTTCCCAGGAGTCGCAGCACGTCATGCCAGCAGAGCTCCTCTCCTTCTGACTGCCTGACAGGAACTGAACTCCTTTTCCCTCCAGATCAGGATGTAAGAAGGGAAGCTCACCCTAAACAGGCTTAGAGCTCCCCCTTCTGGTCTGGAGTGTGAACATGTTGCATGTGTGTGATACCTGAATGTGGTTGTCTTTCATTGCCTTCAGACATGACATCACTTCCCCCCTGAAAGGATAATGTCATCACTGCGACGACCAGGACACTGGGGCGCCGCACATACATTCCACTTTTTTGTCTGTCTGCTACCTTAGGTCTATATAGTATTTTGGGGTTAAAAATGTTTTAAAAGCTCCAGGTCACATATTGAAACAGTCTGTCATCTCGGTCAGATTCCCGGTCTATCTTTGGGCTACAAAAATTTGCTTTTCAGGTATACATTTCACTATTTTGGCGTTGTATTAGCCTACTTCGTGACAGTAATTTTATTTTCAAAAAATGAAGAAAAAGGCCACATATTGAACATTGTGGTTTCTCTGTCAGACGCCTCCTCTATATGTGAATTAAAAATTGTTGCATTTGAGAGCTCCTTTGAACTGGCTTTGGTGTGTCTTAGCCTAGTTATTAATAAAATCTGTTAAAAGCAAAATTAAAAAAATTGCCAACATTCCACTGTATCAAGTGTTTTTTTTCGGCACATTGATCACATATAAGTTTTCTCAAAATTAATCTATCTGTATTGAACTTTTAAAATATTTCAGTAGTCCATTTAAAATGGGCAAAGCAAGGGACGGGGAAGTGGATGTGATGCTGATGGTGCATGCAGAGGACGAGGCCGTGGCCAAGCTGAAAGTGGGGCACAACAAAGACCCACATCTTCTCGCTCGACCTTCCTGTCCCAGTTTCTAGGGGACCGCAGCACACCACTATTGAAGCCAGAGCAGTGTGAAATGGTGGCTGGTTGGATATTGGATAATGCGTTCAGTCACTTTGCCACCACCACCACTATATCTTCCACATGGTCAAGTCTGAGTAGCCATGAGTCTGGACCTCATATTACTCACCCTGATCCCCCTTCCTCCCACCATGCCGAGTGCCAAGAGACAACTGATCCCACACTTGGACACTCTGAAGAGTTGTTCACTTTTCCCTTTAAAGATTCTGGACTCTCGCCCAGTCAGCATGAAGTGGGGCAAGATGAGATTGCATGTAGCGATGTCCAGAGATTTGAGCAGCCACGGTCACATGAAGGCGATGGTTAGAAAGTGTCACAAGAGGTGGACGATGATGAGACACAATTACCAGAAAGTCAGGAGGATGAACAGGGTGCGGTTGTGGAAGACAAGGTGGTGGATGACATAGTAACTGACCCAAACTGGCAGGAGGACATGCAGAGCAAGGACAACAGCACACATGGGAAAGGAGGCATAGCACCACAACAGGCAGGATGAAGCAGTGTGGTGGCCACAGACAGAAGGCGTGCATCCGTTCCCTGTAACACCAACATGACGGAAGTTGCCATTCCAACTGTTAGATCTTCATGAGTCTGCTAATTTTTAAAGACTCTGACGATAACCCCAAAAAGGCCATTTGCAGCACCTGCCATGCCCACATCAGCAAGAGTAGCAAAATTAGCAGCCTGACCACCACCAGCATTATCAGGCACATGGAGGCAAAGCACCTGACTTTGTGGGCCAAACCCCAGGCTCCAGGAACACTTTCTGCAGGTGACACCACTGCTTCTTCCACTGTTTTGCATACAAGCCAATCCCCAGTCCAGAGGGGCGTCTCTAGGGTCCCAGAAGAGCTCCGAGCCTACCCGTCAAATGGGTGCGTCCTAGCCATAACATACTGGGGGACGGAGAACTAGAAAGAACTGGAATGAATTAGAACGAATGAGAATAGAAGTTGTGAGGACTATCCCGAATGCTCAGCAGGGAAGCACTACAACACACAGGCACTAGTGGTAGGCAATGATTTCCACCTGCAAAGGGAACTCTGGATGTGCCTTCGGACCGGCCGGTCTCAGACAGCCCTGTTAACTGTGCTCTGGATTGTGGATCCTGAAGTCTTCAGTAAAGATGTAAAGAGACTGCAACCCTGTGTCCTCGTTATTGTCTGCACCTCACACCATCACCATCCACCTTACTGGGAGGCCCTGGGGACATACTTCACCTGTGGGAAGGTATACCATCTAGCTGCCATCACATCACCCCAGTGGACCCCAAACAGCGTCGGTCACCCTGACCGAACACCACAGGTGGCGTCACAAACCCTTGACAGACTCGTATCACCTTTCATTGGGCGCCCCTTAGCAGGGTCACGGACCGGGTCCAGCCACCGTGACATCCCCAGAACTGAGCCAGCAGAGGACCGGTACCGAGTAACCTGTGGCCCTGTGTCTGGGGGCGCTCCAACTGCCTCAGCCAAGCGGCAACAGGCTGTGCTGAAGCTAATCTGTTTGGGTGACAAACCGCACAATGCTGAAGAGTTGTGGACAGCGCTGAAAGAGCAGTCAGAATTGTCGCTGACACCGCTGAACCTACAGCCAGGCATGTGACAATGGCCGGAGCCTAGTGGCTGCTCTGAGGCAAGATGAGCTCACACACGTACCTTGCCTGGTCCATGTTTTTAACCTCGTCATTCAACATTTTCTCAAAAGCTACCCGACGCTGCCGGATCTGCTAGTGAAAGTATGCCGCCTTTCTGCCTATTTTAGAAAGTCAGCTACAGCTTCAGCTGCCTTTGCCTTACTTCAGCAGCGTTTGCAGCTTCCGGCTCACCGACTAGTGTGTGATTTCCCCACGCATTGGAATTCTACACTGCATATGTTGGAAAGGAATTGTGAGCAAAAGAGGGCAGTTGTTGACTACCAGCATCAACAAGGACATCGTTATTCAGTTCAGACTCCACACATAAGACCTCAAGAGTGGATATGGATGTCAGACATATGTACCATCCTCCAAAACATTGAGGACTGCACCAAGATGGTGAGCGGTGATGACACCATAATTAGCATCACCATCCTGCTTCTCTGCATTCTGAAAACCTCTCTGCTCACAATTAACATAGTAACATAGTAACATAGTTAGTAAGGCCGAAAAAAGACATTTGTCCATCCAGTTCAGCCTATATTCCATCATAATAAATCCCCAGATCTACGTCCTTCTACAGAACCTAATAATTGTATGATACAATATTGTTCTGCTCCAGGAAGACATCCAGGCCTCTCTTGAACCCCTCGACTGAGTTCGCCATCACCACCTCCTCAGGCAAGCAATTCCAGATTCTCACTGCCCTAACAGTAAAGAATCCTCTTCTATGTTGGTGGAAAAACCTTCTCTCCTCCAGACGCAAAGAATGCCCCCTTGTGCCCGTCACCTTCCTTGGTATAAACAGATCCTCAGCGAGATATTTGTATTGTCCCCTTATATACTTATACATGGTTATTAGATCGCCCCTCAGTCGTCTTTTTTCTAGACTAAATAATCCTAATTTCGCTAATCTATCTGGGTATTGTAGTTCTCCCATCCCCTTTATTAATTTTGTTGCCCTCCTTTGTACTCTCTCTAGTTCCATTATATCCTTCCTGAGCACCGGTGCCCAAAACTGGACACAGTACTCCATGTGCGGTCTAACTAGGGATTTGTACAGAGGCAGTATAATGCTCTCATCATGTGTATCCAGACCTCTTTTAATGCACCCCATGATCCTGTTTGCCTTGGCAGCTGCTGCCTGGCACTGGCTGCTCCAGGTAAGTTTATCATTAACTAGGATCCCCAAGTCCTTCTCCCTGTCAGATTTACCCAGTGGTTTCCCATTAAAGAGGATGCATTGCAGGCAGAGCACGAGGACATGGAGCAAGGAGCCATACACGGTGATTACACTCAGCCCAGCCTCATGTCATCCCAATTTGGTCATCCCAAGATGGTACTACAAGCACAGCTGTCATACGGTCTGTTCAGTGTGGATGGCCTTAGGACAGAGAGGAGGATGAGGAGGACAGCATGGTCAGTCATCCTGTTGGTGAGGACACAGAAGTCTTGCCTGTTAGCAGTCTGAAACACATGGCTGACTTTATGTTGCGCTGCATTTCCAGTAACCCTGGCATTATTAAAATTTTCGGTGACACTCATTACTGGTTGGTGACAGTTCTAGACCCATGCTACAAGGAGAACATTCAATCTCTTCTTCCAGAGGCAGACAGGTGTACTAAAATGTTGCAGTACCAGAGGGCCCTTGTAGCGGAATACCTAGAAAAATTCCCATCTTAGAATGCTGGCAACAGACGATTGTTGGGCAACCAAGGAGTACAGGCAAAAGAGACAGAAGTACAATCCAGCACAAGTAGGGAAACAATGGCAAAGTTCTGGGTCACTTTTCTCATACTGTCAAAAAATGCTGACAGACTGACTCTTATAAAAATGAACAAGGGTTGGTTTGGGCAAGACTTCTGTACATTGCATTCACTTCATGGACAAAATTTATGGTAATAAAAAAAAGGAATAATAATGTGAACTTTTGTTTCATGTGGCCATCCAGGACGTGGTTTCAAAGGGTTATTGGAGTGCATGTAACATTGGTGCAGGGCAGGCCTTACATTCAATGCATAAGCAAGCAGTATGGGAAACACAATTTCTTCTAATGGGAAAAATTTTATCATGAGGCCGTAAAGTACGTCTGCTGAAAGGCTTATTGGGGTGCAGGTTACTTCGGGACAGGCCAGGCCTTACATTCAATGCATAAGCAAACAGTATGGGAGATGCACTTTCTTCTAATGGGAACAATTTTGTCATGAGTAGGGTTGAGCGAAACGGATCGGACAAATTCAAAAATCGCCATCTTTCGGAAAAGTCGGGTTTCATGAAACCCGACCCGATCCTAGTGTGGGATCGGCCATGAGGTCAGCGATCTTTGTGCCAAAGTCGCGTTTCATATGATGCTTTCAGCGCCATTTTTCAGCCAATGAAGGAGGACGCAGAGTGTGGGCAGCGTGATGACATAGGTCTCGGTCCCCACCATCTTAGAGAAGGGCATGACAGTGATTGGCTTGCTTTCTGCGGCATCACAGGGGCTATAAAGGGGCGTGCACGCCGACCGCCATCTTACTTCTGCCGATCGTAGCATAGGGAGAGGTTGCCGCAGCTTCATCAGAAGAAGGGATATAGTTAGGGAGGGAAGATTAACCCCCAAACTGCTTGTGCTGTAGCGATTTCCACTGTCCAACACCACCATTTATTTGCAGGGACAGTGGAGGCTATATTTTTGTGCATCAGCTCTGTAGCTTATTAGGCTGCCTGATAAGGCTCCCTGATAGCTGCATTACTGTTTGCACGCCGCTGTGCAAACCAACTGCTTTTTTAAAAGCAAAAATCCTGTTGCTCCTTTCTGCACAGTTATCTTGTTTATTTGTCCACACTTTTGCGTGCAGCAGTCCTTTTTATTGCTGCCATACTTGTCCTGAGATGTTTGTAGGGAGATTGAAATTGTACTACAGTCCTTGTATTTTTTCATATATCTTCCAGCCACTTTCTGCCACTTACATTGTGTTGTTTTATGCACAGGGCTGAGGTTTGGTTTAATCTCCCCCCAAAAAAAGTGAGATTGAAATTATCACAAAGTGGATGTATTTTGGTCCTGTTAGTTTATGGTATATCAGCCAGACACTTTCTGCCACTTACATGATGTTGTTTTATGCACAGGGCCTGAGGTTTGGTTTAGTCTCCCCCCCCCCCCAAAAAAAAAGTGAGATTCAAATTATCACAAAGTGGATATATTTCAGTCCTGTTTGTTTGTGGTATATCAGCCAGACACTTTCTGCCACTTACATTGTGTTGTTTTATACACAGGGCCTGAGGTTTGGTTTAGTCTCCAGCCCAAAAAAGTTAGATTCAAATTATCACAAAGTGGATATATTTCAGTCCTGTTAGTTTGTGGTATATCAGCCAGCTACTTTCTGCTACTTACATTGTGTTGTTATATACACTGGGCCTAAGTTGTGGTTCAGTCTCCCAAAAAAAGGGGAGATTCAAATTCTCACAAAGTGGATATACTTCTGTCCTGTTAGTTTGTCGTATATCAGCCAGCCACTTTCAGCCACTTACATTGTGTTGTTTTTTGCACAGGGCCTGATTTTTTGTTCACTCTCCCCCCAAAAAAGGGAGATTTAAAATCTCAACACGTTTATATACACCTTCTACCTTGTTTTACAGTACAATATAACGGTTGTTATTTAGATTATATTTTCCAAAAAATAAGGAAGTCAGGTGGAAGAGGCCGTGGGCGGTGGTTACGAGCTGGTACTGATGGTGGTGGTGGTGCATCTGGTGGTAGTGGCAAAAGCACAATAGCACCAAAGGCTGGAGGTGTTGAGCCAGCGTCATCATCTGGCTACACAAGGCCAAGAAGGCTCCCTTATCTGGGAGTAGGAAAACGGCTTTTAAAGCCGGAGCAGCAGGAAAAAGTTTTGGCTTTCCTTGCTGACTCAGCCTCTAGCTCTTTCGCCTCCTCTTCAGAAAGTTCCAAATATAAAAGCAGCGAGTCATCAGTGGATGCTCCTGGTCAGGAACAAGACATTTCCTTGTGTCCTTCACCCAAACCAAAAGTGAAGGATGCGTCAGGCGATACTACAGGTTACTCCATGGAGCTCTTTACATATACCGTGCCTGGGTTAGAACGGGAAATTGTTAAATGCCAATTACAAGATGAATCGGACATGGAGTGCACTGATGCACAGCCACAGCTAGATTATAATGCTGTTCCATTGACTCAGATCACTACATTGCCCTCGCAGTGTACTGAGCCAGAATCTGACCCTGATGAGACTATGGTGCCCCGTCCCGAACGCTATAGCACCTTACACGGTGACAAAGAGGAAGGTGCACATGACATTGAAGAGGAGGTGATAAATGACCCAGTTGTTGACCCAGATTGGCAGCCATTGGGGGAAGAGGGTGCCGCTGCCTGTAGCTCAGAAGCGGAGGAGGATGATCCGCAGCAGCCATCTACATCGCAACAGCTGTCATCTGGCAGGCCCGTATCAGGCCAAAAACATTTGTCAAAAACAGTTTTAAGACAGTGTGGCCATCCGGTGAAAGTAGCACAGCGTGCAATGCCTGAAAAGGTATTCCATAGTAGGAAGAGTGCAGTGTGGCAATTTTTTAACCAAGATCCGAATGATCAGTCAAAAGTTATCTGTAAGAAATGCTCAAAGACCTTTAGCAGAGGGAAGAATCTTCAAAATTTAAATACAACGTGCATGCTTAGACATTTAACCAACATGCACTTGCAAGCCTGGACCGACTTCCAAACATCCTGTACCGTTGGTGCACCTGCTCAGAATGAAGGCAGCCAGCAATGCTACATTGCTTCCCTTACTGTAAGCCCACCGGTTAGGACACCACCAGCATCAAATGTGGAGGTATCGTCGCAAGGCCAAAGCAGTCAGGGAATCACAAGGTTATTGGTAGGAAACACTGTATGTAGGCCAACATAGAGAATACCATCACCAACCCCCTCTCAATCCGCCATGTCCACCACCACCACCACCGCTAGTTCCACCATATGCACCTCTCCAGTCTAGCTCACCCTACAAGAGACTCTCATTAGGAAAAGAAAGTACTCATCCTCTCATCCGCGTACACAGGGTTTGAATGCCCACATTGCTAGACTAATCTCGTTAGAGATGATGCCCTACCGGTTGCTTGAAAGCGAAGCTTTCAAAGTCCTGATGGCCTACGCAGTACCACGCTATGACCTACCCATTCGACGCTTCTTTGTGAGAAAAGCCATCCCAGCCCTCCACCAGCATGTCAAAGATCGCATTGTCCATGCACTGAGGCAATCAGTCAGTAAAAAGGTGCACCTCACAACAGATGCATGGACCAGTAGGCATGGCCAGGGACGTTACGTGTCCATCACGGCACACTGGGTTAATGTGGTGGATGCAGGGTCCACAGGGGACAGCCATAGTGGGACAGTTCTGCCTAGCCCACGGTCTAGGAAACAGTTGGCTGTAGGCGTTCGCCACCCCTCCTCCTCCTCCAGAAGCGAAAGCTCGTCCACAGAGCGCAGTCGCACGACCACTCCATCTGCAGCTGCCAGTGTTGCACACGAGGTGTCCCATTATCAAACAGCTAGTGGTAAGCGTCAGCAGGCTGTTAGAAATTAAGTGTTTGGGCGACAACAGACACACCGCAGAAGTACTGGCCGAGTACTTGCAGCAACAAACTCAGTCATGGCTGGTCAGTGTACATCTTGAGGCAGGCAAGGTAGTCAGTGATAACGGAAGGAATTTTATGGCTGCCATAGCCCTTTCAGAACTGAAACACATACCTTGCCTGGCTCACACCTTCAACCTGGTGGTGCAGTGCTTCCTCAAAAATTATCCGGAGTTACCAGACCTGCTCATGAAGGTGCGAAGACTTTGCTCGCACATCCGCCAGTCGCCCATACACCCCAGCCGTATGCTGAACCATCAGCGATTGCTGAATCTTCCCCAGCACCGCCTAATAATCGACGTTGCAACAAGGTGGAACTCCACACTGCACATGGTTCAGAGGCTGTGTGAACAGAGGCGTGCTGTAATTAATTTGTGGGAGGATACACATACATGGGCATGCAGTTGGATGGCAGACATGGAGCTGTCTGGTGTGCAGTGGTCGAAGCTCCAAGACCTCTGTCAAGTCCTTCAGTGTTTTGAGGAATGCACATGGCTGGTAAGTGCAGATGACGCCATCATAAGCATGAGCATCCCACTAATGCGTCTGCTGATGCAAACTTTGATGCACATTAAGGAGCTGGCGTCTGCAGCCGGGGAGGAGGGAAGCCTTGATGACAGTCAGCCATCGTCTGCTCAGGGAACTCTCCTGGATGACGTGGTGGACGAAGAGGGGGAGGAGGATGATGGGGATGAATATTTATGGGAGGAGGATGCTTCACAGGGGGCAATAGAAACTGGTTTCGTTGCAAGGTCAGGTACAGGGTTTTTGCGGGACATAAGTGATGTTGATTTGCAAGAAAGTGCTCCTCAACCCAGCACGAGCAGTGAATTGACACCTGGAACATTGGCCCACATGGCTGAGTATGCCTTGCGTATCCTAAAAAGGAACCCCTGCATTATCAAAATGATGACCGATGACGATTACTGGTTGGCCTGCCTCCTGGATCCACGATATAAAGGAAAATTACAATATATCATGCCACATGAGAACCTTGAGCAAATATTGGCTACCATACAAGCAACTCTTGTAGACCGTTTGGTTCAGGCATTCCCAGCACACAGCGGCAGTGATGGTTCTCACACGAGCCGTAGGGGGCAACATGGCAGAAGTGTTAGAGGTGGCGTTGGACAGAGGGGTTTTATGACCAGATTGTGGAGTGATTTCAAAATGACCGCTGACACGACAGGTAGTGCTGCATCGATTTAGAGTGATAGGAGGCAGCATTTGTCCAGTATGGTTACGAACTACATTTCCTCCCTTATTGATGTTCTCCCCGCAGGTCATTCCCCTTTGATTACTGGGCATCTAAAATAGACACCTGGCCTGAAATGGCAGAATATGCATTACAGGAGCTCGCTTGCCCTGCTTCTAGTGTACTATCAGAAAGAGTCTTCAGTGCTGCTGGTTCAATACTGACCGAAAAAAGGACACATCTGGCTACCCAGAATGTTGATGATCTAACCTTCATTAAAATGAACCAATCATGGATTTCAAATTATTTTGCCCCAACTTCTCCTGCTGACACGTAGCTTGCCTGAAAAATGTCTTGCTTTTGGCCTCCTCTTACTGACTCCTCCAATTCTGCCATTTGCAGTTGCTAAATGTCCACCATAGGCCATTTTTATACCTCCCTAAATGGGCTGACTCCCCCCTCAGGGCCGTGGTCACCACCTGGCGCAAGCACCTGTGCGAGTGCCGTTTGCCTGGCCAGATGGGTGCGCCCACTCTTGGGCGACGGCACTGGCACAGGGTCCCTCATAGTAAAATGAAGTGTCTCTGATGGTGGTGGTGCACAACCAATGTCAGACACACCGTCGTAATATGAGGGGCCCTGTGCCAGTACCGCCCACGAGAGAGTGTTCCCCCCCAGCTCGAACAGTGCTCTATCACTTGCAATACTTACCTCTCCCTGCTCCACCACTGTGTAGTCTGTGCTGTGAAATCCTTCAATGGCACTGCCAATACAAATTTGTTGAAATGATAGATGATAGTTAAAATATACAGGGGCCCTGGCCTCCATTTAGACCAGTTAATACTTTGCGCCTACTACCACTGTCTGCTACTCAGCAGAGGAGCCCACCCCAGTACCTAGCTATGCCGCCTGCTTAGTCCTGTTACCAATTTTGAACTGCTTTTAGCCTACTTTTGTATTTGGGCCTACTAACCAAGTCTGCGCCACTTGTTACAGTTGTCCTCCACTGAACAAAGCTAGGCCGCCTGTTTAGTCCTGTTACCAATTTTGAACTGTATTTAGCCAACTTTTTTATTTTGGGCCTACTAACTGTGTCTGCGCCACTTATTACAGTTGTCCTCCACTGAACAAAGCTATGCCACCTGTTTAGTCCTGTTAATGATTTTGAACTGCAATTAGCCTACTTTTTTATTGTGGACCTGCAAACTGTGTCTGCGCCACTCATTACAGTTGTCCTCCACTGAAGAAAGCAATGCCGCCTGTTTAGTCCTGTTAACAATTTTGATCTGCATTTAGCCTACTTTTTTATTGTGGGCCTACAAACTGTGTCTGCGCCACTCATTACAGTTGTCCCCCACTGAACAAAGCTTTGCCACCTGTTTAGTCCTGTTACCAATTTTGAACTGTATTTAGCCAACTTATTTATTTTGGGCCTACTAACTGTGTCTGCGCCACTCATTACAGTTGTCCTCCACTGAACAAAGCTATGCCACCTGTTTAGTCCTGTTAATAATTTTGAACTGCAATTAGCCTACTTTTTTATTGTGGACCTGCAAACTGTGTCTGCGCCACTCATTACAATTGTCCTCCACTGAACAAAGCAATGCCGCCTGTTTAGTCCTGTTAACAATTTTGATCTGCATTTAGCCTACTTTTTTATTGTGGGCCTACAAACTGTGTCTGCGCCACTCATTACAGTTGTCCCCCACTGAACAAAGCTATGCCGCCTGTTAAGTCCAATTTTGAACTGCACTTAGCCTACTTTATTATTTGGGCCTATATCTGTGTTTCCTCCTCATCCTGCCCATTGCCCAGCCACTGCTAGATGAGTCTCCTGGTACATTGACCCAGACCACTACATTCCCCTTGCACTCTACACAGCCAGAATCTGACCCTGCTGAAAGTCAGGCTTCCCTTCCCGCATACTATACCACCTTACACAGGGACAAAGAGGAAGGTGCAAATGAAAGTGCAGGTTCCTTCATCAGGTGGGGGGGCATACTCGTTGGCGACGTCACTGGCACAGGGCCCCTCATAGTACACAAAAGTGTCTCTGGCAGTGGGAGGCGCCACCCACCGTCAAACACACCGCCGTACTATGAGGGGCCCTGTGCCAGTGCCAATGAGTGGGCCCCCCCCTGGTTGCTCAGGATCACAGCACTTGAAAAGTTGAAATACTTACCTCTCCCTGCTCCTCCGCCGTGATGTATTCCACGTTTCCTGGGCCCACGAAAATCTTGAGCCAGCCCTACCCCCCACAACTTTAGCCAAATGACCCCCTGTTTTCAATGCCTAACTATTATTATAAAGTAAATTAAGATTGGCAAGCTTAAGAAATAAGAATTGATGTTTTTGGCATTAAAATGGACACTGTAGGTGGTTTCATGTCCTCCACTCACTGCCGACTTTGATTCCCCATTGATTTGCATTGGGTTTCGTGTTTCGGTCGGCCCCCGACTTTTCGCAATAATCGGCCGATTTCACCCGACCCGACTTTTGACAAAGTCGGGTTTCGCGAAACCCTACTCGATCCTAAAAAAGTAAAAGTTGCTCAACTCTAGTCATGAGGCGGTAAAGTAAGTCTGCGGAAACAGTTATTGGGGTGCATGTAACATTGGTGCAGGGCAGGCCTTGCAATCAATGAATAAGCAAACAGTGTGGAACACACCCTCTTCTAATGGGAACAATTTTGTCATGAGGCGGCAAAGTACGTCTGCTGAAACAGTCCTTGGGGTGCATTTAACAATGGTGCAGGCAGGCCTTGCATTCAAGGCATAAGCAAATAGTATGGGAGGCACAGTCTCTTCTAATGGGAACAATTTTGACATGAGACCCTCAAGTACGTCTGCAGTAACGGTTATTGGGGTGCATGTAACTTTGGGGCACATTTTTTCAGGAGACACTCCTGTACATCACATGAAAGGGGTAATGGAGTGCGTCATAATTTTTGGTAGCCCAGCCACTCACTGCATAGGCAATAACAGTATAGGAGACCCACTGTTTAATGGCCCTTTAAGAACATTAATGACATCTGATGCCCCTCTAAAAATAGGCTCTGTGACTTTGAGTCCATCCTTCATAAATGAAGCAATAATAAGCATCTGCTTATGTGTCACACAACACATGGCCAGCTAGGGTTGTTCAATGTTACAATGGCATTACCCAGTGAATGCATTTGTATTGGTTGAAAGCAATGTTAAAGTTGAAAAACGCATCAAAATTGCTGTGTGTGAACATAGCCCAAGTGGTGGAGGAAATATTTTTGGTTGGGATTAATTATTTTGCTTTATATAATTCATTACCCTGGAAAAGATGTTCCTTAACATATTTCACAGTAGAATCCATTTTGCTTTAGTTTTTCTATGATTTTTTGGTGCGCTTGCAAAAATGGCGTGAAACTCTGACAACATTGTTTACAGCTGTGACCTAGGAGTCAGAAATGCTTCCAGGGGCGATCCCCATGATGTTCCCGTGTCATTTGATCAGTGTTTCCATAATTTTCAGACGTTTTTAGACCTTAAAAGGACCCCGGGGGGAATCGCGGTAAAAATGCTCGGGTTTCCCATAGACTTACATTGGGCTCGGGTCGAGTACCCGAGTATTGCAATTTGCTCGATCCGAGCAATGAGCACCCGAGCATTTTAGTGCTTGCCCATCACTAGAAAAGACCTCTGAAGTGTAACGAATTCCGTCTTTAGTGAGGGGAGAGGAGTCAATGGCCACCACTTTAATCGGAGTCTGGAGTCAAACTGTCCCTATCTTGCATTGGGAAATCAAGTGAGGACTGACCAAGTTGATGGGTGAACCGCAGTCCACAAAAGCTGTATAAAAATAAGGACAACAGTGCACCAACAGTTCCACTAGAAGCTAACCTTTAGCAAATGAGGAAAAATGTACCTGAGGGTCTGGATGGCTTCCTCGACCACCACCCAGTCCTAGTCGTTTCCCGCTGTCTTGAATGGTGAAGGGCAGGACAGACAATCTCTCTTCCAGTGTCCCGATTCTCCACAATAGAAGCACAGCTGCTTCTCAAGATGATGTCTTCTCTATTTCAAAGTGATGGCGCCCACCTCCATAGCCTCCGAAGTAGCCATGGCTTCGTCTCCACTGGGGAACAGTGATGTTTCCTATAGCATAACACCTCTTGCCTGTAACCTGCGATCCATACGAATTCCCTACGTCATGGCATCTTCCAGGGAATCAGGTGGGGGATGAAGTGCCAGGGCATCCTTCAGATGTTTGGACAGGCCTCTACTGAACAAGCCCTGGAGGGCGGCATCATCCCACGAAACCTCAGCAGCCCAACATCTGAATTCCAAACAAAACCACTCGGCTGAGTGCTTCCCCTGACAAACACTCATCAGCATATGATCCGCCAGACCCACTGTATCAGGCTCATCGTAAATGTGCCCTATGGCCTCAAAAAATGCATCCACCGACACTCTCTCAGGGGCCATAGAGGGGAGAGAAAACATCCAGGCTTGCGGAGCTCCCTTAGCAGAGACATGACAATCTAGAAAAAAAAGAAAAAAAGAAGGTTTGCTCTCACCCAGCCCGGTAGAACAATGAAGTCTTTATTAGGACATGTGCCAAATGGACAAGGAGATCATGTTGACCACAGGATGACAGCTGTTTCGCGCACACGGCGCTTCTACAGATCCCGATGTCAGAACGGGAAATGAGGTAACAATATATACAAATGCAACCCCTCCCCCGAAATGACATCATACCAAAAAACTCCCCCTACACCAAAATGTGAAACATAAAAAAGAGAAGAACAAAGAAAAAAACATTAATCAAACATATAAAACATTAGTGCTCACAAATAAAAAGGAACACAAGGAATTTTAACCAAAGAAAACGAAAAGCGAAAAATCAAATGAACAGCATAAAACAAAAAAACAAAAAAACACATCAAATAATGAAAAAACTTACAGAAAGACCGACATATCTATTTTCTCATTAAGGCCCATTGGGCCCAATGCGTTAGTACGTAATATCCATGTCGCCTCCCTTCTTAGAAGGAGCCTATTCAGATCCCCACCCAGTTGCGGTAAAAAAACTCTTTCTAAACCAAGAAATACTAGTGACTTTACATCTCCATTGTGCATCTGTCTCACATGGCTGATAAGACGGGCAACACCCTTCCCTGTGCGGACCGAACTGAAGTGCTCACTTATACGAACAAAAAGAGGATGAAAAGTCTTGCCAATATAGTACAAACCGCACGGGCACAAAATGGCATACACAACATGCGTGGTTTTACAGAAGATAAAATCACGCACCACATGATCCATAGGGCCAATTTTACAAGTCCTACCAATCTGGTGAAAGGAACAAAAATTACACTGCCCGCACTTGAAGTTACCTCTAGGGACACATTCCGTTAACCAATTCCTACCCTTGGGCCGAACCTAATTGTTCACCAATAAGTCTTTTATATTTTTTCCACGGCGGCTGGCAAAAAGAGGACCATTATCAGTTCTATCCTTAAGGTCACTATCCCTGCACAAAATATCCCAATTTTTTCTAATGACTGTCCTGATCACATTATCCATAGGGCCAAATTTAAAAGAGAAAATAAATCGCCCGTCACCCTCCCTGTTTTTCAATCTAATAGAAGAGAGATTTACCCCATCATTCTCCACTCTAGCCAAAGCTGCATCCAGGATGGAAGGTGGGTAACCCCGATTCTGAAACCCCTTGTGCAGTGCCAAAGACTGCTCTTTAAAACCCGACAATGTACTATTTATCCTTCTTACTCTGAGAAACTGACTGTAAGGTAAGGAACGTTTGGTATATTGTGGATGTGCGCTCTCATAATGAAGTAAAGAATCAGAAGAGGTCAGTTTACGGAAAAGTGTGAACAATCCCTTCTTTTATTTCCACCTTTACATCTAAAAAATCCAAAACTGCGCCTCCAAAATGAGATGTAAACTTCATGTTCATTGTATTCACGACCCCCAAATACTCTGCAAACTGTACAAATACATCCTGAGCGAAGTCCCAAACCATAAAGATATTATCAATATACCTTATATAAAGCTTAATGTACTTCAAAAACGGGTTATCTATAGAGTAGATGAATCTCTCCTCAAACACCGCCAAAAAAGGGTTAGCCAGAGTACAAGACACCGACGTGCCCATGGCCGTACCTTCCTCCTGGATATACCAGGAATCATTAAATCGAAAGTCATTATGACTAAGAACAAAAGATAAAGCTTCACAAATGAAGTCAATTGTGCTCCCATCTGTAGGCGTATGAGACAGAATTTCCCTGATCGCCGTTACCCCCATATTCTGAGGAATCCGGGTATAAAGACGCTCCACATCAATGGAGGTAAAATTAAAACCTTCCTGCCATTGAAACCCCCTGATGTTGCGCAAAAAATCATTAGTGTCCTTCAAATAAGAAGGTACATCTCGTAGCAGTGGTCTCAACAGCCAGTCTAAGTATCTAGATAGGGGTTCCGTAACTGACCTCACTACCGCGGCTGCAGAATTACCGGCTTTTCTTCTATCTATCTATGTAATATAAATACATATACATGTGTGTCACTGACATATACAGTATATATATATATATATATATATATATATATTTTTTTTTTTTTATATATATATATATATATATATATTCTATGTGCATATATCTATTCTATTTATTCTATTCTAACCAGTCAGTGTGATTTTACTGTACCCACACATGAATTGCTGGATTTTCAAATGCGCTTGGTGTATAAAAATTGGACAGCACTTGCATGGTCCGAGTGCTGTGTTATTTTTGTCTAGCACCCATTGACTTCTATTGCAGGATGTGATACAAATTTCGATTACAATCACAGCATGCTGCGACTTTTTTCCAGTTTATTCGTGATCCGACCTGAGCTGGAAAAAAAACGCGGATGAAGACACAATCATAAAATAACATTGGCCCGAATTCAATCTGATTTTTTAGCGGATTGCCTTTGCCCGATTTCATGGCAAGTGGGATTAAGCCCTAATAGTGCAGTTCTGTAAAACTCTACAACCAATGTCAGACTTGTCAGTAGGTGCTAGTAGGCTTGGCTTAAATGGTTAAGCAGCTTTTATCCAAGAGTTTCCTCCTTTAGGTCCTGCTGAGTTAGTTTCCTCTTGATTACCTGTTTCATTACTCACACAGCTCCAGAGTCTGTCATCCAGGTATGTGCTCCTCTTATTAAAAACTCTGTAGATAATCACAATTTATCAATAATTTTAAATCACTGGATTTTCCAAGCACATCAATATTTAACTAATTTTATTTATTTTTTCACTTTTTTGCTTGGATTCTTTTGTATATTAAGAATTTTATGTAATACAATATTAACATTGCTAATAACTAAAACTACAAATTTACCATGAATTGTTCTTTGTTAAACGTTAAAATGTTGCGTACGACTAGGAAAATAAACACTGTTTTACTTTTGCACCAAATTTGGAGCGCTTCGGGATGTCTCTTTTTATGGATTATTTACAATTTTTTCCCTTTTGATACTAGTTATAACTTTACACGTGACCAGGATCTTCTAGTGTCTCAATCTGTGTTTGGTATTGGATTTCAAATCAATAAATTTATAATTTTTCCCCATATAATGTCAGAATTTTAAAGGTTTTCAGTAAACGTTAAGAATAATTATGATATTGTGATATTTTAAATTTAAATGATAGCCCTGGAGTGTTATAATGTTTAAAATTGTATTTATATTTTCAAGTTTTAACTCCATTGTTAACATTATTTTTACCACTATATTAACTTGATTTTTTTAAGCATTAATTTTGTTTAAAATCACGTACACTTACTACCTGCCATATCTAGACTTTGTGATGCTTTAGGGTATGTGCACACGTTGCAGATTTGTCTGCAGAATTTTCCGCTCAGAATCTGCGTCTCTTGGCAGAAAACGCAGGTAAAAATCCACACGTTTTTGATGCGTTTTTGAAGTGTTTTGATGCATTTTTGATGCATTTTTTTATGTGGATTTTCATGCGTTTTTGTAGCCTAAATAAAGATCTATTATTTAACAAAAAAAAGAAATGTGATGTCATTTATTTTCTTGTCATTTGTCCAACCTCTTCATTTACCTACTCTATTGAAGAATAATGTTTACACACACAGATATAGACAGACAGATAGATGATAGATACTTAGATAGATAATAGATATATCTATAGATAGATAGATAGGAGATAGATAGATAGATCTATAGATAGATAGGAGATAGATAGATAGATAGATAGATAGATAGATAGATAGATAGATAATACCAAGGCCGATGTTTAGCAAGGAACCTAATAAAATAGTATATAAATAGCTAAATAAATACACACACACAAAATCTGCACGCAATATCTTTAATTTTTTAAAAAATGAAAAAAAAATGACATGGGCTCTCACACAATTTTCTTAAAATAGGGGCCCCCCCAAAAATGACATGGGGTGTCCATATAGTTAATAGCCAGAAAATGCTATGCAGTCAGTCGCAGGCTGATATTCATTGCCTAGAGAGGGGGCAAGGATATTGCCCCCCGGCTACAAATACCAGCTCCGTGCCGCCCCAGAAATGGCGTATCTGTAAGATGAGTCAATTCCGGCACTTAGCCTCTCTCTTTCCACTGCCCTGTAGCGGTGACATATGGGGTAATAATGGGTTAATCTCACCTTTGATTGTAAGGTGACATTAAGCCAGGCTAGTAATGGAGAGGTGTTAATAAGATATCTATCCATTACTAATCCTATAGTATGAAAGAGTTAAATGAAGACAAAGACAGAAAAAGTATTTTAATATTCTTAATTTCGCCATACTTACAACCACGCCTAATTCCTCGAAGCCATCGATCAACTGCAAAAAATAAAAAATAATAAACCAACAGTATACTCCCTGGTCCGACGCAGTCCAATTAATAACGAGTGTCCCACGATGATCTCCCCTATAGAGCTGTCACATCAGGAGATGTGACAGCTCTATAGCCCTCCAGTGATGCGCTGACAGAAGACAATGGCTCCTGCAGTGTTATCACTGAGGGTTCAATGAGTTCATTGCTCTCACTTTACGGCACTGCTGCGTGAGAATTTTCCCACACAGCGGTGCCGCAAGTAACAGTATGAACTCTGCACTCACAGCGGTGGAGGGATACAGTGCGGAAGGACACCTTCCATCATTGTATCACCGATGCCCCTGGAGAGCGGTCATATCTGCCGATGTGACAGCTCTCCATGGGAGATCATCATGGAACACTCACTATTAAATGGATTACATCGGATCAGGGAGTATACTGTTGGTTTATTATTTTTATATTTTTTACAGGTGATGGAGGGCTTTGGGGACTAGGTGATTGGTGAGTTTATACTGTATGTTGTATGTACTTTATGTCTATATGTATGTACTGTATATGTGTTTTTTTTTTTACACTTGAACACAGTAGCCAGAGGATGGGATTACTACTGTCCCATCCTCCGGTTACCTGTCACTGTAGCAGGCATAGCCGGATGGGCCTAGTAGTCCTATCGGATGATGCCTACCTACACACAGACCCGCATGCACACACACACAGCTCCGCACACACACATACAGCCCTGCACACCAACACAGATACACAGAAACACCCGCACACACACACATCCCACATATCTTCTCCACACAGACACACAAACACCCACACACAGCCCCGCACATCTTCTCTGCACACACACAGTCTCCGCCCACACACACACTCTTCCCCCTCCTGATCTGCAGCGTTTCTCGCAGGCACATCCGCAGCAAATCCACAGATCTTTTTTAAACCTGCGGTTTTGCTGCGGATTGGCCTGACACAATGGAAGTCAATGGATGCAGAAATGCTGCAGATCCACAGAAAGAATTGACATGCTGCGGGAAAAAAAAGCTGCGATTCTGCACTTTTTTCCGCAGCATGTGCACACCAAATCTCAATTTCACATTGACTAACATTGCTTGTGCACTACACTGTGGATTTGATGCAATTCCGCGCGTCCAAAAACGCTGCGGATCCGCATCAAAATACGCGACGTGTGCACATAGCGTTAGTGTTACAGTGACATCTAATAAATGCTGAGTGAACTGTAATTCTAATAAACTATTTCAGAATATCTGACAAAGTAGTTCTATAGCCGAGCCCTGTGACAAATAGAGATCATAAGAGACCAAGAAAAATGATTGCTTTACTTGTCTGCCTCAACAGCATAAAACCACTACACACTAAGCAACCCGCCCCACTTTTTCACTTCTTATGATAAGGATAAGTTACTAATAAAAATATAAATATTAGAAGAGAATTGTATTTTGGTCTTTAAGTTAAAATAATTATTTTTTAGTTTTTTTTATCACGTTACAAATTTTAACAAACACGACATAAGAAGGAATACATCAAGAAAACAGAATAAAAGCCCAAACCAACTCCATATGAGAGAGAAAGCTAAAGAGGTAAAGAAAGAAAAAGAGATAGAGAAAAAGATAGAGAGACAGAGAGAAAAAGATAGAGACAGAGAATGATAGAGAGAGAAAAAGAGATAAAGAAAGAGATAGAGAATGAGAGAGAGAGAGAAAGAGATGGACAGACAGAGAATATGAGGGAGAGACAATAATTTTCTTGTTATTTTTCTTCCAGAGGTTTTATACCTACAGTGGGGAAAAAAAGTATTTAGTCAGCCACCAGCTGTGCAAGTTCTCCCGCTTAAAAAGATGAGAGAGGCCTGTAATTGACATCAAAGGTAGACCACAACTATGAGAGTGAAAATGAGAAAACAAATCCAGAAAATCACCCTGTCTGATTTGGCAAGATGTATTTTACAAATTATGGTGGAAAATAAGTATTTGGTCACCTAAAAACAAGCAAGATTTCTGGCTCTCACAGACCTGACCTGTAACTTCTTCTTTAAGAGGCTCCTCTGTCCTCCACTCATTACCTGTAGTAATGTCATCTGTTTGAACTTATCAGTATAAAAGACACCTGTCCACAACCTCAAACAGTCACACTCCAAACTCCACTATGGTGAAGACCAAAGAGCTGTCGAAGGACAACAGAAACAAAATTGTAGCCCTGCACCAGGCTGGGAAGACTGAATCTGCAATAGGCAAGCAGCCTATTGATTTGATTTTCCACAAAAATTTAAAATAACCAATAAATTTCACTCAATTTCACAATTGTGTTCCACTTGTTGTTGATTCTTCACCAAAAATTTACATTTAGTATCTTTATGTTTCAAGCATAATATGTGGGAAAAGGTTGAGAAGTTCCAGGGAGCCAAATACTTTCGCAAGGCACTGTATATCTTAGAATAAATGAGTAGATCCCAACACATTTGTAAGAAAACCTTTAGTTTCCTTTCAGAATGAACATTTTATATTGGATAGCATGTTACAAAATATTCCTGCAAGTGTGGACCACTGATTGCAAACAAGATTTGTTATTTTGTAAATTCAAAAAGGTAACTTTACGAAAAAATTTATTGAAGAACATGTTGACAAAATGAGTACACCCCAATGAAAAGTGATAGGAGCAAACCTAAAGTTTAAACTACAGAATTCTAATTAAGAAGAATTCAACCACAAGTAAGTCTAATTATTAATTAAACAGATGCCCAGCAGACTATAAAAGGTCATTACGTAGCAAAGAAAACCTCTTACTATTGTCAGCAATGGCACCACATGGTAGAGAAATGTGACAACACCTAAGAATCACAAGAAAGGTGAAGGCTACAAAAAGATAATGAAACCTTTACTTATCATTCAGAATACTGGAAAAAAGTGATATAGAAATGTAACAAAGATAGAAAGCAATCATCTCACAGAAACTTCCAGGCCAACCATTGAAGTTAACACCTAAATAGGCGCTTCTGATAAGAAAGCTATAAGAAAATCATCATGCAAGTACACTGCAGTTAGGTAAAGAAGTAGAAAGCCAAATCAGATTTTGTGATTTCTTTTCTCAAAGCTTTGATGTTACACTTTGCAGAATATTACATCAGCCAGAGAAAGCTCACATGAAGTTGGGTGCAGGGGGGCAAGTTTCCTATTAATGACTTGCAGCTATCACTTTACAAGGTCTAGTTAAATAGTCTCAGAATACACCAACTTTCTAAGGTGGCATGCTACAAAAACTTTTGAAAGTGACTTGATCCACTTTTTCCTTGGTGTTAGTCATGTGCTGATTTGCTTCATACTAATAAAGAGACTAAAAAACAGATATTAGAAGAATTTATCATTCTTTATGTGCCAGAAAACTGCTGTCACAAGATTTGCTGTAAATGGCATTTCGTACAAAATTTTGAGATTTTTTTTTGCAGCAACCTCCTGATCATTTTTTTTTAAGTGGGCTGGTCATTGCAAAAGTCATGTGGTCTGTTGCACTGTGACAAATTGACTCTAATATTCACCTGAAAACTGCTGTACATTGTAGCTGGCATCTACACCAGATGTCATAAGATGCGCCAAATTTATTAAAAGGAATTGACATGTTAATAAATTTGGTGCCCCTCACTCTAGTGAGCTTTAGGTTCAAGACTGGAGTGCAAAGCACCAATCTTGATTAATTCCCTCATTGTCACCAAAGTTTTTGATGATTTTAGAATATTTTTTGTCCTCTTTGATAATTAAGCCAAAGAAAGATGATCTAGTTGATGAATAAGTAGACATTTTTTAAAATGTATTTGAGCTTTGCTGTACTTCAACAGAAAATTTTTATTTTTTTCCAATTTTTATTAAATAACATGCCTGAGTTTTAATCCTATCTCCAAAATCAATTGACCATTCCATTATGAAATGAATGCTGATATTTTTAGATTTACTGGAAACTTCTTACAATATTCATTTAGACTGATAAAGAAGAGGGTTCAAGGTGAAGAATAAATTAAGACCTCAATTTTATCAAACACCTAAGTAAGAAGTGGAGGACCAAGAGGTCAATTTTAAGTTGTGTTGAATCACTGGACTAAATCATTACATTTTATTCTCCAAAATTTAAATTTTAAATATATTGGGTCGCTGGTAGCCAAATGACCCCTCTGCAAAGCTCCACTCTCATTTTTTTTATAAAGTGACAAAGCAGTAGGAAATGGAAAAATGACACAAATATTTCTCAGGTGTGTAGCATGATTTAGGGTATATGTTCCCTAAATGTTCTGATCATCTGAAAATAATTTCTAAGGACATATTGACTTTTAACCTTCATGCAGGGTTAATTTATTTTTCAGCATCTCGCTTGAAATTGGGGCATGGTTTATCCAAATAAGCTTTTTTATGAATATTCCCTATGTATTGCACTCACTAGAAGGACCATACAGTGAGGACAACATAAATGGAGAGGATTTTTTTCTGCAATAATAACCTTAGTTTTATTTTGCATTTAGTTAGAATTTTTATCAAGCCTGGCGTAAAGAACTAATTTCGTAAACCCAGACTCTATAAATTGTAAAACAGACAGACCACAAAACTCTCACCCTAGATGGTCCTAAAAATATGTATACCTCATGCCAGACCCCATAAACACCATTCCATTATACAAATGCTATTTTTCTCTGATTTTCCTAAATGTTTGATGCAAATGAGTCAGTACAATGTTCAAATCATCAACCAAATGTTACTGGACAAACGTCCCAATGATTACAGTAGTTTTTCAATACTAAAAAAACTCAAAATGCACTGTTCCAAACTATTATGCATGACAGAGTTCCCAAACATTTAATAGGTTGCAAAGATCTGGAAATCGTCATTTTTTGAGTTTGTAGAATTAAAAGGCCAAATTTACTGAAATCAATTTTGTTGTGCAATTTCTCCTGTGTAATGTGGTGGGAAACTACTGTTTGGACACACGGTTGAGCTCCAAAAGGATGGAGCGATGTTTTGGAACGTACACTTTGATGGAACGGTCTGCGTTCACCATGTTGAGTTTGGAGAGCCCCTGATGTGCCTAAATAGTGGAAACTCCCCACAAGTGACACCATTTTTGGAAACTACATTCCCTAAGGAATTATCTAGAGGTCTAGTTATAATAATGCTAATAATTATTTTAGATTTACTGGTGTATGAATTTATTATGAGTTGCTATATGTAAGTTGTGCAGACTGCATACAATTATTAAAATGTGTTGTGTCAACAGTGAAAAAACAAACTTTATTCACTTATAGAAATGTGGAAAGTTTTGAAATTATCCTTAATGCAAAGGTCATGTTTCTCAGGGTATGTTTCACTATGGCAAATTGTATCCTTTCATATATATTCATATATGCTGCACCTTTTTTGTGTTCATTTCTTCTTCGCAGTTTGGGGAACCTAACTGGGAAAATGTTGACCTGGTACGATGCGGGCACCATAATTTTCAGAAGTACCTTCCTGACTGCCATACATTAGGGCCTTGATGACTTCCTCCTTAAACTGAAGGAAGGTCACGATATTGCCCGCACATCAAAACAGCACAATAGCATTGTAGAGACTCATCCGTACAATGTGCACTAACAACTTTTTGTACCATACTTTAGCTTTTTGCATGGCACTGTATGGTTTGAGGACCTGATCTGAGAGATCTATACCCCCATGAACTTATAATCCAGAATACAATCTAGTTTTGGGACTTCTGTTGTGGTTAGGGAGGTCTCTTTGAGTTCTTTGCACAGTGGCTATGTGCAACAGTACCTCTGGCAGATATTGTCTTGAAGAGTGGGATGTGGGTATAAAAATTATCTACATAGAGGTGATAACCTTTATCCAGCAGGGTGTGCAGCAATTCCCACACCATTTTCCCACTCACCCCCAAAACACGGAGGCATTCAAGGAGTTCAATCTGGGTGTCCCTTCCTTCATAGACCCTAAATCTGTGAGTGTACACTGAGGTACTCTCACACAGCTTGCAGAGTTTAATGCTGTCACTATAATGCAAACATTTTTTGATTGCTTCAAATCGTGCCCTTGCCATGCCTATACAAAAAATGGGGTGCTAAATAGTATATCAGTACTTCTGAAGCTCTGTTTTTTTCACTGTGCCCATATGCAGTACAATGACCCACAATGTCATAATTTCTGCTGCATTTTGCAAGAGTCAGTCTGGCGTATGATGATGTGGGATTTTGGGTCAAAAAATTGATGGCCATACAAATTTATCTTGGCCGCCATAAGATGTACTATATCCTTGCTGGAAAAGAATTTGAAAAAGTCAGTTTCAGTGAGGCCTGTAACGTCAAATTGGATTCCTGAGCTGCCCATGAAATCTCAAATAACAGGCCGATAATCTCCGGGGGGTGAGAGTCCATAGGGGATCAATTGCTGAAAGGTTTGCCTCGGTCCTAGGGTGCCTTGCTGTAGGTCCCTCCTCACTAAATCAGGAGGAGGAAGAAAAATAGAGGAATGTGAGATCTTCATCACTTCCTAAATCCATGTTGAAGGCTAGTAAAGCATATGCCTCCTCTTGAGAATAGCGTCTTATTCACGAATGGGCCATTTTTATTTTATTCTTCAAAACATTGGGCTTGTGTGTAAGTGGTGCTTTTACATGCATTGTTTGGGGCGTGTGCAAATTGTACTATTTATTATTAAATTTACTATAAAATAAAGAGAGAAAAAAAGTACTGAGAAAAGAAGCTGAGAAAAAAGTAGAGAAAAAAGTAAAATGGAGAGAAAAAGAAGAAACACTTAGAAGAAAAAAGTGAAAAGAAAAATCAGTGAAAGTAAAAAAAAAGTTTGTATGAAAAAATTACAGTGACAATCATTATCCTAATGCCCTTAAATCACAGAGATACAGTATGTCACAGAAAATACTTAATAAGTAACATTTCCCACATGTCTACTTTACATCAGCACAATTTTGGAAACAACATTTTTTTTTGTTAGGGAGTTATAAGGGTTAAAAGTTGACCAGCAATTTCTCATTTTTACAACACCATTTTTTTAGGGAACACGTCACATTTTAAGTCATTTTGAGGGGTCATTTGTGCTTTGACAAAGACCTTTCCGGTCGAAATGCGTAGCCAAACTCACGCAGGTCATGGTGTTGTCTTCATGGAGCTCATGATTTTTCATGTTTTTATATTTTCCTAATAAAGTTTGTTTATTTTACCTTTTGGAGCTGGAACATCGTGGTTTTTTTTTTTTTCAATGATAGAAAATACCCAAGTGTGACACCATTCATTGAGCTCCCTCGAGGTGCTCAAAACCACATTCAAGAAGTTTATTAACCCTTCAGGTGTTTCACAGGAATTTTTGGAATGTTTAAAAAAAATGAATATTTAATTTTTTTTTCGCAAAAAATTTACTTCAGTTTCAATTTGTTTTATTTTACCAAGGGTAACAGGAGAAAATGGACCACAAAAGTTGTTGTACAATTTGTCCTGAGTACCCGGATACCCCATATGTGGAGGTAAACCACTGTTTGGGTACATGGCAGAGATCGGAAGGGAAGGAGCGCCATTTGACTTTTCAATGCAAAATTGGCTGGAATTGAGATGGGACGCCATGTTGCGTTTGGAGAGCCACTAATGTGCCTAAACATTGAACCCCCCCAAAAGTGACACCATTTTGGAGCCCCTGATGTGCCTAAACAGTGGAAACCCCCCACAAGTGACACCATTTTGGAAAATAGACCCCCCAGGGAACTTATCTAGATGTGTGGTGAGCACTTTGAATCCCAAAGTGCTTCACAGAAGTTTATAATGTAGAGCCGTAAAAATAAAAAATAATATTTTTTCACAAAAATGAACTTTTCACCCCAAATTTTTTATTTTCCCAAGGTTACCAGAAGAAATTGTACCCCAAACGTTGTGCAATTTGTTCTGAGTACGCTGACACCCCATATGTGGGGGTAAACCACTGTTTGGGCGCATGGCAGAGCTCGGAAGGGAAGGAGCGGCGTTTGACTTTTCAATGCAAAATTGGCTGGAATTGAGATGGGACGCCATGTTGTTTTTGGAGAGCCCCTGATGTGCCTAAACATTGAAACCCCCCACAAGTGACACCACTTTGGAAAGTAGACCCCCTAAGGATCTTTTCTAGATGTGTTGTTAGAGCTTTGAACCCCCATGTCTTTCACTACAGTTTATAACGTAGAGCCGTGAAAATAAAAATTCTTTTTTTTCCACAAAAATTATTTTTTAGCCCCCAGTTTTGAATTTTCCCAAGGCTAACAGGAGAAATTGGACCCCAAAAGTTGTGGTCCAATTTGTCCTGAGTACGCTGATACCCCATATGTGGGGGGAACCACCGTTTCGGCGCATGGCAGAGCTCGGAAGGGAAGGAGCACCATTTGGAATGCAGACTTAGATGGAATGGTCTGCAGGTGTCACATTGCATTTGCAGAGCCCCTAATGTACCTAAACAGTAGAAACCCCCCACAAGTGACCCCATATTGGAAACTAGACACCCCAAGGAACTTATCTAGATGTGTTGTGAGAACTTTGAACCCCCACGTGTTTCACTACAGTTAGTAACGCAGAGCCGTGAAAATAAAAAAATCATTTTTGTCCCATAAAAATGTTTTTTTAGCCCCCCAAATTTGTATTTTCCCAAGGGTAACAAGAAAAATTGGTCCCCAGAAGTCGTTGTGCAATTTGTCCTGAGTACGCTGATACCCCATATGTTGGGGTAAACCCCTTTTTGGGCACACGGGAGAGCTCAGAAGGGATGGAGCACTGTTTTACTTTATCAAAGCAGAATTGGCTGGAATTGAGATCGGACACCATGTTGCGTTAGGAGAGCCCTGATGTGCCTAAACAGTGTAAACCCCAATTCTAACTGAAACCCTAACCCAAACACACCCATAATCCCAACCACACCCCTAACCCCAAACCTAACCACACCCCTAACTCCAACACACGCCTAACCCTAATCCCAACCATAACCCTAACCACACCCCTAACCCTGACACACCCCTAACCCTAATCCCAACCCTAAATGTAATCCAAACCCTAACCCTAGCCCCAACCCTAACCCTAGCCCCAACCCTAACCCCAACCCTAACCCTACCCCTAACCCTAACCCCAGCCCTAACCCTAGCCCCAACCCTAGCTGCAACCCTAACTCTAGCCCTAGCCCTAACCCTAGCCCCAACCCTAGCCCCAACCCTAACCCTAGCCCGAACTCTAGCCCTAACCGTAGCCCTAACCCTAACACTAACCCTAATGGGAAAATGGAAATAAATACATTTTTTAATTTTTTTTTATTTTTCCAAAACTAAGGGGGTGATGAAGGAGGTTTGATGTACTTTTATAGCGGGTTTTTTAGTGGATATTTATGATTGGTAGCTGTCACACATTAAAAGACGCTTTTTCTTGCAAAAATATTTTTTTGCATTACCACATTTTGAGAACTATAATTTTTCCATATTTTGGTCCACAGAGTCATGTGGGGTCTAGTTTTTTGCGGGACGAGTTGACATTTTTATTGGTAACATCTTTGGGCACGTGACATTTTTTGATCGCTTTTTATTCCTATTTTTGTGAGGCAGTATGACCAAAAACCAGCTATTCATGAATTTCTTTTGGGGGGGCGTTTTTACTGTTCCACGTTTGGTAAAATGGATAAAGCAGTTTTATTCTTTGGGTCAGTACAATTACAGCGATACCTGATTTAGATTATTTTTTTTATGTTTTGGCGCTTTTATATGATAAAAAATATTTTATAGACAAAATAATTATTTTTGCATCGCTTTATTCTGAGGACTATAGCTTTTTTATTTTTTCACTGATGGCGCTATATTGCAGTTTGATTTTTGCAGGACAAGATGACGTTTTCAGCGGTACCATGGTTATTTATATCTGTCTTTTTGATCGCGTACTATTCCACTTTTTGCTCGGTGTTATGATAATAAAGGGTTGTTTTTTGCCTTGTTTTTTTAAAAAAATGTTTACGGTGTTCACTGAAGGGGTTAACTAGTGGGACAGTTTTATAGGTCGGATTGCCACAGACGTGTCGATACTAAATATGTGTACTTTTATTGTTTTTTTATTTGCACAGCACTGTGTCAGATCAGCAGGCTTACAAGCAGGCGCTGGTAAGCCACCTCCCTGCAGGACCTGGATGCAATCCCGTGGCAATTTTGGATCTGGGGCCTGCAGGGAGGAGACGCTCGGTACTAGGTGTGCACATCGCCTTGTACCAAGGGTCTCAGGGAAGCCCGCAGGGAGCCCTCTCCCTGCACGATGCTTCCGTATGCCCCCGGAACGCATGTTTGATCGCAGTGTGCCGGGGGTTAATGTGCCAGGGGCGGTCCGTGACTGCTCCTGGCACATAGTGCCGGATGTCAGCTGCGATAGTCAGCTGACACCCGGCTGCGCTCCCCCCGTGAGCGCAGCTGATCGCGCTGGACGTAGTATCCAGTCACTGGGAATTAAGTCCCAGGTCACCTTGACAGGATAGTACGTCCAATGGGATTAAGGAGTTAAAAATCATGGTTGTTCCACAAAATATTCATTTCTGAACTCTTCCTGAGTTAAAACATTTGTATTGTTGTTTCTAAATGATTATGAACTTGTTTTCTTTGCATTATTTGAGGTCTGAAATCACAGGTTTTTTTTCCATTTTGACCATTTCTCTTTTTCAGAAAAAAAAAATACAAAATGTATTCTTCGAAATTCGGAGACATGTTGTCAACAGTTTATAGAATAAGTTAAATTGTAATTAATTAATAGTAATAGTCAGCTCTTCACTCTTTCATTTCATTTTTTTTCTCTTTAACAATCAATGAAACAAAATTTGAAACTAAGAAATAAGCACAGATAGGTATAGTGACAAACCAATCTTTTCAAATTCAAAGCTACCAGCTTTGGCATATCCTTTTTTTTAAAATTTGACTTGCAGCAAATTGATTCGCCATGGATCACACAATTTCAATTGTTTGGGCACATGGAGCTTTATTTTAGACACGATTATTCATATCTTCTCTACAGCAAGCGCTGCTGCAGGGAAGATATGAATCGCGGCTTCAGCACCAGTGGGTGGGACAGCGTTTACAGTAGCACTGTCTCCTGCACGGCACACGGACTGCACATGGACAACGTCCGTGTGCGGTACGTGTTTTACATGGACCCATCGACTTTAATGGGTCCGTGTAATCCGTGCGCTCCCACGAACACTGACATGTCTCTGTGTTTGGCACATGGAGACACGGTCCACAAAAAATCAATGACATCTGCACAGATGCATTGATTTGAATGTGTCTACGTGTGTCAGTGTCTCCGGTACGTGAGGAAACTGTCATCTCATGTCCCGGAGCCACTGACGTGTGAAACCGGCCTAAAAGTCCAAGAGCAAGGCTAAAAATTCCTGCATAGGGACTTATGAAGAACTCACCTGAGTAGGTCTTTAGTCCATGCCAAAATTGAATGACCATGCATTTTATAAATGATACAAGCACAGTCTTGGATTTGATGACGACCACCAATTCTTGTGTCATAACGACCTACATTCCGTGCCTAAGGCCGGTTTCACACGTCAGTGGCTCCGGTACGTGAGGTGACAGTTTCCTCACGTACCAGAGACACTGACTCACGTAGACACATTGAAATCAATGTGTCTCTGCACATGTCAGCGTGTTTTCACGGACCGTGTGTCTGTGTGCAAAACACGGAGACATGTCAGTGTTCGTGGGAGTGCACGGATTACATAGACCCATTAAAGTCAATGGGTCCGTGTAAAACACGTACCGCACATGGACGCTGTCCGTGTGCAGTCCGTGTACCGTGCAGGAGATAGCGCTACAGTAAGTGCTGTCCCCCCCATAGGGGTGGAGCCGCATATTCATCACTGTAATGGGGGGCACCACATGACCGCTCATACAGGAGAAGCTGTGGCAAGGACAGGACGCTGCGAGGGAGCCAGGTGAGTATTTTATTAACAGCGGGCAGGCGCACAGGGGGTTTGAGGGGGTTGGGGACAGGGATCTTTATTTTAAACACGAAAAAAAAAAAAAGGATTTTTCATATCTTCTCTCCAGCAAACGCTGCTGGAGAGAAGATATGAATGGCGGCTTCAGCACCAGATGAAGGGGACAGCGCTTATCTCTAGCGCTGTCTCCTGCACGCTCCGTGTGGTACCCAGTTGGCACACAGGCGGCACATGTGTGCCGCACGTGTGCCACACGGATGGCCTACGTGAGCTCACGGACACACGGACACGGATAACTCCGGTACCGAGTTTTCCAGTACCGTAATTATCTTGACGTGTGGGACATGCCTAACACGGTGTTCAGACCATGGGAAAAATAGAGTCAGGGTTTGATACCTGGTTTAATTCAATCCTCTCCAACCATGTGAGTTTGTGACAAAAAAATTACCTTACAACAGTTTTTTATGTTCTCAGTCCTGGAAACAGGCTGGATCCTGTGCAGGGTTCTACTGGGAAATTTGACACCAGTTGAAACAAACATTTTTTTGCAAAACAAGAATTTGATTAAAGTAAATTGCAGTCTTGCCAGACCAAGAATTTTTGTGTGAAAATTTGGTCATGATTCATCAAAGTAATTTTGGCAATTGCATTGAAAAGTCACAAAATGTTGCCGAAACAGACTTTTTTGTGTCTCATGACATTTTCAATACAGTTTCTTCTAGCTCCACCAAAAATGGACGAAGCTGGGGAGGTACGGTGGCGTGACGCCGCAGTTGTGGCATTCCTTACTACAGAAATCTTTCTCCAGTTAGGGACTGATGTAAGACTTCTGGTGTGGTGCACGGACCCACACTCCAATTATCAGCACTCTTGATTCATGAATTGATGGTCTTGATGAATCGGGACTTCATATTTGTAATGTTGTAATTTGTAATGAGGGAATAAACCTGGCTACAATTGTGCAGTCAGGCTCTGATTCATCCTGTCTGTGGTTTTGGCAGCATCAATCAGTTGACAAGTTCCTTTCAACCCCTTGATGACCGGAGCGTTTTTCGTTTTGCTTTTTCGTTTTTCGCTCCCATTCTTTCCACAGCCATATCTTTTTTTTTTTTGTCAATATGGCCATGTGAGGCCTTATTTTGTGCAGGACGAGTTGTACTTTTGAACGACACCATGGGTTTTACCATATCATGTACTAGAAAATGGGAACAAATTCCAAGTGCGGTGAAATTGCAAAAAAAGTGCAATCCCACACTTGTTTTTTTGTTTGACTTTTTTGCTAGATTCACTAAATGCAAAAACTTACCTGCCATTATGATTCTCCAAGTCATTATGAGTTCGTACACATCAAACATGTCTGGATTCTTTTTTATCTAAGTGGTGAAAAAAAAATCCAAACTTTGCTAAAAAAAAAAAATTGTGCAATTTTCCGAGACCTGTAGCGTCTCCATTTTTCATGATCTGGGGATGGGTGATGGCTTATTTTTTGCGTGCCGAGCTGACATTTTTAATTATACCATATTGGTGCAGATAAGTTATTTTGATCACCCGTTATTGCATTTTAATGCAATGTCGCGGGACCAAAAATAAGCATTTTTAATGCTTTTATCACTACGCCGTGTAGCAATCAGGTTTATCCTTTATTTTATTGATAGATCAGATGATTCTTATTGTGGTGATGCCAAATATGTCTATGTTTGATTTCATTTTTATTGTTTTATTTTGAATGGGACGAAAGGGGGGTGATTTGAACTTTTATGTCTTTTTTATTTTTTTCATATTTTTAAAAACATTTTTTTTTTGCTTTTGGCATGCTTCAATAGCCTCCATGGGAGGCTAGAAGCTGACACAACTTGATTGGCTCTGCTACATAGAGGCGATGCTCTAGCCAAGATGAATGTATATAAAATGATGGTAGGCCCAATTTCGAAGCAGTAGTGAATGGTGATATATGGAGCCTGAAATTCAAAAGTTCAAAACATTGTTACCTTTTTGCTTGTCGCTGTTCATCAAGTTTATGCAAAGACTCAATAATTACAGTGTTTCAAAACTGCTTCAGTTGTCCTTGACATGCTGGAGATCAGTTTCTGCCTATTAGTGCTTGTAGTTTATAGCAATTTTTTTGTCCAGACACTGATGATTTACCACAGATTCTTAATTAGTATGAGAATTGGGGAATTTCTTGGCCATGGACCAAAAATTGTCAATTTTTTTTCACTGAACCACTTAGTTATCATTTTTTTGCCATGTGACATGGTCTCCATCAGGCTGGAAAAGCAAATTGCCCTTGGATTATTAGGAGAAGTTGGTCTTGGAGGATATTTAGATCCCATTCATTATTCATGGCAGGGTTCTTAAGCAAAATTATGAATGAGCCTTCTCCATGGATGAAAAGCCCCCACACATGAATAGTCTCAGGTTCGTTTCATGTTGGCATAACATTGGACCCACATTTTCTTCTCTGAAAAATCATTGTTTCAGATGTGGGGTTATACAGTATGGGGAGCTGTAGCATCACACTGTGTGAGGAAACGTGAGGACATCATACTATGTGGGGAGCTGTGGGGTTATACAGTATGGGGATCTGTAGCATCACACTGTGTGGGGAACCCCGAGGACAGCTTACTATATGGGGACTGTGTGGGATTATACTGTGTGTGTGCTGTAATGACCATCATACAGTTAGAGACATCATTGGGCATCATACTCTTTGGCTGAGCTGTTGGAGCATTATACTGTGTATGTGAGAGGGCTGTGAAAACATCATTGTGGGTGGGGGGCATTGTTGATGCAAGGTGCAAGGACTGAATAACAGGAACAGTACAATACTGTACTGTATATAACTTTACAAAAAGCAGCAAATTGTATTGTTCTGATTGGCTGCTTTAGATAAGAATACATGTTATCATAAGCCCTATCGTAATTTGTACTAGCAGTAGCAGTGAGACATCATAGCTCATTCTGATTAATATTAAGTTATAAAATTAATATTAATATGAAATAATAAGTTAATATTAATATTGAGCAGAATTAATTACAGCCTATAAGTTCAGCCTTCCCTCAATACTTATTGTCTCTCACTTGGCTCCTGAGGAAACTAAATCACCCCCGCTGTAGAGGAACTGATTCAACAATGCCACTTAGATGAGCTGTCAATCATTCAGGAGCTCACCGCCATACCCCCTTCCCCCGCAAACAGTAACCTTGGAGGCTGGGGAGCCTTGTGCCCCTTAATATTAAAAGTGAAAATAACCTTTTAAGTAAAGACTAGATGGTGGCCCAAATCTAACGCATTGGGTGTTCTAGAATATGTATGTAGTTTATTTATGAAGATTTCAGAATAATGCAATGAATACACAGGATTCGGCCGGCCGGGCGTGACCAATTAGCGAAGCGTTGTTCAAATCCCACGCCAATTCGCGGTCGGACTGCGTTTGTCCCTGATGGTTTGCGGCCAGCTGGGTGTGACCAATCAGTGAAGCCAGGGTCGGATCCAGGTTTTGAGGGCCCCGGGCGAAAGAGTCTCACAGCCCACGTAGCATATAACACAGCCCACATAGTATATAGCACAGCCACGTAGTATATAGCACACCCAGGTAGTATACAGCACAGCCATGTAGTATATAGCACAGCCACATAGTATATAGTACAGCCCACATAGTATATTGCACAGCCACGTAGTATTGAGACCCGTGGAAGCGCTACTGTTGACGCGAAACGGCCATCGTCACATCCTGCTCACCTCCTTCCTTGTTTGTATCCCGATGCCGTGAAGATGCGGTGTATGCACCCTTCCAATAAATGAATCAGACCACACAAGACTGGTGAGTGTTGCCGCTTTTCTCTACATATTGCCAGTGGTTTATACTTGTTTCCTGCGTGCACCTCTACCTGGCAGTCGGATCCTAGAGAAGTTACTATGCACCGAAGTTACCGCTAATTATTGAGGACCAGCTGTGCGGCGCCTTTTCTCCTAGATTGCTATATACAGCCACGTAGTATGTTGCACAGCCACGCAGTATATAGCACAGCCACGTAGTATATTGCACAGCCACATAGTACATAGCACAGCCCACGCAGTATATAACACAGCCCATGTAGTATATAGCACAGCCCACATAGTATATAGCACAGCCCACGCAGTATATAACACAGCCCACGCAGTATATAACACAGCCCACATAGTATATAGCACAGGCCACATAGTATATAGCACAGCCCACGCAGTATATAACAAAGCCCACATAGTATATAACACAGCCACGTAGTATATAGCACAGCCACATAGTAAATTGCACAGCCACGTATTATACAGCACAGCCCACGTAGTATATAGCACAGCGATGTAGTATATAACACAGCCCACGCAATACATAACACAGCCCATGCAGTATATAACACAGCCCACGCAGTATATAACACAGCCCACGTAGTATATAACACAGCCCACGTAGTATATAACACAGCCCACATAGTAAATAGCACTGTGGGCACCATATCCCTGTTTAAAAAAGAATTAAACTAAAAAAGTTATATACTCACCTTCCGGCGTCCCCCGGATTCAGCCCAGGCGTTTAGCGATGCTCCTCGCGACACTCCGTTCCCAGTAATGCCTTGTGGCAAAAACCTGTGATCATGTAGCGGTCTCGCTAGACCGCTATGTCATCTGTGGTCATTGCCGCAATGCATTCTTGGGACCGGAGCATTGCGAGGTGTGGGAAGGGCTGCCACGGACGCCGGAAGGTGAAAATATAATGATTTTTTTTAACATTATATGTTTTTACTATTGATGCTGCATAGACAGTATCAATAGTAAAAAGTTGGTCTCACTTACAGGGTTAATGGCAGTGTTAACGGACTGCGTTACACCGCATTATGCCACGGTGTAACGCAGTCCCATTAACGGACTTCTAAAACGCTATGTGGGTGCTGAGTGGAGGGGAGTATGAAGGGGGCACTGACTGGAGGGGAGTAGGGAGGGGCCAATTCGCAGCCGGACTGTGTTTGTTGCTCATTGGTCACACCCAGGCGGCCGCGACCAATCAGCGACACGGGATTTCCGTGACAGACAAACAGACAGACAAACAGACAGAAGTGGACCTTAGACAATTATACATATAAATTCTAGAGGAGATTGCTATCTGGCCCCTCTTGGATCTGCTGAATATCTGAGAGGCAAAGGATAAAAGAGCATTTGTTATAATTTCTTATAAAGACTAGTGATGAGCGAATATACTCGTTACTCGAGATTTCCCGAGCCTGCTCGGGTGTCCTCCGAGTATTTTTTAGTGTTCGGAAATTTAGTTTTTATTGCCGCAGCTGAATGATTTACATCTGTTAGCCAGCATAAGTACATGTGGGGGTTGTCTGGTTGCTAAGGAATCCCCACATGTACTTATCCCATTACTTGCCAAATTAAAATTTTTACAAGTATGGATTTTTCAGAAAAGGGCAACCCAATATTCAATTAAAAATGACAATGACATGCTTTCCTATTTTGAAAACATTCATTTTACAAACACAACACAAAAAATTGGACCTAATTATAAAAATTATAAAATCTTAATTGCTAGAAGCTAAAGATTAGGCATCCCAAAAAAAGGACATTGGTAGATAATGGGATAAATTATGCTGACTAACAGATGTAAATCATTGAGCGGCGGCAATAAAAACTAAATTTCCGAGCACTAAAAAATACTCAGAGGACACTCGCGCGTGCTCAGGAAATCTCGAGTAACGAGTATATAACTAATAAAGACTAAATGAAATTTTATGAGATCATTTAATTGGCTTTTACTTACACTCTTTGGCCGGCTTTGCAAACCCAACATTCCCAGTCAGGGAATGGACAACCTAATAGGTTTAGGTCAAGAAATCCACGCATCACATACATACTTGGTTCACGAATGTTGGATGTGTAAAAACAGCCTTATGTTTTCTTCACTTATGGAAAACACTCCTGGAGCCATCATATAAAGTGCGCAACTGGAGCCCGACGGACAGATTCTGCTGAAGTATCCATTGTTTTCATTTTAACAATAATGCATTGCTATCAAACATGAAATATAAAAATATTGATATATGTAATGTAGCCACAAAGCCACAGATGTAAGCATAGCTTCATTTTGTGTTATTATGGAACCCGTAGGAGGACCTATGAGGACTAAGGCTACGTTCACATTGCGTTAGGGCAATCCGTTTAGCGCATATGCTAGCGGATTGCGCTAACGCAATGTCCCAAAAGAGATCGCGTTTGGCGGTCCCGCTAGTGCAGATACCCGATCTGCGCTAGCGAGGAACAGACCTCGGACGCTGCAAGCAGCGTCCGCGGTCAGTCCAAAACTAACAGGACATCGCTAGCGCATGCCAAAAATGGCATGCGCTAGCGATGCGCTAGAGATCCGTTAGCACATTGCAGTCAATGGGTGCGCTAACGGATCCATTACATAGCGCTAATTGCGACAATTGCACCTTGTAACGGAGTCCACTAGCGGACACCCATTAACGCAATGTGAACCTAGCCTAAGAATCTAAGAGTACTTCAACCTGCTCAGATTAATGATCACTCAAGATGTAGTGACGATTGTGACGAAGACACGGCTCATACATAGTTTAGTCTTTTCTGTGGTAATATACAGATGCGAAATCTGTATGATAAAGAAACAAGACAGAAGAATCAAAATGTGGTGTTGAGAAAGCATTTTATCAATACCATGAATGGCAAGAAGAACAAATCAGTTTTGGAAAAAATAAAGCCAGACATGTCACTGGAAGCAAGGATCACCAAGCCATGACTTGCCTTCTTTGGACACATCATATGAAGAGAGCAATCACTGGAGAAGTACATTATGGTTGGAAGAATAGAAGGAACCAGCAACTCGATGGCTTGATACTATCAAGATAATGGTGGAGAAAACCCCTGTGGACCTATCTAGGCCTGCACAAGATCCATCTTTCTACAGATCGTTCATCCCTCAAGTCGCCATGGCTCGAAATTGAGCAAAAGGCTGTTTCAAAAAAATAAATAAAATAAAAAGAACCTAATGTAGTATGTATTATATCAAGAAATATCACAGTATGTTGATGGCAAATGATTCACAGATGAAACTATTTGAATTTGCAGAAAGGTTGATTAAAAGTTTTTTTTAACACTGATAACAATGGGTTTTTAGATAATTTATACGCTCCTATAAAACTATTGATTCTGACAGGTCACATGCACGTTAAACATTAGGCGCCTGTAACTTTTTCATGTACAATGCTTTTTTGAATAGAACACAACACAATGAATGTTTCTTAAGTCCGGTAAAGAATATTGTGACCTATTGTTTAATTTTCAGGTGACCCTTAAAAAGGAATAACTTAATAAGTCACGGTCAACCTATCTGTAGTGACATTATTCAGTAAAAAAAGTGTCATACAGTCTCTCACAGTCTCAGGAACATCGTGCTGGTGCCAGTGTCAGGGTCATTACAAAAGTAGATGCAGACATTGCAGTTGCACCTGGTCTCTCATCCAAGTGGGGCCCAAAAGGTGCCTTTCATATATACATGAGGGTCATTTCTATCAAAGGAGTTATCCAGTCAAAAATGAAAAGTCTGCAGTGAGGCTGCACCCATTAGACAGGTTCTGCCTGAGAGTATGCATATTGCAAACCTAGCCACCTTTCCCGGGGCAACGGTTAGGGGTCATACCGTCCTCTAGAACCTTCCCCTGACAAGCAGCATTTTGTACGGCATTGGTGTAGAGATGCTGAGGTTGACAGGATCTGATCTCATTATGATCATTAACCAATCAGTCTAATTTACTGCTTTGGGCAGCTCTCAGATTATGTGGGGAAAACCTGCTGACAGATTCCCTTTAATTGGAGAAAACTGAGTATTTTTGTTGGAGTAGAGGAGTAATTCGAAGACCTTAAATTCTTTAAGAAAAACTACACCTTGGTCCATCCCCATATATCATATGCAGTATATATATGGCCATTGTTCAGCTACAAGCAAATATTGCATTATTCTCTTTCCGAAGTTTATATAATACATTGGGTAGTTTGCTAATTGAATGATGCAATGCTGCTTCTGTCTGTGCATAGTGAATCAAGCATATTTTGCCAGTTACTACTAATACTCATATAATGGTGTAAGTGGCCCATTCCTGCACAGGACCCCATTGGGGAAGTCACCTATTCCCCTGTAGATCGTATGGTCCAGGTTCATCAGAGAAAGAGTGACTGTACTTTAATGGCTCTAAACTGTGGCTGAAAGAGAAATTCAGCAATAGATATATATCTCTAATCATAAAAGGTAGAATAGTAATTCTCCTGGAAAGTGAGTGATACAGTTTACAGCTCTGGCAAAAATTAAGAGACCATTGCAAAATTATCAGTTTGTCTGATTTTTCTCTTTACATGTATATTTTTGAGTAAAATGTAAATTGTTCATTTATTCTATAAACTTCTGACATCATGTCTCCGAATTTCCAAGCAATAAATTTAGTATTTTTTTTCTGACAAAGAAAAATTATCAAAAAAAAAAAAAAAAGAAACAGTGCTTTCAGACCTCAAATAATGCAAAGAAAACAAGTTCATAATCATTTAGAACCAAAAATACTAATGTTTTAACTCAGAAAGAGTTCAGAAATCAATATTTTGTGGAATAACCATGATTTTTAATCACAGCTTTCATGCGTCTTGGCATGCTTTCCACCAGTCTTTCACACTGCTCCTGGCTCAAAAATGTAAGTAGTTCTTCTTTGTTTGATGGCTTCTGACTATCCATCATCCTCTTGATTACATTCCAGAGGTTTTCAATGGGGTTCAGGTCTGGAGATTTGGCTGCCCATGACAGGGTTTTGATGTGGTGGTCTGTCATGATCCCAATGGCAGGGGATCACAAAAAGGACAAGCACAGATACAAACAAGCTCTAGGGCGATGGAACCTGAGCTGACCGCGACCCTGAACCTAACACACAAATAAATGTAGCCGGGGAACGTGCCTACGATGATCCTAGACGTCTCGCTCCAGCCAAAGATCTAACTTCCTCTATTAGAAGAAACACAGACCTCTCTTGCCTCCAGAGAAATACCCCACAGCAAATAGCAGCCCCCCACATATAATGACGGTGAAATGAGAGGAAAGCACATACATAGAATGAAAACAGTTTCAGCAAAATGAGGCCCGCTAAAGCTAGATAGCAGAGGATAGAAAAGTGAACTGCGCGGTCAGCGAAAAACCCTTCAAAAAACCATCCTGAAATTACTTGAACTCATGTGCCAACTCATGGTACATGAAAAGCAATTTCAGCCCACTAGAGCAACCAGCAGCAGAGAATCACATATCTGCAGGCTGGACTAAAAACCAAATTAAGCAAAACACAAAACAGGAAAATCCAAACTTAGCTTGTCCAGAAGGTTCTAGGAGCAGGGAGCAGAGGAAACAAGACACACTGGATACATTGATAACCGGCGAGGAAATGCCAGCAAAGCCAGGTTAAATAGGAAACTCCCATATGCTGATGGAACAGGTGGAACCCAGAAACCCAGGAAAGACAAGTCACCCAGTACCATCAGTAACCACCAGAGGGAGCCCAAAAACAGAACTCACAACAGTGGTCTCTTAATTTTTGCCAGAGCTGTATATCTGCTGTACAGGGAAGAATAGAAGACCATTTGGGAATTGTGAAGACCAAAAAGAGGGTAACTGAACATATGGTGAAACAACAAAGAGTAGGACAATAGAATTAAGGCTAAAATACCTTTATTAGTGGCACTACATGCATAAAGAGGACACGTTCCAAAACATGCATCGGGGTGTGCGCCGTACCAGGACCGTGAACCATACAGGTAATCTATTGTGCCCAAATTCGCAGTATTCCATCCTTCTCTGGATAGTTGTACCCCACAGGTTGTGCATCTCCTCCTTCTACCTACTTGCCCTATCAATATATTGCAATTATAACGACTTTTTTTGTAGGTCTTGCATCTCCTGGCTGCTTCTGTTCACTTGCTCTCCTTTATTTAGGACAAACTACACAACCTTATAGTGACGTATTGTTTGTACCTTTACATGAATGTACATCCCTGTGGTGTCTATTTTCCTTCATTATATATAGCACAGTTACTGTTTCCTCTGATACTCTTACATCCCGATGACTGTCCTATTTCACACATACGGTGAGTCATTTTCGGTTACACTTCTACTGTGAGCCATCTTCTCTTGTGGGCCTTGTTGTTTCTTATAAATTGCTAATTACTCTATTTATGCTAATATATTTATATATTATCTTCCCATCCATTACCTTATGGTTTGGTTTTTAATGTATTTTTATTGTTATGTATAATCATATTTCATTTCCTTTTTTATTAACTTGTGCGGGCTCCTCTTTATGCATGTAGCGCTACTTCTTCTTACTCTCACTAATAAAAGGTATTTTAGCCTTAATTCTATCGTCATACTCTTTGTTCTTTGACCATATTTTCAGTTTCCTTCTTTTTGGTCTATGGCTGAAAGAGAGGATTCCGAGCAGGGGTCCTCCTATATAACATATACATGCACCAATGAAACACATAGTAACATAGTTAGTAAGGCCGAAAAAAGACATTTGTCCATCCAGTTCAGCCTATATTCCATCATAATAAATCCCCAGATCTACGTCCTTCTACAAAGGGGGTTATCAAGATGAGATAAATCTCTAGTATAAAAAGAAGCTGAACCTTCTAAAATTAAATATATATAATAATTTACATCAATGTTTTTGTGACATAAATGTATTTTGTGTTTCTCCGACAGGTATGATACTTGTTAGTTTCATCTCCAGATACAAGCATTTCCATTGATTCTGCCTAAATAAATGGAGCAGCAAGGGAAAACTCTGACATACAGGAATGCTTTTATCATTTTGATTGCACAACTGTTACTCTCAACCATTTTCTTTTCACTTTTTAACTATGGAAATCGCTCGTGGGTTAGCAGTAAGTTTTCATATACAAGTATCCCCCAGGAAACAGCTAACAATACTAAGATCATCCTTCTTTGGACGTGGCCATTTGGTGATGTATTTACACTTAATAAATGTCCCCCATTCATTGATTTTTCTGGATGCTTTTATACAGCTAACAGATCATTATATTCTTCCGCAGATGCAATTGTTATGCATCACAGAGATGTTTGTCATTACAGAGAACAATTACCCCAGATGCCAAGACCACCAAATCAGTACTGGGTTTGGTTTAACTTGGAGTCTCCATCACATAGCCCAAATTTGCATTTTATGGATGATCTTATCAACATCACAATGTCTTACAGAGCTGACTCACATATTTTCTCACCTTATGGTTGGTTAGAGCCAAATAAAGAAGAAGATACCTTCCAAATTCCTCCAAAGACCAAGCTGGTGGCCTGGGCAATAAGTAACTGGAACCCACGTTCTAAAAGAGTACGCTATTATCAGGAACTAAAGAAATTTCTATCTGTAGACATTTATGGAAGGCAGCATGTACCTCTGCCAAGAAATAAACTTGAACAAACGTTGGCACAGTACAAGTTTTATCTCGCCTTTGAAAACTCTATTCATGAAGACTATATTACAGAGAAACTTTGGAAGAACGCATTGATATATGGATGCGTACCAGTTGTTCTTGGTCCTACTCGGAAAAATTATGAACGCTATATTCCAAAAGACTCTTTTATCCACGTAGATGACTTCTCCACAGCTGAAGAGCTCGCTAAATATATCTTGAAGTTAGACGGTGATGAGAAAGCTTACCAACAGTATTTTTCATGGAGATCCAGATTTCATCCCTGTAGAAGTGGTCCTTGGCAGACTCATTACTGCAGGGTGTGTAAAGCACTAAAAGAGGCTCCGCCAAACAAAACTATTTCAAAACTTGGAGAATGGTACAAATGATCGTAGAAGCTGTTGTTTTTTTCTTTTAACATTTTTTCTATTATTACTGAATATGTTAACTTATAAAGTATAATAAATTGAAGGAAATCCGTCAGCAAAATATCAACTCCCAAACTATTAATATATATGCATGAAGCTCTTGGAAGGACAAGTCCAGCAAAATATTTACATGGCCAGTACATTCCTCCGTTGCTGTAAAATCAACATTTGACTTGATATGCAAATGAAGATAAAGAGCAATTTGTAGATCTGAAACCTGTGTCACTCCAGCTCTATTCCCCACCCAGGGCCACCTCCTCCTGCTTGACTGAATGGCTTCTTTACCTGAAGTGACATAGCATACAGGCTTTTAGGCAAGCAGGAGAAGGTGGCGCTGGGCAGGTAAAAGAGCTGGAGTGACACAGGTTTAAGACCTACAAATGCTCTTCAGCCTAATTTACATATCAAATCAAACACTGATTTCTCAGTAATGGAGGAATGAACTGGCCTTGTAAAGGTATTGCTGGACTTGTCTTTGAAAGAGCTACATGTGCATATTAATAGTTTAGGGTGTGAAATCCTGCTGACAGATTCACTTTAAAATCCCAATGCTTTGTATTGTGACATAAGGTAAAGGATAAATTATAATGCTGTAAAATAGAAAAGATACTGTGAAGTCTACAATGAACCATATACAATTAGAGTGCATTATTTCTTCTTATAATAAATACCTCAACTGATGCAGAACATCTTTTTTGAGCAGCAAGAGAGATATGCAGATATGGATTTTTTTTTTTGCAATAGCATCAGAATGGAACAGCGCTGTATAACGCAAACCACAATTTTTAATGAGAAAAATACACTATGGAGCTCATTTAATAACTAAATTTGGGAAAAGTACACTATGGAGCTCATTTAATAACAAAAATTTGGCGAATTGAGACAGAATTCTGGCTAATCCATGTGTCACATTTAATTAAAGTTTTAGACACTTTTTTGTGTATCACTAGACACTTGTATAAAATATATATAAAATGGTAAATCGCTCTGTATATTTGTAAAATACACCAAATTTATTAAAGGTTTTTTTTCGCAAGATGTATTTTTAAGAACTCACTGCTTCACCTGGGGAAAATGCGCTCTTGAAGATTGACATTTTAGACCAGTGGCATGGTCACACTGCTGGTTTGAACTGCAGTATAGAAATGTATAGATCAGGAGGAGGATATAAAAATATTATTTTATTAACGAATCACAAAAAGACTTACATTTAAAAGCATGTAAAAAGGTGTGCAAAGCCACAATAATATAAAGGGTTGTGTCAATGATAAGCCAACAATCCTATCGCCCATTGCCCTATAATTAAATAAATAATAATAATGAAATAAAAAATATATATCTTGTCCTAGTCAGGTATCAAATACAGAAAAATATTAGCAAAGTGTAAAAAACAAATCATAGATAGTGACCAGTAATATATTATAAAGGAAAAGTAGCATTGGTGTTATTATTAGTGATGGGTAAACCCCTGGATGTTTGGATCCGTCGGGTTCGGCTAAACATTTAAAAAAAAGTTTGGTTCTGGTACCAGAACAGTACCCGAACTCAAACCCCGACCCTATTCAGATAAATGGGGGGCCTGAAAATCCACTGTTTTCCATGCTGTCATCTGCATGACAGTGTGGCAAATACTGCCTTTGATTGGTGGTCAGATTATTACCACCAATCTGAGTGCTTCCATTCCCATGCTGTCAGATGACAATGTGAGCAAGCAGCTGTGCCCGGGGGTCAAAAATTTACCTCCTGTCACAGGTGTTGGCTGATAAGAGAGCACTACTCCCATCAGCCTATGCCTGCTGTCACTGATAACATTGAGAGCAGGCGCCATTGATGGGAGTGTTCATCAGCCAGCGCCTGTGCACTATAAATAAAGAAAAAATAATAAAAAATGATGTGGTGTATCTTCTATTTTTGTTAACCAGCATGGCAAAACTGATTGCTGTGTCATTATTTTTCAAATTTATTTATAGCGTAGGTGCCGGCTGATGAATACTCCCATCGGCCGCACCTGCTCTCGCTGTCATCTGCAACAGCAGGTGTAGGCTTATGGGATTAGTAAAGTCAGTCATAGCTTCTGGCTGTCAGATGAACCGCAGCTTTCTGACCGACAGAAATAATCTTACTGCAGATCAGAGCCGCTGGTGTTTCCAGCCCAGGTGGCCGCGACCAATCAGCGATGCGGGATTTCCGTGACAGACAAACAGACAGACAAACAAATGGAAGTGGACCTTAGACAATTATACATATAGATTCTAGAGGAGATTGCTATCTGGACCCTCTTGGATCTACTGAATATCTGAGAGGCAAAGGATAAAAGAGCATTTGTTATAATTTCTTATAAAGACTAGTGATGAGCGAATATACTCGTTACTCGAGACTTCCCGAGCCTGCTCGGGTGTCCTCCGAGTATTTTTTAGTGTTCGGAAATTTAGTTTTTATTGCCACAGCTGAATGATTTACATCTGTTAGCCAGCATAAGTACATGTGGGGGTTGCCTGGTTGCTAGGGAATCCCCACATGTACTTATCCCATTACTTTGCAAATTAAAGTCTTTACAAGTGTTGATTTTTTAGAAAAGGGCGTCCCAATATTCAATTAAAAATGACAATGACATGATTTCCTATTTCGAAAACATTCATTTAACAAACACAACACAAAAAATTGGACCTAATTATAAAAATTATAAAATCTTAGTTGCTAGAAGCTAAAGATTAGGCATGCCAAAAAAAGGACATTGGTAGATAATGGGATAAATTATGCTGACTAACAGATGTAAATCATTCAGCTGTGGCAATAAAAACTAAATTTCCGAGCACCTCGGGAAATCTGGAGTAACGAGTATATTTGCTCATCACTAATAAAGACTAAATTAAATTTTATGAGATCATTTAATTGGCCTTTACTTACACTCTTTGGCCGGCTATGCAAACCCAACATTCCCAGTCAGGGTATGGACAACCTAATAGGTTTAGGTCAAGAAATCCACGCATCACATACATACTTGGTTCACGAATGTTGGATGTGTAAAAACAGCCTTATGTTTTCTTCACTTATGTAAAACACTCCTGGATCCATCATATAAAGTATGCAACTGGAGCCCGATGGACAGATTCTGCTGAAGTATCCATTGTTTTCATTTTAACAATATTGCATTGCCATCAAACATGAAATATGAAAATATTGATATATGTAATGCAGCCACAAAGCCACAGATGTAAACATAGCTTCATTTTGTGTTATTATGGAACCCGTAGGAGGACCTACGAGGACTAAGAATCTAAGAGTACTTCAACCTGCTCAGATTAATGATCACTCAAGATGTAGTGACGATTGTGACGAAGACACGGCTCATACATAGTTTAGTCTTTTCTGTGGTAATATACAGATGTGAAATCTGTAAGATAAAGAAACAAGACAGAAGAATCAAAATGTGGTGTTGAGAAAGCATTTTATCAATACCATGAATGGCAAGAAGAACAAATCAATTTTGGAAAAAATAAAGCCAGACATGTCGCTGGAAGCAAGGATCACCAAGCCATGACTTGCCTTCTTTGGACACATCATATGAAGAGAGCAATCACTGGAGAAGTACATTATGGTTGGAAGAATAGAAGGAACCAGCAACTCGATGGCTTGATACTATCAAGATAATGGTGGAGAAAACCCCTGTGGACCTACCTAGGCCTGCACAAGATCCATCTTTCTACAGATCGTTCATCCCTCAAGTCGCCATGGCTCGAAATTGAGCGAAAGGCTCTTTAAAATAATAAATAAAAAAAAGGACGTAATGTAGTATGTATTATGTCAAGAAATATCACAGTATGTTGATGGCAAATGATTCACAGATGAAACTATTGGAATTTGCAGAAAGGCTGATTAAAATTTTTTTTTAACACTGATAACAATGGGTTTTTAGATAATTTATACGCTCCTATAAAACTATTGATTCTGACAGGTCACATGCACGTTAAACAATAGGCACCGGTAACTTTTTGATTTACAATGCTTTTTTGAATAGAACACAACACAATGAATGTTTCTTAAGTCCGGTAAAGAATATTCTGACCTACTGTTTAATTTTCAGGTGACCCTTAAAAAGGAATAACTTAATAAGTCACGGTCAACCTATCTGTAGTGACATTATACTGTAAAAAAAGTGTCATACAGTCTCTCACAGTCTCAGGAACATCATGCTGGTGCCAGTGTCAGGGTCATTACAAAAGTAGATGCAGACATTGCAGTTGCACCTGGTCTCTGATCCAAGTGGGGCCCAAAAGGTGCCTTTCACATATACATGAGGGTCATTTCTATCAAAGGAGTTATCCGGTCAAAAATGAAAAGTCTGCAGTGAGGCTGCACCCATTAGACAGGCTCTGCCTGAGAGTATGCATATTGCAAAGCAAACGGGGCAACGGTTAGGGGTCATATCGTCCTCTAGCACCTTCCCCTGACAAGCAGCATTTAGTACGGCATTGGTGTAGAGATGCTGAGGTTGACAGGATCTTCTCTCATTATGATCATCAACCAATCAGTCTAATTTACTGCTTTGGGCAGCTCTCAGATTATGTGGGGAAAACCTGCTGACAGATTCCCTTTAATTGGAGGAAACTGAGTATTTTTTCTGGAGTAGAGGAGTAATTCGAAGACTTTAAATTCTTTAAGAAAAACTACACCTTGGTCCATCCCCATATATCATATACAGTATATATATGGCCATTGTTCAGCTACAAGCAAATATTGCATTATTCTCTTTCCGAAGTTTATATAATACATTGGGTAGTTTGCTAATTGAATGATGCAATGCTGCTTCTGTCTGTGCATAGTGAATCAAACATATTTTGCTGGTTACTACTAATACTCATATAATGGTGTAAGTGGCCCATTCCTGCACAGGACCCCATTGGGAAAGTCACCTATTCCCTTGTAGATCGTATGGTCCAGGTTCATCAGAGAAAGAGTGACTGTACTTTAATGGCTCTAAACTGTGGCTGAAAGAGAAATTCAGCAATAGATATATATCTCTAATCATAAAAGGTAGAGTAGTAATTCTCCTGGAAAGTGAGTGATACAGTTTACAGCTCTGGCAAAAAAATAAGAGACCACTGCAAAATTATCAGTTTGTCTGATTTTTCTCTTTACATGTATATTTTTGAGTAAAATGTAAATTGTTCATTTATTCTATAAACTTCTGGCAACATGTCTCCGAATTTCCAAGCAATACATTTTGTATTTTTTTTTCTGACAAAGAAAAATTATCAAAATAAAAGAAACAAAAAATAGTGCTTTCAGACCTCAAATAATACAAAGAAAACAAGTTCATAATCATTTAGAACCAAAAATACTAATGTTTTATCTCAGAAAGAGTTCAGAAATCAATATTTTGTGGAATAACCATGATTTTTAATCACAGCTTTCATGCGTCTTGGCATGCTTTCCACCAGTCTTTCACACTGCTTCTGGCTCAAAAATGTAAGCAGTTCTTCTTTGTTTGATGGCTTGTGACTATCCAGCATCCTCTTGATTACATTCCTGAGGTTTTCAATGGGGTTCAGGTCTGGAGATTGGGCTGCCCATGACAGGGTTTTGATGTGGTGGTCTCTTAATTTTTGCCAGAGCTGTATATCTGCTGTACAGGGAAGAATAGAAGACCATTTGGGAATTGTGAAGACCAAAATGAGGGTAACTGAACATATGGTGAAACAACAAAGAGTAGGACAATAGAATTAAGGCTAAAATACCATTATTAGTGGCACTACATGCATAAAGAGGACACGTTCCAAAACATGCATCGGGGTGTGCGCCGTACCAGGACCATGAACCATACAGGTAATCTATTGTGCCCATATTCGCAGTATTCCATCCTTCTCTGGATAGTTGTACCCCACAGGTTGTGCATCTCCTCCTTCTACCTACTTGCCCTATCAATATATTGCAATTATAATGACTTTTTTTGTAGGTCTTGCATCTCCTGCTTCTATACACTATGGACAAAATACACAACCTTATAGTGACCTTTGTTTGTACCTTTACATGAATTTACATCCCTGTGGTGTCTATTTTCCTTCATTGTATATAGCACAGTTACTGTTTCCTCTGATACTCTTAGGGTACCGTCACACAGTGCAATTTTGATCGCTACGACGGCACGATTTGTGACGTTACATCGTCGCTTAATTATCGTTTCAAACATCGTAGACTGCGGTCACACAACACGATGCACGGCGCTGAAGCGATAAATTCATGACGTATTTGCGATGTAGAAGTCGTATGGGACAGTCGTACGGTCGTGTCACACACGACGATTCAGAGCAAATTTTGCATAATCTGTGCGTGACGTTGTTCACTAGGGGCGTGTTGTGCTACTAGCTAGTGTGCTGATAGGCCAAAGGTTCTGTGCACACAATTGGTTGGAAAATTTGTCACCTGAGCGCTATTGTTCCCAATGCTACCTCACTGCTTTCAAAATTTCCTTTCTTCACTTCGTACTTGGACACTTGGTGGACCTGGACATTGGAATTTTCTACTTCGCTGAATATACCACGCTTTGCACCGCTGCTTCGAGGTATGTAAACCGCTTGGGCGTGGTGGATGGAACGCTGTATGGACGGCATGAGTGCTTCGTTCCACCGCTGAAGCGAAGCGGATGGTACACTGTTGTGACTGGAGGGCTACAATGTGGCAGATGGTACGCTGTTGTGCTTGGTTGTGACTGGTGGGCTACAGCGTGGTAGATGTAACTCAGTTTGTTCGGCATGACCGCTTCATTCCGCCGCTGAAGCGATGCGGATGGTACGCTGTTGTGACTGCTTATGACCGGTTGTGTCTGTTGAGCTAGAGCGTGGCAGATGGTACAATGGATGGTCACCATGAGCGCTTTGTGTGGCTGCTGTAGGGAAGCGGGCAGTAGTGGCCTATGGCGCAGCAGATGGAAGAAGCGATGCGGATGGTACGCTGTTGTGACTGGTTGTGACTGGTCGTGACTGGTGGGCTACAGCGTGGTAGATGGAACGCAGTTTGGTCGGCATGACCGCTTCGTTCCGCCGCTGAAGCGATGCGGATGGTACGCTGTTGTGACTGCTTATGACCGGTTGTGTCTGTTGAGCTAGAGCGTGGCAGATGGTACAATGGATGGTCACCATGAGCGCTTTGTGTGGCTGCTGTAGGGAAGCGGGCGGTAGTGGCCTATGGCGGAGCAGATGGAAGAAGCGATGCGGATGGTACGCTGTCGTGACTGGTTGTGACTGGTCGTGACTGGTGGGCTACAGCGTGGTAGATGGAACGCAGTTTGGTCGGCATTACCGCTTCGTTCCGCCGCTGAAGCGATGCGGATGGTACGCTGTTGTGACTGCTTATGACCGGTTGTGTCTGTTGAGCTAGAGCGTGGCAGATGGTACAATGGATGGTCACCATGAGCGCTTTGTGTGGCTGCTGTAGGGAAGTGGGCGGTACACTGTTTTGGGTTATGGTGGCCTATGGCGTGGCAGATGGAAGAAGCGATGGTAGGCATGAGCGCTTTGTGTGGCTGCTGTTGTTAAGCGTTTGGCACACTGTCAAAAGTATTGTTAATAGGACTCTTTGTCAACCATGTAATTTTTTTTTATAATTATTTTTCAGATGTCTAATCGTGTGGAGTTCATCAGGGATTTCATCGAGATTTATCAGTCTTTTCCCTGCCTCAGGAAAATCAAGTCTCCTGAGTATTGTAACAGGGAAAAGAGGAGGGAGGGTTACTTACAGCTCATTGAGCTTTACAATCGTCATGCACCAGATGAGGCAGCTAACGAAGCAGTTATTAAAAAGAAAATCCAGGCGCTCCGCACGGTGTGGAGGAAGGAGCTGAACAAGGTTCTTCAGACTACAAGGTCCGGAGCTTCCACTGAAGAAGTTTATGTGCCAAAACTTTGGTATTTTGAGCATCTTAATTTTCTGAGGGACCAAGAGGTGCCACGGACTTCCACGTGTCTTCGGTTGTTGTCACCTGTGGAACCAATAGTTTCGGAGAACCACGCCGAGCAGGAGTCACAAGGGCAACAAGTAAGTAGCTCTTTGGACGAAAGTTCACCAATGTGTCCTATAATTACATAATGTTTCTCTGCATTTTAGGTTTTATACTTCTGATTATCACATCAGTTTGAAGTTGTTACAAAAACATGTACACATAAGTAACCCTGTCGCAGTCAAGTATTATATGGGGAACTTAATATGTATGAAATGGCGATATATGTAAACCATACCATCTAAGCAATATAGAAAATAGTATCGCTTCAAGCTGCCGATGTACTCTTGTTGAGACTATTTAGACTATAAAATATTGGTCAGGTTCACCTAACAGTCAGAACAGTGTAGTTCAAAGTATTCAATAAAAGGGAGGGTTAAAGAATATTACTAAGCATCAAATATATTATAATCTTTTTGTTACCTACTACGAATATATAGTTTGGATGCGGTTATGGTGGTACTACTTTTTGTTGCCGGGTTCATAACTTGTTTTTTTTTTCCCCCCCCCCCAGGATGACAGTGCGCAGGAGAGTACACTGGACTGTTCACAGGACTGCACGACAACAGATTTAGTGGAGGCTGCACCTGCCAGGACTCAATCGAGGCAAGGTCCAAGAAAACGGAAAGCCACCTCAGACGCCTCAAATGAACTATTGAGCCTTGCAAAGAAGGTGTTGACAAGAAATGTTAGCCCTGCGTTAGAGGGGTTTGGACACTATGTGGTTGACAAACTGGCAAAAATGGACGACAACCAAAGAATACTAGCAGAGCGTCTGATTCTGGAAGCAGTAAACAAGGGTACTGATGGCGATTTGGACAAGAACACTTGTTTGGTCTCTTCCCGGCCAATACAGCGGACAGAGCCATCAAATTACAATGGTTGGTCACAGTGTCAGACATCGATGCGACACAATGCTCACGTTTCCCACTTCGGCCATCCACCCCCTAATAACTCCTACACGCCAATACCTTTAGATATGGCTTCGCCCATCAGGCACCAAAGTTTTCAGCGGGAACAATCGTCGTATCATAATTTGTGATTTCCTAGCTTCTTTTACATTCCTTTTTATTTTATTGTCTTGTTAAAATAATGTTTCAAATAAAAGCTTTTATTATAAATTCTATCACTACTTTTTGATTGGTGTGTCTCAATCACAGCACTGTATGAGGGCACAAATTAACGTAACAAATTCATGTACAGTTAAGTAATACAAAAAAAATGGAATGATAGTTTAACAAAATATTTTTATTGTAACAACAAAATATGGATTATTGGCCCGCCTACAACTGCTGGCACATGTCCCGCAGCTTCTGCAGCTCCTCCATTGCCACATTGTGCTGCTCCTGAATATGTGCCATAGTGTGGAGTAACTTTTCTATGCCGGCTTCAATATCCTCCTTGTTGACAGTGACGACAGCTGTGGGTCAAAAAACATAACATTAATAACACAGTAGTCTCCCGATGTGTCTTTGCTTCTGTGAAGTAAAATAAATACAAAAAAAGTAAGCAAAACTGAGTTGGGGGGGGGGGGGGGGTTTGGGTTGGGGGTGAAAGAGTGGGCCTGCAACAAAATCAAAATAACTTTATTGTGGGAACCTACTAGGATGTTGAGGCACGGAGGGCACTTCGGGATCTGTGTCGGTGTCGAATGCCTCGTGCTGTCGGCGGTGGCGCTGTCTCTTTGCCTCTGTGAAGGAAAAAAAAAAAAGGTCTTTTGGCATATATGGCAACACTTGCTGCCGTGGGAGGGGGGGGGGGAAAAGAGGGGACCTGCCACCAAATCCTGAACACATTATTGTGGGAACCTACTAGGTTGTTCAGCTGTTGACCCAGAGGGCACACGGACATGTGAGGCGGGGTGGGAAGCCTTGTGGCTGCGGCGCTGTGTCTTTGCCTCTGTGAAGGGAAAAAAAAAAAGGTCTGTTAGCATATATGGCAACACTTGCTGCCGGGGGAGGGGGGGGGAAAAGAGGGGACCTGCCACCAAATCCTGAATACATTATTGTGGGAACCTACTAGGTTGTTCAGCTGTTGACCCAGAGGGCACAAGGACATGTGAGGCGGGGTGGGAAGCCTCGTGGCTGCGGCGCTGTGTCTTTGCCTCTGTGAAGGGAAAAAAAAAAAAAAGGTCTGTTAGCATATATGGCAACACTTGCTGCCGGGGGAGGGGGGGGGGGAAAGAGGGGACCTGCCACCAAATCCTGAACACATTATTGTGGGAACCTACTAGGTTGTTCAGCTGTTGACCAAGAGGGCACACGGACATGTGAGGCGGGGTGGGAAGCCTCGTGGCTGCGGCGCTGTGTCTTTGCCTCTGTGAAGGGAAAAAAAAAAAAAAAAGGTCTGTTGGCATATATGGCAACACTTGCTGCCGGGGGGGGGGGGGAAAAAGAGGGGACCTGCCACCAAATCCTGAACACATTATTGTGGGAACCTACTAGGTTGTTCAGCTGTTGACCCAGAGGGCACACGGACATGTGAGGCGGGGTGGGAAGCCTCGTGGCTGCGGTGCTGTGTCTTTGCCTCTGTGAATGGAAAAAAAAAAAAAAGGTCTGTTAGCATATATGGCAACACTTGCTGCCGGGGGAGGGGGGGGGGGGAAAGAGGGGACCTGCCACCAAATCCTGAACACATTAGGCCGGCGTCACACATGCGAGTTTTACGGACGTAAGAGCGCAGAATCTACGTCCGTAAAACTCGCAAAAAATACGGCACAATTATTCTCTATGCCCCTGCTCCTATTTGCCGTATTTTACTGATCAGTATTATACGGCTTTCTACGGCCGTACAAAATCGCAGCATGCTGCGTTTGTCACCGTACTGCGCAAGAAATACGCCAATGAAAGTCTATGGAAGCGTGAAAAATACGGATTACACACGGACAAGCAGTGTGACTTGCGAGAAATACGCAGCGCTGTTAGAGAGAAAAGCCGGTAATTCAGTGCGGTGTACAGTAAAATCACACTGACAGCTTACAGTAGAATAGGTAGAATAAATGTGTACACATAGAATAGGTATATATATATATATGTCAGTGAGACACATATATGTATATATATTAATATTTATTCCAGCGCTATACAGCTTGAAAGCCGGTAATTCAATTACCGGCTTTTTCTTTCTCCTTCCTAAAACCCGACATGATTTGAGACATGGTTTACATACAGTAAACCATGTCTTCTCTCCATTTTTTTTGCAGATTCCACACTACTAATGTCAGTAGTGTGTATCTGCAAAATTTGGCCGTTCTAGCTCTTAAAATAAAGGGTTAAATGGCGGAAAAAATTGGCGTGGGCTCCCGCGCAATTTTCTCCGCCAGAGTAGTAAAGCCAGTGACTGAGGGCAGATATTAAGAGCCTGGAGAGGGTCCATGGTTATTGGCCCCCCCTGGCTAAAAATATCTGCCCCCAGCCACCCCAGAAAAGGCACATCTGGAAGATGCGCCTATTCTGGCACTTGGCCACTCTCTTCCCATTCCCGTGTAGCGGTGGGATATGGGGTAATGAAGGGTTAATGCCACCTTGCTATTGTAAGGTGACATTAAGCCTAATTAATAATGGAGAGGCGTCAATTATGACACCTATCCATTATTAATCCAATTGTAGTGAAGGGTTAAATAAAACACAAACACATTATTTAAAATTATTTTAATGAAATAAAAACAATGGGTGTTGCAGTATTTTATTCAACGCCCAATCCAGTCACTGAAGACCCTCGTTCTGTGAGTAAAAAAACATAATAAACCAACAATATACTTACCCTCCGCAGATCTGTAACGTCCAACGATGTAAACCCTTCTGAAGGGGTTAAAACATTTTGCAGCAAGGAGCTGTGCTAATGCAGGCTGCTCCTCGCTGCAAAACCCCAGGGAATGAGGCTAAAAATAGATCAATGATCTATATTTAGCTTTATTTGCGGTGAGGCGCCCTCTGCTGGCTGTTCATAGATCGTGGGAAATTACCTAGAAAGCTCCCTGGCTTTCTGCATTGCTGCAAAATGTTTTAACCCCTTCAGAAGGATTTACATCGTTGGACGTTACAGATCTGCGGAGGGTAAGTATATTGTTGGTTTATTATGTTTTTTTACTCACAGAACGAGGGTCTTCAGTGACTGGATTGGGCGTTGAATAAAATACTGCAACACCCATTGTTTTTATTTCATTAAAATAATTTTAAATAATGTGTTTGTGTTTTATTTAACCCTTCACTACAATTGGATTAATAATGGATAGGTGTCATAATTGACGCCTCTCCATTATTAATTAGGCTTAATGTCCCCTTACAATAGCAAGGTGGCATTAACCCTTCATTACCCCATATCCCACCGCTACACGGGAATGGGAAGAGAGTGGCCAAGTGCCAGAATAGGCGCATCTTCCAGATGTGCCTTTTCTGGGGTGGCTGGGGGCAGATATTTTTAGCCAGGGGGGGGCCAATAACCATGGACCCTCTCCAGGCTATTAATATCTGCCCTCAGTCACTGGCTTTACTACTCTGGCGGAGAAAATTGCGCGGGAGCCCACGCCAATTTTTTCCGCCATTTAACCCTTTATTTTAAGAGCTAGAACGGCCAAATTTTGCAGATACACACTACTGACATTAGTAGTGTGGAATCTGCAAAAAAAATGGAGAGAAGACATGGTTTACTGTATGTAAACCATGTCTCAAATCATGTCGGGTTTTAGGAAGGAGAAGGAAAAAGCCGGTAATTGAATTACCGGCTTTCAAGCTGTCTAGCGCTGGAATAAATATTAATATATATACATATATGTGTCTCACTGACATATATATATATATATACCTATTCTATGTGTACACATTTATTCTACCTATTCTACTGTAAGCTGTCAGTGTGATTTTACTGTACACCGCACTGAATTACCGGCTTTTCTCTCTAATATATGTGTCTACTGACATATATATATATATATATATATATATATATATATATATATATATATATATATAGACAGTATATATATATTTTCTTTTCTTTTTGGGACACATGGATCACTTCTATAGCGGTATGTTGGTTTTGCTAGCCTGCGAGAAAACCACGCAGTACGGATGCCATACGGATTACATACGGAGGATGCCATGCGCAAAAAACGCTGACACACCCTGCCTACGGAGGAGCTACGGACCACTTTTTTCGGGACTTTTCAGTGTATTACGGCCGTAATATACGGACCGTATTGTTTTACGCTGTGTGTGACGCCGGCCTTATTGTGGGAACCTACTAGGTTGTTCAGCTGTTGACCCAGAGGGCACACGGACATGTGAGGCGGGGTGGGAAGCCTCGTGGCTGCGACGCTGTGTCGTTGCCTCTGTGAGGGGAAAAAAAAAAAAAATTTTTTTTACATAAATGGCAACAGTCACTGCAGGTGGGGGGGGGAATAGGGGACCTGCCACCAGATTCAAATCACATTATTGTGGGAACCTACTAGGATCTGTAGGCACGGAGGGCAAGTCTGGATCTGAGTCCGTGTCAAAGGCCTGGTACACTCGACGGCGGCGCTGTGTCTTTGCCTCTGTGAAGGGAAAAAATAAAAAATTTTTTTTTACATAAATGGTAACAGTGACTGCAGGTGGGGGGGGGGGGGGGAGGGCACCTTCCAACAAATCATAATCACATTATTGGGTGAACCTACTGGGTTGTTGAGCCGTTGACCCGGAGGGCACAGCAATATCTGTGGTGGTGTGGGATGCCTCGTGGCGGCGACGCTGTCTCTTTGCCTCTGTGAAGGAAAAAAAAAAAAAAAAGGTCTGTTAGCATAGCACCATAGCAGGGCCACATAGTGCTCTGCACCATTCATTATTGCACCATAGCATGGCAAAAAAGTGCTCTGCACCATTCATTATTGCACCACAGCAGGGCCACATAGTGCTGTGCACCGTTCATTGTTGCACCACAGCAGGGCCACCTAGTGCTCTGCACCGTTCATTGTGGAAACACAGCAGAGCCACATAGTGCTCTGCACCGTTCATTGTGGAAACACAGCAGAGCCACATAGTGCTCTGCACCGTTCATTATTGCACCATAGCAGGGCCACATAGTGCTCTGCACCATTCATTATTGCACCATAGCATGGCAAAAAAGTGCTCTGCACCTTTCATTATTGCACCATAGCAGGGCCACATACACACCACATACACACCCAATTAACCCTTCGGCGTGCAATACTTTTGGGTACCTGCGTACTCACCACTGCGGATCTCGCGGCGAAGCTCCTGCAGGCGCGCTGGGCTTTTGGATTTAAGATCGCCCCATTTCTTCACAATCTGGGCCTTACTTCTGGTTATCCCAAACTGCTTCCTGAGGCCCTCAGACACCACACGTACGACTTCATCCTTGTGCTGGTTGCGGTGCAGCACCAGCCCTGTGGTTTCGTAACGCATCCGATCCATAGTGCTAATCATGAACTTTAGCTCTGGGACACCCATAGGAGAATCACGTCGCCTGGCAGCCATTTTAAGGATGTCAGGGAAGCAAAGCAAGGTAGCGCAGGCACGCAGGAACGTTGTAACGTCATCACGCCGTCATATACCACGAGCGCACATTACGTGCCGCACCGGCGTAATATCTACATCGTTCGAGCGTCATTTACTATGTGCGTTCCTTCTGTCACTCTCAGACGTCACAAAAGTGACGCTGTCCATAAACGGCAACGCTATAGCGATGCGGATCGCGCGGGAGAAATGCATAGTTAAGGACTTCCTCTGGGCGTGGTTAGGTGCTGCTTTATAACGTCTTTTTATCTGTAATGGCTGGAAGACAGAGATCTGCCCCTTTGGGGCACACCGAGCTCCGGTTTTTGGTACATCGCATGGATGCCCTTGATTATGAATGCCAGAAGACTATCCCAGCACACCCGAACCAACATAAGCAGGAGGTGCTGCGTCGCATTGGGAAAATGCTGGATAGGAGGTTTGGCGTCCGCCGGAGTGCGCAGCAGTTGCGTAAGAAATGGGCCGACCTCCGCCACAAAAATCCACACCTTCTGGCTGAGTTGCGTGCGGAGACAAGGCGAGGCAAGTACCAGTATGGGGGAATTGGGCGATGCACGCTTTTACGAGGAGGTTGGCCACCCTGCGCGCTATTTTTTTTGGGGGGGGCTCTGGAATCCCTGTTCTTTGTTTTTAAAACATTGCTTTTCTTTCATTTATGTGTAGAGAGAAGGCGACGGCAACACAGACCTGCCATTGCTGCCAGTTGTCCTTCATCCACCAACAGCATCAGGCCACAGCCCGGGACCTCACGTAAGTGTACCATCACTCATAGAAATGTAATTATAGCATAGGTGACATAACAGTGTAGCGTACATATTGCATACATTATCCTGCGCGAACAGTGCCCGGAGGGGAAATAATGGCAGCTAATCAGTAGACGCGCACAGCCGTGATGCTCTTCTAGTACTGCGGCATACACACCGTGCCGCACATAATATGTAGCACACACAGCGCGACGCGCACACAACGACGTACACACCGTGCCGCACACAGAACCACGTACACATCGTACGGAGCACACAATATGGGGCACACACAGTACTACACATATAAAAGACAAGCTTCTCTGTTACAACTTCTCCAAATGCTGCTGGAAAACACGATCAGAACACAGCGTTCATTAGACTTTTTTGACTAATTAAAGCAGGAACCGTATTGGTTGCAATGATTCCCTTTGCTCTGCACTTGGTTTAGAACATACAGTATAGGAATGTCTAAACATTTTGTTTGTTTCATTTATGTGTAGAGAGAAGGCGTCGGCAACAGGCACCTCTCATTGAGACAAGCTCTCCTTCATCCGCCACCAGCAGCAGCCCAGAGCCCGGGACCTCTACATCTTTATTGACCATGCAGCCTCGCACCCCAACACCACCCTCAACACCTCCCTTCCGGCCCTCATTTTCCACCCCCGGGTCGGCGGTCTTCTCCCCAGAAGCTACCATACGTAAGAGACCAAAACAGCGAGCGCTTTGCAACGGAGTGTTCCATAGTTAACCAGATCTGTTATTATTTCCTTTTAGCTGTTGCAGCAGTGGCCAGATGTCATGGATGGGAAATAAGCAGTAGTGGTTCTGGCAACGAAGAACCGGCGTCCCTTCTCCGTAAGTATTAAGATAATACGAGTGGATATCTCGGTGGAATGTCACAATTGACAACTGAAACTGTAAAATTTAATTTAAAAACAAAATGCCCTGTGTGCCCGGACCAAATAGAAATTTACAACACACTCAATTTGGTCCAGCAACAGAGGTCAATATGTATTTTCAGCGGAATCACCATCAGTTCTCCAACCTCTTCTATCCACAGAACTGCCCACCGTGACAGAGCTCCTGGCCAGACAACTACGCCTGGAGCGTACAGCAGCGCTCCTGCAGCAGCCAGCAGCGCTCCTCCAGGCTCAAGTAGAGCAGCAGGGTGTGACGCTGCGACACCTGTTAGACCGTGGCAGAAGATAATTTGTTTTTTATTGTTTTTTTTTTGTTATGTTATGTTTTGGAGTTAGATTATTACATATAAAGAAATAGTTACCTTACCTTAGAAAAAAAAAATTTCTCATTATTTAATATTTATGGAGCTATAAGGGTTTACAACACCATTTTTTAGGCATCTCATCACATTTAAGTAATTTACAGAGGTTTATATGATTGAAAACACGATTCTGTGTGGGTACACCATTGTTTGTGTGCATGGCAGAGCTTGGAATGGAAGGAAGTCGCCATTTGACTTTGGAATGCAATATAGACCGACCGCTATAACGTACTATCTAAAATGAACAATCAACAATAATGGGAGAAATAAATACAATTTAATTTTATTACACAAAAGACAGTGACCTACTCGCAAATTTACATTGTGGACACGAAAGCATAACATACATATTGTTGAGTAAACAGCAAAGCAAAAAAAAATTTTTTTTTTATACGGCGTGATCCTGCCAGGGTACAGCTCCAGAACCATTAAAGTACTGACAGTATTTTTCTCGACAGTCCCTTGCATCGTCTGCCTGTCTGCCAGATCCGAGTGCTTGAAGAGCTGTTAAATTATCAGGTTGTGTACGCCATTCCCCGGGCACAATATCTCCGGTTCTTGGGTCCACTGCATCAATAAACGAAGGAGGAGAATAGGAGCTCGTATCATGACGTCTCAGGAAATTATGGAGCACACAGCATGCCAAAACCACAAAGTCTATAGACGGCAGCTTCAAGTTGATAGCTGTGTGGAACACTCTAAACCGATTAGCCATTATCCCAAAGGCATTTTCAACTACACGACGGGCCCTCGACAACCGGTAATTATAGATTCGGCGCTCCGGTGTGAGTGTTCTCTGCGCAAATGGCTTCAGCAAATGTGGATGAAGAGGGAAAGCTTCATCAGCGATGAAAACAAAATTGAGGTTTGCTTTTGTGTCTTCATTTATTGGCAACTGCAGTTGATTGTTCCTCAAGCTTTCCCCAAATGAAGTGTGATCAAAAACTCCACCGTCGGAGACTCGACCATTCATGCCAACATCCACATCTACGAACTCATAGTTTGCATTGACAAGGGCCATGAGGATCACACTGAAATATCCTTTGTAGTTGAAAAAAAAGGATCCAGAGTTGGCTGGTTGTGTGATGCGCACATGCTTTCCATCTAATGCACCACCGCAGTTTGGAAACTGCCACAGCTGATCAAAATCGGAAGCAATCTTCTTCCAGTCCTCCGCCGACTTGGGAAACTGCAGGATGAGAAGGAAACATGTACAAATTAGGTCAAATATATTGTTGTGCACATACACTCTCATGTGGACATCCTAGAGAGATTGACGCATAGTTTTGATTAGTATAACAAAGTCAACAATCCTGAATATGCAGGCAGCCAATTTAGGAAACGGCTTCACTGACTGAGAGGGGGTGCAAAACAATATATCGAAATAATATAGCCTATTAAATTACGTTGGGAGCAGCAAATAAAAGAAGGGTGGCGCAGGATTGGAGCAGCACATATCAGAATGGAGCCGCAAAATGTGAGCAGCACATGTCAGAATGGAGGCGCAGGATCGCAGCAGCACATGTCAGAATGGGGGCACAGGATGGGAGCAGCTCATGATAGGATGGAGAACAGATACCAATAGAAATGTGCGCCGCCAGGCCGTAGAACGGGTTACATAGCTAGTATAATATATCGACATAACACAGCAGCCCAAATTAAATAGTAGTACCTCCATATAATGCCTTAAGCTCTGCACAATGGCCGCGCATGTCTCCGGAATCACAACGCTGAGGAAAGGTCTGGAAACAGCTGCGGAAAACTGCAAATCCTGAAGAGACCTTCCTGTAGCCAGGAACCGCAGTGTCACCGCCAACCTTTCATCCACGGGCACGGCTGCACGCATCGGCGTATCACTCCTTTGTATGAGTGGCGTAACAGCAGACAGTATTATCTTGAATGATTCCTCTGACATCCTAAGGTAGTTTCGGAAATCATGTGGATTATTATCACGTAACTCTCTTATGAGACCCATGTGTGACAATGTGGATCTTTTCTGCAGCCAGCTCCGGGTCCACATGCGACGTTTTCGTTTAGGACGTCTCTCCTCTTGGAGACGTGCTGCCTCAAACACCAGGGCAGCAGCAACAACAGAACTCTCATCGGAAGTGAGCATAGTTCCTAAAAAGAAAACAAACGTACAATAAATACACGTGCTTACAAAACAATGTTTTGACCATTGATCTAATAACTATATTACTACTGGCATAAACGGGGCAGTGAACCATGCTACAGCTCGATCTGAAAAAGGATTAATTAATTGGGCCACGCTACAGCTGTGTACCTGAGGCTCTCTGGCCTTCTACCCTACTCTCCATAAAGGAACAATCGACCACGCTCCAGCGTTTATCCCCGTTGAAGCGCAACATCTGCTACGCTGTAGCGTTATACATACCTCTTGCCGTAAAAGTCTGTATAGTAGTTATCAAAGTCCAGGGAATCCAGCGAATTTAGGAGTTCTGTTTCCAGCACGTGCTCCAGAGAGAAATGAAGAGAGCGCTCGACAGCTCCGGTTTTATCCGCTGGGAACAATAGTCCTTTGTCTGTCGAATGAGCGCACAGTATTGTACCGCCCAATCAGCACACAGGAGGTGGAGAATTTAGCGCTCCTACGTAGCCAGCTCCTCCGCCCTTTACATCGTATACAATATCGTGCACACCTTTGTTACACCATGCGATCATGCCGCCACAGCGGGACACTAGACGACGAAAGAAAGTTTCAAACGATGTGCTACGACGTACGATTCACAGCGGGGTCCCTGATCGCAGGAGCGTGTCACACGCTGCGATATCGTACCTATATCGCTCGAACATCACAAATCGTGCCGTCGTAGCGATCAAAATTGCACTGTGTGACGGTACCCTTACATCCAGATGACTGTCCTATTTCACACATACGGTGAGTCATTGTCGGTTACACTTCTACTGTGAGCCATCTTTTCTTGTGGGCCTTGTTATTTCTTATAAATTGCTAACTACTCTGCTATTTATGCTGATAAATTTATATATTATCTTCCCATCCATTACCTTATGGTTTGGTTTTTAATGTATTTTTATTGTTATGTATAATCATGTTTAATTTCCTTTTTTAGTAACTTGTGCGGGCTCCTCTTTATGCATGTAGCGCTACTTCTTCCTACTCTCACTAATAAAAGGTATTTTAGCCTTAATTCTATTGTCATATTCTTTGTTCTTTGACCATATGTTCAGTTTCCTTCTTTTTGGTCTATGGCTGAAAGAGAGGATCCCGAGCAGGGGTCCTCCTATATAACATATACATGCACCAATGAAACACAAAGGGGGTTATCAAGATGAGATAAATCTCTAGTATAAAAAGAAGCTGAACATTCTAAAATTAAAAATAAATAATAATTTACATCAATGTTATTGTGACATAAATGTATTTTGTTTTTCTCCTACAGGTATGATACTTCTTAGTTTCATCTCCAGATACAATCTTTTTCCATTGATTCTGCCTAAACAAATGGAGCAGCAAGGGAAAACTCTGACATACAGGAATGCTTTTATCATTTTGATTGCACAACTGTTCCTCTCAACCATTTACTTTTCACTCTTTAACTATGGAAATCGCTCATTGGTTAGCAGTAAGTTTCATATACAAGTATCCCCCAGGAAACAGCTAACAATACTAAGATCATCCTTGTTTGGACGTGGCCATTTGGTGAAAAATTTCCACTTAATGAATGTCCCCCATACACTGATATTTCTGGATGCTTCTATACAGCTAACAGATCATTATATTCTTCCGCAGATGAAATTGTTATGCATCACAGAGATGTTTGTAATTCCAGAAAACAATTACCCCAGATGCCAAGACCACCAAATCAGTACTGGGTTTGGTTTAACTTGGAGTCTCCATCACATAGCCCAAATTTGCATTTTATGGATGATCTTATCAACCTCACAATGTCTTACAGAGCTGACTCAGATATTTTCTCACCTTATGGTGGTTAGATCCAAATAAAGAAGAAGATACCTTCCAAATTCCTCCAAAGACCAAGCTGGTGGCCTGGGCAATAAGTAACTGGAATCCAGGTTCTAAAAGAGTACGCTATTATCAGGAACTAAAGAAATTTCTATCGGTAGACATTTATGGAAGGCAGGATTTACCTCTGCCAAGAAATAAACATGGACAAACGTTGTCACAGTACAAGTTTTATCTCGCCTTTGAAAACTCTATTCATGAAGACTATATTACAGAGAAACTTTGGAAGAACTCTGTCACGCTGTTAACGGCGATAAAGGGGCAGGACGGCGTACTGGGACCCGCACCTGTCCCTGCCACTATAATGGGGCTCTGACTTTCCCTTATCTCAGGGGTACCTATGATGATTAGGAGGCCTGAGCCGCCAGCGTATCCCTGTCTCCTGTGCAGGCCCTATCAGTGGCCCCCTCTTCCCCCCGGGGAGGAGGACTGCACCAGTGTATATACACAACAATAAACAGGGTATACAGACAAGGTAACTAAAAGTCTCAAACTCACCAAATGCTCACACAACCACAGAGGAAACACATAGAAGGGAAGAGAAGGAAAAAACTAGGAAGGAAAACAGGTTTAACATGCAAACAAAACAGCAGACACCAATCTCTGTAATAAACCTCTAAGCTCCAAATACTATGCTCCTTCAACCTCCAAGCCAGGCAACAGAACTCAGAACTGATCACTGACAACAGCTGAAGTCAAGGCTGGGTCTATATAGAGGAGGAGATTACCAAAATCTACTTCAGCTGAGAGACCCAGCTCACAGCAACTCAGCAAGAAGGTTAACTCCTGCACTGCTGGCACAAAGCAGCCAGGTCAGAACACAGGAGAAGAGCTTCTGTTCACTGTGTGTGAACGAGGCCCAGAGCGCTGCAGTTCTCTGGAACCTCTCTGTCGCGGTAGCCCCGTGACAGTACCACCCCCTTATACGAGGGACCTCTGGAACCTGAGGACCAGGTTTCTCAGGATGAGCAGTTTGAAATGCCCGAACCAACCTAACCGCATGGACATCGGCAGCAGGTACCCACGTCCTCTCCTCAGGACCGTACTCTCTCCAGTGTACCAGATATTGTAGGGACCGATGAGCTAAACGAGAATCCATAACCCTGGAAATCTGGAACTCGAGATTACCTCAACAAGGACCGGAGATGGAGGTGAAGAGGATGGATTGGATGACGCCACAACCTTCTTGAGTAAGGAGCGATGAAAAACATTATGGATCTTAAATGACTGAGGCAAAGCCAGCCGAAAAGCAACTGAATTCACGATGGCCACAATCCTATAAGGGCCAATGAACCTAGGGCCCAATTTCCATGAGGGAACGCTCAGCTTAATTTTTTTCGAGGACGACCAAACCCAATCACCCACATACAGGTCCGGACCTTCCACACGTCTCCGATCAGCCGCATTCTTATACCTGGAATCCATCCTCTTTAATTTATCAAGAACCCCTTGCCAAACGGACGTGATGGATGAAGAAATCCTCTCCTCTTCAGGTCTGCCAGTACCCACTGGTGAGATCTAAAGGTACCGTCACACTCAGCAACTTTCCAACGATCACGACCAGCGATACGACCTAGCCGTAATCGTTGGAAAGTCCTTGTGTGGTCGCTGGAGAGCTGTCACACAGACAGCTCTCCAGCGACCAACGATGCCGAAGTCCCCGGGTAACCAGGGTAAACATCGGGTTACTAAGCGCCGGCCGTAAAGCAGAGCGGTGACGTCACTGCTGTGCTCTGCTTCACGGCTGGCCGGCGCTGACACAGGATGCAGGAGGAGTGCAGGGAAGCGGACGCCGGGGGACGTGACAGGCACCAGAATGTGAGTATGTGCTTTTTTTTTTTTTTACATTTACAATGGTAATCAGGGTAAACATCGGGTTACTAAGCGCAGCCCTGCGCTTAGTAACCCGATGTTTACCCTGGTTACCAGTGAACACATCGCTGGATTGGCGTCACACAAGCCGATTCAGCGATGTCAGCGGCTGATCCAGCGACGAAATAAAGTTCTGGCCTTCTAGCTCCGACCAGCGATGTCACAGCAGGATCCTGATCGTTGCTGCATGTCAAACACAACGATATCGCTATCCAGGACGCTGCAACGTCACGGATCGCTATCGTTATCGTTGTAATATTGTTCAGTGTGAAGGTACCTTAAGGTAGAGAAGTAATAAGCAGACTTTAACGCAGCCAAGGACTCCTCTATCCTAGGCAGGGGGTATGCGTCCTTATGTGTAATGCGGTTTAATTGCCTATAATTCACACACATCCTCATGGTGCCATCTTTCTTCCTAACGATGACTAATGGAGCTGCCCAGGGGCTACAGCTGTCTCTCACTACCCCAGCCTCCTTCATCTCTCACAACATGTCCTTGGCACACTGATAATGAGCTGGGGGTACAGGACGGTATCTTTCTTTTACGGGTGGGTGATCTCCTGTGGGGATGTGATGTTGAATCCCTTTTACCCGCCCAAAATCAAGGGGGTGTTTGCTGAATACCCGCTCATACTCGTGAACCACCCTGTAGGCCCCCTGTATCTGGTGAGATGGAGTAGCATCAGTGCCCACATGTAATTCTTGACACCAATCCTTTGATTGCTCTGCAGAGCCGTTGTCCTCCACCAACTTGCACGGAGCCAAGGGCCCGGGTGCCTGTATCACACTATTATTAACAGTAAACAGCTTGGCAAGTGTAACATATTTGGTTAGGTGGACTTCCTCCTCCCCGCAGTTAAGAACACGTACCGGCACCCTCCCTTTGCGAACGTCAACCACCCCTCTGGCTGTCAGGAGGGTAGGCCTATTCTCCGAATACACAGGTTCTACCAGGGCCTGATAGTCTTTACCCCCGAGGCCTATGGCTGCCCGACACCATATTAACATTTCACTCCTGGGGGGTATTGCAATGGGGTTCGAATCACTCACTGTGACCCGGCCAATTTCACCACCAGTCAGCTCCACCTGCTGTCTCCGCATTAGGGCTCTGATTTCTTTCTGCAAGGCACGTTGTTCACTGTAACCAGCTGCCTCTGCTACTTGCTGCAACAAGACAATAACTTCTGCAAGACAATTTTCTATGACATTAGTACCGATGGTCATCATGGGGTTACATTCGCGTCGGTCAATATCAACAATGACAATTCCTTGGGCCTCCAATTCTACCCGCCCCACCTTAATAGTGACCTCTTTATACCCCACTTGCGGCAGCGGCTGGCCATTACTAGCTATTATGGTGAAATCATCATCGGGGGCACGGGTAATGTCGGTGTCCTCCCAATAACGTCTATAAAGAATGTAAGGCATAGTTGTCACCTGGGAACCAGTGTCCAGCAAAGCGTTCATGGGGATACCGTCGATCACGATGGGGAGAACTGGATGCCCCCCGATGTATTTGGCTCTCCATTGTGGGCCTTGGCGTTCTACTCCTGGGGGTCGGCCCTTGGCCCCAGGGGTTGCTCGTTTAACTGACAGTACCTTGCAAGATGGCCCACCTGGTGGCAGCGGCGGCAGATAGGTCATCCATCCCGATGAAAATGATCATCGTCTCTGCCTCTGGTCGATGGAACTCTCCTTGGTCGCTGCCAGAGGACATCTTCCGGTCTGGAAGCCAGCTGGATCTTCTCCTTGGGGGCCTCCTGTAGGGACTGGACGGTCCGGGCTAGGGCAGCAACGCTCCTGGTCAGTTCCTGTACCTGGAGGCGCAGTCCTGCAGCGGAGTCGTCTTCCAGGATCTGAGCATCGGCCTCGGCGGAGACGGGTGCGTCCGGCGCCTTCTCCTGGTGGTACGTGAGGGCTTGACGCCTGGGAAGTGTGGCGCGGCTGGGCTGTCGCTCTGGTAGTGTCTGGATAGCTTTATCTTTGAATTGTGCAAAAGTCAGGTCTGGGTTCTGCATGGCCAGGAAGTGTAGCTGGGCCCTTTGGTTACTGCACAGGAGCCCTTCGACGAACCGCTCCTTCAGGAGTTTATCTTCATCTTGCATGCTGTTTGGGTCACTTTGCTTGATGGCCCGCAGCGCCTCCTGAAGATTAAGGGCATAGTCCTGTAAGCTATCCTGCGGGCTCTGCTTGCACCCATAGAACGTCAATTTAATTTCCGTAGCGGTGCGGGTGTCAAAGGTGGTTTTAAGCTTTGCAAATACCTGTTGCGCAGTTTTCTTGTCTGCAGCGGGCCAGGACTTCACTTCCCTCAATGCCGCTCCAAAGAGTTGGCCGGTTATCATATGAACTTTCTGAGGCTCCGTCAAGGGATAAAACGCGAGCAGGTTACAAATCCCCTCTTTAAAGTCAGTTAACGTATGAGCTTCTCCGAAGTATCGTGGGAGCCAGGCGGCCCCTGGTAGGTACGGCATAGAGAAGGACATTATGGCTGTTGTAGCGGCGGCAGTATCCGGCTGGTTGATGGGAGCGGCAGGCCCCGCGGCATCCGGCGGTGAGATCAGACCCGTGGCTGCGTCTACCACGGAATCTAGAAGTGCTCCCGAGTCTGCAGCTGTGGCCGCCGCCTCCGCTCCTCCGGGATCTGACATGGCCGTTCTTCCCCCCTTGCTAACCTGTCGGGGTTGAGGTTCTCCTTCCGGGGTCGGCATCTTACCGCCCTCTTCAGCTCTGTGCTCTTTTCCAGCTGGCTCCTCCCCTCGCGCTCCACACGGCGCGGCAATGGCGGATTTTTGGTGGCACAGTCTTTGCAATAAGTCACAGTTCAATCACAGTTCCAAGGCACACATGACCTGATTCTTCAGGCTTAAGTAGATCCTGTTCATGACGCCAAGTTGAAGCGCCCCCAGACACAGGGCCACGGGGTACTCAATACGGGGTTACCACGGTGGCTGGACCCGGTCCGTGACCCTGCTAAGGGGCGTCCAATGAAAGGTGATGGTGCGTGGTGCAAGGTGCGAGGAATAACGAGGACACAGGGTTGCAGTCTCTTTACCTTTTACTGAAGGCTTCAGGATCCTCAATCCAAAGCACTGTCAACAGGGCTGTCTGAGACCGGCCGGTCTGAAGGCACATCCAGAGTTCCCTTTGCAGGTGGAAATCAGTGCCTACCAACTAGCGCCTGTGTGTTGTAGTTCTTCCCTGCTGAGCATTCGGGATAGTCCTCACAACTTCTGTTCTCGTTCTAGTTCTTTCTCTCTCTCCGTCCCCCAGATAATATGGCTAGGATGCACCTTTCTGACAGGTAGGCCTGGAGTTATTCTGGGACCCTAGCGATGCCCCTCTCCCACGATTGCCTCCTATGTCCTTCTTAGGTGATGTATGGTAGACAGCCAACCTGTAATTAACTGTCCTGCCGCTGTTTGAAGTAATGCGTGGAGATTGTTACTTCCCCGGTGCTCCGGCCACCGGCTACGCGCCTCAGTAAGATGTTGCCATTCTCGGGGCACGACTCCTACTGGCTCTCCTTTGTATTTGATCTCTTTTCTCACTGTCCACAATATCCTTCGTTTCATGTCCTTTCTTTAGATACTGCCGCAAGGTAGTGCAGGCGCGGTTCCGTAGCAATCTGTCCTTTCGGCTAGGTACCTGCCAGATTCCCAGTTCTGACAGATCCTCCCTGGAGCTCTCCCAGGCTGCGTTCTGCCTAACTTCCTATCCAACCCCTAGTTTTACCAGTGTGAGGAGTAATGTGTGCTGTGATACCTGGTCAGATGAACTCCTTTAGTGCAATCAGACATAACATCACCCTCCTTAGTGGCAGAGCGACATTACTGCAACGACCAGGTCTCTGGGGCGCTGCAGTTACACTTATACTGTGAGCCATCTTTTCTTGTGGGTTTTGTTATCGATATATATAATTGTCTAAGGTCCACTTCCGTCTGTTTGTCTGTCTGTCTGTTTGTCTGTCACGGAAATCCCGCGTCGCTGATTGGTCGTGGCCGGCTGGGCGTGACCAATCAGCGACAGGCACAGTCCAGCTGTGAATTGGCCCCTCCCTACTCCCCTCCAGCCAGTGCCCCTCCATACTCCCCTCCCACATAGCATTTTAGCAGTCCGTTAAATGGACTGCGTTACACTGCGGCATAAAGCGGTGTAACGCAGTCCATTAACGCTGCCATTAACCCTGTAAGTGGGACCAACTTTTTACTATTGATGCTGCCTATGCAGCATCAATAGTAAAAACATATATTGTTAAAATAATTATTAAAAAAATCGTTATATTCTCACCTTCCGGTGTCCGCGACAGCCATTCCCGCTCATCGCGACGCTCCGGTCCCAAGAATGCATTGCGGCAATGACCCCAGATGATGTAGCAGTCTCGCGAGACCGCTACATCATCACAGGTTATTGCCGCAAGGCATTACTGGGAAAGGAGCGTCACGAGGAGCATTGCTCAACGCCTGGGCTGAATCCGGGGGCCGCCGGAAGGTGAGTATATAACTTCTTTTTATTTTAATTCTTTTTTTAACAGGAATATGGTGCCCACATTGCTATATACTATGTGAGCTGTGTTACATACTACGTGGGCTGTGTTATATACTGCATGGGCTGTGTTAAATACTGTGTGGGCTGTATTAAATACTGCATGGACTGTGTTATATACTACATCGCTGTGCTATATACTACGTGGGCTGTGCTATATACTGCGTGGCTGTGTTATATACTACATGGGCTGTGCTATATACTGCATGGGCTGTGTTATATACTGCGTTGGCTGTGTTATATACTACATGGGCTGTGTTATATACTGCGCGGGCTCTGTGATATACTGCACGGGCTGTGTTAAATACTGCATGGTCTGTGTTAAATACTACATGGGCTGTGTTATATACTATGTCGCTGTACAATATACTACGTGGCTGTGCTATATACTACGTGGCTGTGTTATATACTACGTGGGCTGTGTTATATACTACGTGGGCTGTGCTATATACTACATGCGCTGTGTTATATACTGCTTGGGCTGTGTTATATACTGCGTGGGCTGTGCTATATACTACGTGGGCTGTGCTATATAATACATGGCTGTGTTATATACTGCGTGGGCTGTGCTATATACTACGTGGCTGTGAAATATACTATGTGGCTGTGCAATATACTAAGAGGCTGTGAAATATACTACGTGGCTGTGCTATATACCTTGTGGCTGTGCAATATACTACACGGCTGTGCAATATACTAAGTGGCTGTGCTATATACTACGTGGCTATGCTATATCTGTGTTATATGCTACGTGAGCTGTGAGGCTCTTTCACCTGGGGCCCTCAAAAACCTGGAGCCTTCCCTGGCTTCACTGGTTGGTCACGCACGGCCGGCTGCGAACAATCAGCGACAGACACAGTCCGGCCGCGGATTGGCGTGGGATTTGAACCACGCTTCGCTACATACATATTCTAGAATACCCGATGCGTTAGAATCGGGACATCATCTAGTTTCTTATAAATTGCTAATTACTCTGCTATTTATGCTAATATATTTATATATTATCTTCCCATCCATTACCTTTTGGTTCGGTTTTTAAGGTATTATTATTGTTATGTATAATCATATTTCATTTCCTTTTTTATTAACTTGTGCGGGCACCTTTTTATGCATGTAGTGCTACTTCTTCCTACTCTCACTAATAAAAGGTATTTTAGCCTTAATTCTATCGTCATACTCTTTGTTCTTTGACCATATGTTCAGTTTCCTTCTTATTGGTCTATGGCTGAAAGAGAGGATCCCGAGCAGGGGTCCTCCTATACAACATATACATGCACCAATGAAACACAAAGGGGGTTATCAAGATGAGATAAATCTCTAGTATAAAAAGAAGCTGAACCTTCTAAAATTAAAAATAAATAATAATTTGCAGCAATGGTTTTGTGACATAAATATATTTTGTTTTTCATCTACAGGTATGATTCAGTTTCATCTCCAGATACAAGCTCCTCCATTGATTCTGCCTAAACAAATGGAGCAACAAGGGAAAACTCTGACATACAGGAATGCTTTTATCATTTTGATTGCACAACTGTTCCTCTCAACCATTTTCTTTTCACTCTATAACTATGCAAATCGCTCATTGGTTAGCAGTAAGTTTTCATATACAAGTATCCCCCAGGAAACAGCTAACAATACTAAGATCATCCTTCTTTGGACGTGGCCATTTGGTGAAAAATTTCCACTTAATGAATGTCCCCCATACATTGATTTTTCTGGCTGCTTTTATACAACTAACATATCATTATATTCTTCCGCAGATGCAATTGTTATGCATCACAGAGATGTTTGTAATTCCAGAAAACAATTACCCCAGATGCCAAGACCACCAAATCAGTACTGGGTTTGGTTTAACATGGAGTCTCCATCACATAGCCCAAATTTGCATTTTATGGATGATCTTATCAACCTCACAATGTCTTACAGAGCTGACTCAGATATTTTCTCACCTTATGGTTGGTTAGATCCAAATAAAGAAGAAGATACCTTCCAAATTCCTCCAAAGACTAAGCTGGTGGCCTGGGCAATAAGTAACTGGAATCCAGGTTCTAAAAGAGTACGCTACTATCAGGAACTAAAGAAATTTCTATCTGTAGACGTTTATGGAAGGCAGCATTTACCTCTGCCAAAAAATAAACATGGACAAACGTTGTCACAGTACAAGTTTTATCTCGCCTTTGAAAATTCTATTCATGAAGACTATATTACAGAGAAACTTTGGAAGAACGCATTGTCGTTTGGATGCGTACCAGTTGTTCTTGGTCCTACTCGGAAAAATTATGAACGCTTTATTCCAAAAGACTCTTTTATCCACGTAGATGACTTCTCCACAGCTGAAGAGCTCGCTAAATATATCTTGAAGTTAGACGGTGATGAGAAAGCTTACCAACAGTATTTTTCATGGAGATCCAGACTTCATCCCTCTCCAGGTGGTAATTGGCGGACTCATTACTGCAGGGTTTGTAAAGCACTAAAAGAGGCTCCGCCAAACAAAACTATTTCAAAACTTGGAGCATGGTACAAATGATAGTAAAAGCTGTTGTTTTTTTCTTTTAACATTTTTTTCTATTGTTATTGAATATGATCACTTATAAAGTATAATAAATTGAAGGAAATATGTCAGCAGAATTTAAACTTCCAAACTATTAATATATATGCATGTAGCTCTTGGAAGGACAAGTCCAGCAGAATATGTACATGGCCAGTACATTCCTCCATTACTGTAAAATCAGCATTTGACTTGATATGCAAATGAAGATGAAGAGCTATTTGTAGATCTGAAACCTGTGTCACTCCAGCTCTATTCCCCACCCAGGGCCGCCTCCTCCTGCTTGACTGATGGCTTCTTTACCTGAAGTGACATAGCATACAGGCTTTTAGGCAAGCAGGAGAAGGTGGCGCTGGGCAGGTAAAAGAGCTGGAGTGACACAGGTTTAGTCTCATTTCCATATCAAATCAAACACTGATTTCTCAGTAATGGAGGAATGGACTCGCCATGTAAAGGTATTGCTGGACTTGTCTTTGAAAGAGCTACATGTGCATATTAATAGTTTAAGGTGTGAAATCCTGCTGATTCACTTACAATCCCAATGCTCTGTATTGTTACATAAGGTTAAGGACGAATTATAAGGCTGTAAAATAGAAAAGACACAGTGAACCATGTACAATTAGAGTGCATTATTTCTTCTTCTAATAAACACCTCAACTGCTGCATAACATATTTTTTGAACAGTAAGAGCAAAGGCGTAGCTAGGGTTTTGGTTCAGGGGGGGAAGCTTGTGAATGGGCCCCTAACCAGGTAACCTTGATTACAACTGGGTGAGGCACCCTAATAGTGTAGGAGAACCTCAGCAGATGACCGCGCTGTTACTGAAAATAATCTAATATATAAAGCTGAATGTGTGTGTGTATGTGTGTGTGTATGTCTGGGATTGGCATCTGCACCGTCGCAGCTACAGCCACAAAATTTTGCACAGTCACACGTCTGGACCCCGAGAGCGTCATAGGCTATGTTGTGAGGCGAAATTTTAACCCCGCATGTTCCAATTCACCAAACAATTTTGCCCCTATCTACATAATGGGGAAAAAGTGAAAGGAAAAGTGTTGGAGGCAAATTGACAGCTGCCAGATGTGAACAAGGGGGACTTAAAGATTGAGAGCGATGGCGCCAAAGAGTATATACCGTACATTTGCCAAGGTGGGGCCCCGACATGGGATACTCACCACACACGGGGATATGAACACACACACAAAATGCGCCACACACTTCCACGTGCTTGAACACATATACCACCCTCAGCACACATTTCACCACACATACACCAACCTCGCCACATAAAAGTTGAAACACAAAAGTCGCCCATCCAAACTCGCCACGCGCAATATTCGCCACATGCAAAACTAGGCTCACGCAAAACTCGCCACACGTGCAAAACTCACCTCATGAAAAACTCGCCACACGCAAAACTTGCACACGCGGAAAAATTGCAACATGCACAAAAGTTGCAACACATGCAAAAGTTGCCTCACACAAAACTTGCACATACTCAAAACGAACCACACATAAAACTCGCCACGTGCAAAACTCACCATGCGCAAAACTTGCTGCACACAACTTGCTACACTAACCTGTCACATGCAACTCGACATACAAAAACTTGCTACACGCATGTCGACACACAAAACTCATCTCACAAAAGTCGCTACATGCATGTAGCCACATGCAACTCAACACACGCAACTTGACACATGAAACTCACCCTAAAACACACACAAGTCTGGTATTATTCTTCAAAAATAAAAAACTGATTAATAAGCAGACAAACTACAACAAATGTACCATATAGGAACTACGGCAGCTGTCAGTCACATGACCTGTCTATTATGTGTATGTGTGAGCTAATATATACTGTCAGGGGGGAGGGCTTCCTGTTGGCTGGAGATTTATCAGGCTGCCAATTTAGCTTACAAATACTGAGGTAAAAATACAGACCAAATAATGTGTGAACGCGGTCTAACACAGGAGAAGATGACATACAGATATATACTATATACAGAGGAGATGACACACAGGTATATACTATATACAGGAACAGATGACATACAGATATATACTATATACAGGGGAGATGACACACAGGTATATACTATATACAGGGAAGATGACACACAGGTATATACTATATATAGGAGGAGATGACACACAGATATACACTATATACAGGGGAGATGACACACATATATACCATATACAGGGGAGATGACACACAGGTATATACTATATACAGGAGGAGATGACATACAGGTATATACTGGCCCACTGTATTACAGTGCAGTTTCTGTGGCAGAAAATGACTGACAGATACCACAGACAGGACTGGCACAGATGCACAGATTAGGCAATATTAACCTCCCCTTTTTATATGGGAGACTAGTGAATAAATCAGGCCCACTGTATTACAGTATAGTTTCTGTGGCAGAAAATGACTGACAGATACCACAGACAGGACTGGCACAGATGCACAGATTTGCCAATATTAATCTCCCTTTTTTTATATGAGAGACTAGTGAATAAATCAGGCCCACTGTATTACAGTACAGTTTCTGTGGAAGAAAATGACTGACAGATACCACAGACAGGACTGGCACAGATGCACAGATTAGGCAATATTAATCTCCCCTTTTTTTATATGGGAGACTAGTGAATAAATCAGGCCCACTGTATTACAGTATAGTGTCTGTGGCAGAAAATGACTGACAGATACCACAATCAGGACTGGCACAGATGCACAGATTTGCCAATATTAATCTCCCCTTTTTTATACATGGGAGACTAGTGAATAAATCAGGCCCACTGTATTACAGTATAGTTCCTGTGGCAGAAAATGACTGACAGATACCACAGACAGGACTGGCACAGATGCACTGATTTGCCAATATTAATCTCCCCTTTTTTTATATGGGAGACTAGTGAATAAATCAGGCCCACTGTATTACAGTATAGTTTCTGTGGCAGAAAATGACTGACAGATACCACAGACAGGACTGGCACAGATGCACTGATTTGCCAATATTAATCTCCCCTTTTTTATGGGAGACTAGTGAATAAATCAGGCCCACTGTATTACAGTATAGTTTCTGTGGCAGAAAATGACTGACAGATACCACAGACAGGACTGGCACAGATGCACAGATTTGCCAATATTAATCTCCCCTTTTTTATATGGGAGACTAGTGAATAAATCAGGCCCACTGTATTACAGTATGTATAAACCCAGACTCATAATGCAAGGTGTCCAGAAACCATGTCCTGGACACTACCAAATCCTGCTCCAAATAGCAATCGGATCAATCAGGAGAAAAAAGGAGCGTTCAAAATACAACGTTAAAAAGTACAAAATTTTATTGAGACACTGAAAACACACATACAAACACGTACATAAAATAAGGACACTAAAGGCTATCCCTTTAACCCACACAGTACTGCAATGAGGTCACATACCAATGAAGAGGAAATGCCATGTCCGGAAATAACCTATGGACCTATGTATCATATACAGAATCGTAATACTATGTCTATGATCCAATATATGGATCTATTAGCAACCTGCGAATAGTGCTACTCTATCTGCGATCCAAAGTCCGGAACAAGCTACAGAGAACCCACCATACCGCCAATTCCATAAAGTGCAAGTAGCATAAAGAGTGCAGTGAAGGTAGTCTCCTAAGATTCCTCTTACCCGGGTGCAGGAGATAGGTTAAGTTGGGCAACACCCCCGACGCGCGTTTCACTCCAGCGTGTATTAGCTTTATCAAGGGGAAGTGCCCTCACTCCACCAGAAGGACCTTATATCCAGAATTTCCGGTCACATGAAAGAACATGTGACCCGGAAGTATGCAGGACTGCCTGTAAGCGGCGCATGCGTCCATGGCCCCCACGTCGCAACCACCCCGCCCAGCCAGGCTCACAAGCCGCATGAATGGGAGCATGGCGTTGCCATAACAACCAGTCACCGGCCCGGGACGCCAGGCGGCCGGACCGAGGAAGGGCAGAGCGAGGAGCAGACGGGCGCATGCGCACTGCAGTCCAGAACCAAAATATGGCATGAAGATACGTTGAGATGTATATACAAATACAACACAGGTACAATTGCAAGGCAATTACTATATGGCAAACATATTGCAAATAATCACAACAATAATCATAAAGGAGAAACGTGTTGAGTCCATTTGATTTTCCAACATGCCAATGTGAGGTCCAATTTTCTGAAGATACCAGGAACACCATATAGAGAACTATAACAAACAATAAGACACAATTAGAGCACATAAAAAATAAATAAAAAATAAATAAAAGGTGAAGTAGACACCATGCGGAGGGGAGGAGAAACAGTCTTAATCCGGATTACAAGAACGGGGCAAAATTAAGAGATTCATTGAGACCACCAGGTCTAACGGTACCCAGGGTCACAATCCATTTAAGTTCGCGTTGGGCGAGGAGTTGCTTGACATTGCCCCCTCGTATACCCATGTGGATGAGGTCTATCCCCCGTACCATGAATTTACTTGGATCACAGTCATGGTGTTTTCTGAAATGTTTTGGTATAGTCTTTAATTGGGAGATGTCCTCCATCGTCCTGGCCGCGCCAATGTCCCGCACATGCTCCCTCACCCTTACTCTGAGTTCTCGTGATGTTAAACCTACATAGATAAGACGGCAGCTGCAAGTAGCATAGTAAATCACATTTCTGCTACTGCAAGAGATGTACTGTCTTATTTCAAACTCTTGCCGTCCGCCGAGGAGAATGAGGAGCTGCGCAGGACATTGGCGCAGGTAACACAGTGCCCACACGTGTAGCAGCCTACAGTACGACGTACAGAACCAAAAAGGGGGGTCCTAGGTGCCACATAATGACTCTTGACCAAGAAGTCTTTCAAGCTCCTAGCCTTCCTTGGGGTCATCAGGGGACGGTCGGACAGGAACGGACTCAGGGAGGGCTCGGTGCTCAAAATCCGCCAGTGTTTACTTAGGATGGTACGAATACTATCCCATTCATGGTTGAATTCGGATATGAATCGTATTGACTCATCCGTCCTCTTTTTCTCCTTTTTGGAGTACAACAACCAATTCCGTGGGGTATTTTTGGCCCTGTTATACCCATATCTCACACACCGTTTACTATATCCGCGTTGTTCAAAGCGTTCCCTTAAGTCGCTTGCCTGTCGTTCAAAAGTTTGGTCACTCGAGCAGATCCGTCTAACCTGGAGAAACTGTCTGATCGGGACGGCCCTGATTGTGGCTTGGCTGTGCCCAGAGGTAGCATGAACTAACGCGTTCACTGCTGTGGTTTTTCGAAAAACCTCTGTCTCTATAAGTTGATTATCCCCTACCTTCAAAAGTATATCCAAAAAATCAATTTCATAGGGGTCATACTTATAGGTAATTCTGGATACAAGGTCCTTCTGGTGGAGTGAGGACACTTCCCCTTGATAAAGCTAATACACGCTGGAGCGAAACGCGCGTCGGGGGTGTCGCCCAACTTAGCCTATCTCCTGCACCCGGGTAAGAGGAATCTTAGGAGACTACCTTCACTGCACTCCTTACGCTACTTGCACTTTATGGAATTGGCGGTATGGTGGGTCCTCTGTAGCTTGTTCCAGACTTTGGATCGAAGATAGAGTAGCACTATTCGCAGGTTGCTAATAGATCCATATATTGGATCGTAGACATAGTATTACGATTCTGTATATGATACATAGGTCCATAGGTTATTTCCGGACATGGCATTTCCTCTTCATTGGTATGTGACCTCATTGCAGTACTGTGTGGGTTAAAGGGATAGTCTTTAGTGTCCTTATTTTATGTACGTGTTTGTATGTGTGTTTTCAGTGTCTCAATAAAATTTTCTACTTTTTAACGTTGTACTTTGAACGCTCCTTTTTTCTCCTGATTGATCAGATTGCTATTTGGAGCAGGATTTGGTAGTGTCCAGGACATGGTTTCTGGACACCTTGCATTATGAGTCTGGGTTTATATATATTGATATATGTTTCTGTGCTTCTCACAGCAGGTCCCAGCATTACTAGGATGGACTTTCGGGCCCGCGATGGCGCATGGCTCACGCAGTTAAATGATGTTTTTAAGGACACTATTGAGTTGGGCTCGGAGAGGAGCAATGTTGGGTTACAGGATACGGTGTTGAGATTCAAAGATTTACTGAGAAAAAGAACCAAGATATGGTGGAACCATGCCTTTCTTGACAAATATTTAGAAAAAGGACTAATTCCGAGGGGCCTCCGGGTGCAAGTGTTTCCCTTCTTCCCGGTGGATGATGCTGGCATCAGGGAAAGGTGGGAGGAGTGTGCCAGTAAATGCTCTATAGGCTTTATGGAAATTCTTAAGGAGATGAATTATGTCTCCATCAGAGAAATTGAGAGCGAAATTGATGCTCTACAAACTATAATAAAGAAGGATATGTCCAGTGAAGCCTTAAATAAATTCAATAATGAAGTGGAGGCTGAGGTTCAGAAATGGGTGGAGGACATCCAGCAAATTAAATCTAAGAAGTTCTAACGGGCACCAATGACAAACAAACAAATAAGATATATAAATGGAGAAGTGGGAATGAACGGTCACGCCCATATCACAGGAATGAGTCACGGTCAAGGTCCCGATCCACATCCCATAAATCCACTACATCTATGGATGATAGATACACAGCAAGAAAGGGTGCCCAGGATATGGAAAAGGATGATCCCCAAACCAGTACAAGAATGACTACAAGACAAAATCTTAACCCCTTCATGACCCAGCCTATTTTGACCTTAATGACCTGGCCGTTTTTTGCAATTCTGACCAGTGTCCCTTTATGAGGTAATAACTTAGGAACGCTTCAACGGATCCTAGCGGTTCTGAGATTGTTTTTTTGTGACATATTGGGCTTCATGTTAGTGGTAAATTTAGGTCAATAAATTCTGCGTTTATTTGTGATAAAAACGGAAATTTGGCGAAAATTTTGAAAATTTCACAATTTTCACATTTTGAATCTTTATTCTGTTAAACCAGAGAGTTATGTGACACAAAATAGTTAACAAATAACATTTCCCACATGTCTACTTTACATCAGCACAATTTTGGAAACAACATTTTTTTTTTCTAGAAAGTTATAAGGGTTAAAATTTGACCAGCGATTTCTCATTTTTACAACGAAATTTACAAAACCATTTTTTTAGGGACCACCTCACATTTGAAGTCAGTTTGAGGGGTCTATATGGCTGAAAATACCCAAAAGTGACACCATTCTAAAAACTGCACCCCTCAAGGTGCACAAAACCACATTCAAGAAGTTTATTACCCCTTCAGGTGCTTCGCAGCAGTAGAAGCAACATGGAAGGAAAAAATGAACATTTAACTTTTTAGTCACAAAAATGATTTTTAAAGGGACTCTGTCACCTGAATTTGGCGGGACTGGTTTTGGGTCATATGGGCGGAGTTTTTGGGTGTTTGATTCACCCTTTCCTTACCCGCTGGCTGCATGCTGGCTGCAATATTGGATTGAAGTTCATTCTCTGTCCTCCATAGTACACGCCTGCGCAAAGCAATCTTGCCTTGTGCAGGTGTGTACTATGGAGGACAGAGAATGAACTTCAATCTAATATTGCGGCCAGCATGCAGCCAGCGGGTAAGGAAAGGGTGAATCAAACAACCGAAAACTCCGCCCATATGACCCAAAACCAGTCCCGCCAAATTCAGGTGACAGGTTCCCTTTAAGCAACAATTTTTTATTTTCCCAATGGTAAAAGGAGAAACTGAACCACGAACGTTGTTGTCCAATTTGTCCTGAGTACGCTGATACCTCATATGTGGGGGTAAACCACAGTTTGGGCGCACGGCAGGGCTTGGAAGGGAAGGAGCGCCATTTGACTTTTTGAATGAAAAATTGGCTGCACTCTTTAGCGGACACCATGTCGTGTTTGGAGAGCCCCCATGTGCCTAAAAATTGGAGCTCCCCCACAAGTGACCCCATTTTGGAAACTAGATGTCCCAAGGAACTTATCTAGATGCATAGTGAGCACTTTAAACCCTCAGGTGCTTCACAAATTGATCTGTAAAAATGAAAAAGTACTTTTTTTTCACAAAAAAATTCTTTTAGCTTCAATTTTTTCATTTTCACATGGGCAACAGGATAAAATGGATCCTAAAATTTGTTGGGCAATTTCTCCTGAGTACACCGATACCTCACATGTGGGGGTAAACCACTGTTTGGGCACATGGTAAGGTTCGGAAGGGAAGGAGCGCCATTTGACTTTTTGAATGAAAAATTATCTCCATCGTTAGCGGACACCATGTCACGTTTGGAGAGCCCCTGTGTGCCTAAACATAGGAGCTCCCCCACAAGTGACCCCATTTTGGAAACTGGACCCCCCAAGGAACTTATCTAGATGCCTAGTGGGCACTTTAAACCCTCAGGTGCTTCACAAATTGATCCGTAAAAATGAAAAAGTACTTTTTTTTCACAAAAAATTTCTTTTCGCCTCAATTTTTTCATTTTCACATGGCCAATAGGATAAAATGGATCATAAAAATTGTTGGGCAATTTCTCTCGAGTACGCCGATACCTCACATGTGGGGGTAAACCACTGTTTGGGCACACGGCAGGGCTCGGAAGGGAAGGCGCGCCATTTGACTTTTTGAATGGAAAATTAGCTCCAATTGTTAGCGGGCACCATGTCGCGTTTGGAGAGCCCCTGTGTGCCTAAACATTGGAGCTCCCCCACAAGTGACCCCATTTTGGAAACTAGACCCCCCAAGGAACTTATCTAGATGCATATTGAGCACTTTAAACCCCCAGGTGCTTCACAGAAGTTTATAACGCAGAGCCATGAAAATAAAAAATAATTTTTCTTTCCTCAAAAATTATTTTTTAGCCTGGAATTTCCTATTTTGCCAAGGGTAATAGGAGAAATTGGACCCAAAATGTTGTTGTCCAGTTTGTCCTGAGTTCGCTGATACCCCATATGTGGGGGTAAACCACTGTTTTGGCACACGGCAGGGCTCGGAAGGGAAGGCACGTCCTTTGGCTTTTTAAATGGAAAATTAGCTCCAATCATTAGCGGACACCATGTCGCGTTTGGAGAGCCCCTGTGTGCCTAAACATTGCAGATCCCCCACAAATAACCCCATTTTGGAAACTAGACCCCCAAAGGAACTAATCTAGATGTGTGATGAGCACTTTGAACCCCCAAGTGCTTCACAGAAGTTTATAACGCAGAGCCGTAAAAATAATAAATACATTTTCTTTCCTCAAAAATAATTTTTTAGCCCAGAATTTTTTATTTTCCCAAGGGTTACAGGAGAAATTGGACCCCAAAAGTTGTTGTCCACTTTCTCCTGAGTACGCTGATACCCCATGTGTGGGGGTAAACCACTGTTTGGGCACACGTCGGGGCTCAGAAGTGAAGTAGTGACTTTTGAAATGCAGACTTTGATGGAATGGTCTGCGGGCGTCACGTTGCGTTTGCAGAGCCCCTGATGTGGCTAAACAGTAGAAACCCCCCACAAGTGACCCCATTTTGGAAACTAGACCCCCAAAGGAACTTATCTGGATGTGTGGTGAGCAGTTTGAATCCCCAAGTGCTTCACAGACGTTTACAACGCAGAGCCGTGAAAATAAAAAATCATTTTTCTTTCCTCAAAAATGATGTTTTAGCAAGCAATTTTTTATTTTCACAAGGGTAACAGGAGAAATTGGACCCCAGTAATTGTTGCGCAGTTTGTCCTGAGTATGCTGGTACCCCATATGTGGGGGTAAACCACTGTATGGGCACACGTCGGGGCTCGGAAGTGAGGGAGCACCATTTGACTTTTTGAATACAAGATTGGCTGGAATCAATGGTGGCGCCATGTTGCTTTTGGAGACCCCTGATGTGCCTAAACAGTGGTAACCCCTCAATTCTACCTCCAACACTAACCCCCCCACACCCCTAACCCTAATCCCAACTCTAGCCATAACCCTAATCACAACCGTAACCACAATCCTAATTCCAACCCTAACCCTAAGGCTATGTGCCCACGTTGCGGATTCGTGTGAGATTTTTCCGCACCATTTTTGAAAAATCCGTGGGTAAAAGGCACTGCCTTTTACCCACGGATTTCCAGCGGATTTCCAGTGTTTTTTGTGCGGATTTCACCTGCGGATTCCTATTGAGGAACAGGTGTAAAACGCTGCGGAATCCGCACAAAGAATTGACATGCTGCGGAAAATACAACGCAGCGTTTCCGCGCGGTATTTTCCGCACCATGGGCACAGCAGATTTGGTTTTCCATAGGTTTACTTGGTACTGTAAACGTGATGGAACTCTGCTGCGAATCTGCAGCGGCCAATCCGCAACGTGTGCACATAGCCTAATTCTAAAGGTATGTGCACACGCTGCGGAAAACGCTGCAGATCCGCAGCAGTTTCCCATGAGTTTACAGTTCAATGTAAACCTATGGGAAACAAAAATCGCTGTACACATGCTGCGGAAAAACTGCACGGAAACGCAGCGGTTTACATTCCGCAGCATGTCGCTTCTTTCTGCGGATTCCGCAGCGGTTTTAAAACTGCTCCAATAGTAAACCGCAGTTGTAAAACCGCAGTGAAATGCGCAGAAAAACCGCGGTAAATCCGCGATAAGTCCGCAGCGGTTTAGCACTGCGGATTTATCAAATCCGCTGCGGAAAAATCCGCAGAGGACCAGAATACGTGTGCACATACCGAAACCCTAACCCTAGCCCTAACCCTAGCCCTAACCCTAGCCCTAGCCCTAACCCTAGCCCTAACCCTAACCCTAACCCTAGCCCTAACCCTAGCCCTAACCCTAACCCTAGCCCTAACCCTAACCCTATTCTATCCTTAGTGGAAGAAAAAAAAAATTCTTTATTTTATTATTGTCCCTACCTATGGGGGTGACAAGGGGGGGGGTCATTTAGTATTTTTTTCATTTTGATCACTGTGAGGTTTTATCACAGTGATCAAAATGCACTTGAAACGAATCTGCCGGCCGGCAGATTCGGCGGGCGCACTGCGCATGCGCCCGCCATTTTGGAAGATGGCGGCGCCCAGGAAAGAAGACGGACAGACCCCGGGAGGCTCGGTAAGTATGATGGGATGGGGGGGAGCACGGGGGGTGGATCGGAGCATGGGGGGGTGGATTGCAGTGCGGGGGGGTGGATCGCAGTGCGGGGGGCGGATTGCAGTGCGGTGGGGTGGATCACAGTGTGGGGGGGTGGATCACAGTGCGGGGGGTGGATCGGACTGCGGGGGGGTGGATCGGAGTGCAGGGGGTGGATTGGAGCACGGGGGGTGGGATTGGAGCACGGGGGGAGCGGGCAGGAGGACGGGGAAGCGGAGCACAGGACGGAGGGGAGCGGACCACAGATCGGAGGGCTGGGGGGGTCATCGGTGGGGTGGGGTGTGGGTACATCAGGGTTTCCAGCCATGGCCGATGATATTGCAGCATCGGCCATGGCTGGATTGTAATATTTCACCAGTTTTTTAGGTGAAATATTACAAATCGCTCTGATTGGCAGTTTCACTTTCAACAGCCAATCAGAGCGATCGTAGCCACGGGGGGGTGAAGCCACCCCCCCTGGGCTAAACTACCACTCCCCCTGTCCCTGCAGATCGGGTGAAATGGGAGTTAACCCTTTCACCGGATCTGCAGGGACGCGATCATTCTGTGACACAGCATATGCGTCACAGGTCGGATTGGCACCGACTTTCATGACGCATACGCTGTGTCACAGGTCGGGAAGGGGTTAAAAGGGGCCTGATGGGCAAACAGTCGGACAGTCGGAGTCAGGGGGGACTGCAGGTAATCAACTTGTCTGACCATGTTCTCTCTGAGAGTCAACTGAGTGTATTGAGTAGAGGCCTGTCCTTTTCACCTACTAACGGGTTCAATTTTTTCACAGCCCTAAAGGACTTGCACTTATTCTCACAAAAATTGATTCTTAAAAAACTACACTTCAGAGGTGGACATGGATCGGATACTCTTGACTGCACTGAGGGGGAGGCTCTCCGGATTTTGGAGGAGTAGCTGGAGGAGCAGTCTGTCCCTGCTAAAGGTGAGTTCCCACCGGCGATACTCCCGAAATCCACGAAGTTTCCCCCTTTATCTCTGTGCCCCGCAGTGGAGGTTTTCACCAAATTGGTGACGGAGGACCTTAAAGAGCTCTCCACGCGGAGGCGTTTTGATAATTTAACATGGAAAGAGAGGGAGGCTATTAAACAACTACAGTCCCTCAATGACGTGGTTTTTAAGGCGGCAGATAAAGGGGGAAACATTGTGGTGTGGCCGGTGGAGAAGTACGAACGTGAAGCCTTTAAACAACTACGCAATGATAATGTTTATTCCAGGCTCACCCATAATCCGGTTGCCTCCTTCTCGGTGCAGTTACAGACTATTCTTTATAGGGCCTTTGAGGAGGGAACAATCGATAAGAAGGTTTTAGATGGTCTGACGGTCAAATTCCCCAAAGTACCCACATTTTACCTTCTTCCGAAAGTCCACAAAGACCGAGTCAACCCTCCAGGACGTCCCATTGTGTCAGGGATGCAAGGTTTATGCGATCCAATATGTAAGTTTATAGATTTTTATCTTAAGAAATTGGTGGAAACATTACCATCGTTTGTAAAGGACACAACGGAAGTCCTGGCGAGGGTTGACGGATGTTGTGAATTCTGTGGCAGAGCTCCCTCCTGTGATCACAAGTGGTACTTCGGTTGATTCTCTCTATGAGCTTCCGTTGGTGGAGGAAAGTGGTACTGCGGCTTCTGAGTTTCCTTCCTCAGGTGATGTGGTGAAGTCATTAGGTGCTGCTCTATTTAACTCCACCTAGTGCTTTGATCCTGGCTTCCAGTCAATGTTCTAGTTTTGGACTTGCTTCCTCCTGGATCGTTCCTGTGGCCTGCTGCTCTGCATAGCTAAGTTCCGCTTTTGTTATTTTTGTTTGCTGTTTTTTCTGTCCAGCTTGCTTATTTGGTTTTTTCTTGCTTGCTGGAAGCTCTGGGACGCAGAGGGTGTACCTCCGTGCCGTTAGTCGGTACGGAGGGTCTTTTTGCCCCCTTTGCGTGGTTGTTTGTAGGGTTTTGTGTTGACCGTAAAGTTACCTTTCTTATCCTTGCTCTGTTCAGAAAGTCGGGCCTCACTTTGCTAAATCTATTTCATCTCTACGTTTGTCTTTTCATCTTACTCACAGTCATTATATGTGGGGGGCTGCCTTTTCCTTTGGGGTATTTCTCTGAGGCAAGGTAGGCTTATTTTCTATCTTCAGGCTAGCTAGTTTCTCAGGCTGTGCCGAGTTGCATAGGGAGCGTTAGGCGCAATCCACGGCTGCCTTTAGTGTGGTTGGAGAGGATTAGGGATTGCGGTCAGCAGAGTTCCCACGTCTCAGAGCTCGTTCTATGTTTTTGGGTTATTGTCAGGTCACTGTATGTGCTCTGACTTCTATGTCCATTGTAGTACTGAATTACCTAATCATAACAGACGGAGTCTCTGTGGACCGTGACATTTTGTTGGTCACAGCGGACATGGAGGCCCTGTATACCTGTATCGATTGCATCGATGGTCTTCGAGCGGTCCGTTTTTTCCTGGGGGCCTCCGACCTGGACGGCCCACTATGTGAGCTTATCCTCGAGCTGCTGGAATTCGTTCTGACGCATAATTTTTTTACTTTTAAAGATTGTTTTTATCATCAGAAGCGGGCCCCCAGCCATGGGGGCGCCCTGTGCACCGGCCTACGCCAACCTCTTTTTGGGTTTCTGGGAGAGGTTGGTGTTTGGGGGTGCAGGAGAAGGGGGGCGCCGACCATGTGCTGTGCTGGTTGCGCTATATAGATGATGTTTTGTTTTTATGGCGCGGAACTGAACAGCAGCTTGGGGATTTTATGACTGTGCTCAATACCAATACCTTCAATATCAGATTAACCTATTAGTATGACCCCTATGAAATTGATTTTTTGGATATACTTTTGAAGGTAGGGGATAATCAACTTATAGAGACAGAGGTTTTTCGAAAAACCACAGCAGTGAACGCGTTTGTCCATTCTACCTCTGGGCACAGCCAAGCCACAATCAGGGCCGTCCCGATCGGACAGTTTCTCCAGGTTAGACGGATCTGCTCGAGTGATCAAACTTTTGAACGACAGGCAAGCGACTTAAGGAAACGCTTTGAACAACGCGGATATAGTAAACGGTGTGTGAGATATGGGTAAAACAGGGCCAAAAATACCCCACGGAATCGGTTGTTGTACTCCAAAAAGGAGAAAAAGAGGACGGATGAGTCAATACGATTCATATCCGAATTCAACCATGAATGGGATAGTATTCGTACCATCCTAAGTAAACACTGGCGGATTTTGAGCACCGAGCCCTCCCTGAGTCCGCTCCTGTCCGACCGTCCCCTGATGACCCCAATGAAGGCTAGGAGCTTGAAAGACTTCTTGGTCAAGAGTCATTATGTGGCACCTAGGACCCCCCTTTTTGGTTCTGTATGTTGTACTGTAGGCTGCTACACGTGTGGACACTGTGTTGCCTGTTATGATCCGGTGACCTTGGAGCAGCATGAGAACTTTCACTAGAGAAGGTGGCCACTATACTGACCGCAATCCTGAACTTAATACCACAACTAGAAGTAGCCGTGGAGGGTACCTAACACACCTAGACACCTCGTCACAGCCAGAGGACTAAATACCCCTAAAGATGGAAATAGGAATACTATCTTGCCTCAGAGAAAATCCCCAAAGGATAGACAGCCCCCCAAATATATTGGCGGTGAGTCGGAGAGGAAAAAAACATACACAGGCAGAAAAACAGGATTTAGCACAGGAGGCCACTTCTAGCTAAATAGGACAGGATAGGACAGTGTTCTGTGCGGTCAGTATTAAAACCCTTCAAAAACATCCACAGCAGAATATACAAAAACTTCCTACATCTAACTAAAGCTGTAGGAGCGTAAATCTGCAACTCCAGTGAATCCTACAATCAGAGCAGGAATAAAACTGAAACAAGCACACAGCAGTGTGCCACAGAAACAAAAACCAAACACTTATCTTTGCTGAATTTGGCAGCAAGCAGGAGAAGCCAGAAAGTGATCCAACACTTCACAAGGAACATTGACAACTGGCAAGGGCTAAAGGATCCAGCACACCTAAAAATCCCATTCAGAATTGTAATCATCCGATACACCTGGCCAGGACTGCGACTCAGAGACAACTGCATTCCCACCTATAACCACTGGAGGGAACCCAAGAGCAGAATTCACAACAGTACTCCCCCCTTGAGGAGGGGTCACCGAACCCTCACCAGGGCCACCCAATCATCCTGATCAGCAGACACAAAGCATCTCAAATAAGTCTCCAAAGTCTGATTAGTTCGCTCGGTCTGGCCATTTGTCTGAGGATGAAATGCAGAAGAAAAAGACAAATCAATGCCCTGCCTAGCACAAAAGGCCCGCCAAAACCTAAAAACAAACTGGGAACCTCTGTCGGACACAATATTCTCCGGAATACCATGCAAATGAACCACATGCTGAAAGAACAACGGAACCAAATCAGAAGAGGAAGGCAATTTAGGCAAGGGCACCAAATGAACCATCTTAGAGAACCGGTCACAAACAACCCAGATAACAGACATCTTCTGGGAGACCGGAAGATCAGAAATAAAATCCATCGAAACATGCGTCCAGGGCCTCTCAGGGACTGGCAATGGTAAGAGCAACCCACTAGCACGGGAACAACAAGGCTTGGCCCACGCACAAGTCCCACAGGACTGCACAAAAGAACGCACATCACGTGACAATGAAGGCCACCAAAAGGACCTACAAACCAAATCTCTGGTACCAAAAATACCAGGATGACCAGCCAACACGGAACAGTGAACCTCAGAAATCACTCTACTAGTTCATCTGTCAGGAACAAACAATTTCCCCACAGGACAGCGGTCAGGTTTGTCAGCCTGAAATTACTGAAGAACCCGTCGTAAATCAGGGGAAATGGCAGAAAGGACCATCCCCTCTTTCAGAATACCGACCAGCTCTAAGACCTCAGGAGAATCAGGCAAAAAACTCCTAGAGAGGGCATCAGCCTTAATATTCTTAGAACCCGGAAGGTACGAGACCACGAAATCAAAACGGGAAAAAAACAAGGACCATCGAGCCTGTCTAGGATTCAGCCGTTTAGCAGACTCCAGGTAAATCAAATTCTTATGATCGGTCAAGACCACAATACGGTGCTTAGCTCCCTCAAGCCAATGTCGCAACTCCTCAAACGCTCACTTCATAGCCAACAACTCCCAATTGCCGACATCATAATTGCGTTCAGCAGGCGAAAACTTACGGGAAAAGAAGGCACACGGTTTCATTAAGGAACCAACAGGATCCCTCTGAGACAAAACGGCCCCTGACTGTTATGACCTGGTGGTTAGGACAATAATGGACCTGGTGGTTAAGAGCACCCGGAAAGACCTGATAGCTACAAAAACACAGGACAAGCTCTGGGAAGTGGGAACTCTGCTGACCGCAATCCCTAATCCTATCATACACACTAGAAATAGCCGTGGATTGCTCCTAGCGCTCCCTATGCAACTCTTCACAGCCTAAGAACTAGCTAGCCCTAAAGATAGGAAAATAAAGCCTACCTTGCCTCAGAGAAATTCCCCAAAGGAAAAGGCAGCCCCCCACATATATTGACTGTGAGTTAAGATGAAACTGACAAACACAGAGATGAAATAGATTTAGCAAAGAGAGGCCCGACTGACTGAACAGACAGAGGATAGGAAAGGTTACTTTGCGGTCAGCACAAAAACCTACAAAAAGCCACACAGAGTGTGCAGGAAAAAAAACCTTCTGCACCGACTCACGGTGCGGCGGCGCCACTCTGCATCCCAGAGCTTCCAGCAAGCAAGACAATATTCAATATAGCAAGCTGGACAGAAAAAATAGCAAACAAGAAAAAAGCAAGACGAAACTTAGCTTCTGCTGGAGTGAACAGGTAACCAGAACGATCTAGGAGCGAACTAGACCAGTAGTACAACATTGACAGCTGGCATGAGACAAAGATCCAAGTGGAGATAAATAGAGCAGCCCGCTAACGACTTAGCCTCGTCACCTGTGGAAGGAAACTCAGAAACACCCACAGCCACCAGAGGAAGTCCATGGACAGAACCAGCCGAAGTACCATTCATGACCACAGGAGGGAGCTTGACAACAGAATTCACAACAGTACCCCCCCCCCCTTGAGGAGGGGTCACCGAACCCTCACCAGAGCCCCCAGGCCGTCCAGGATGAGCCAAATGAAAGGCACAAACCAGATCGGCAGCATGAACATCAGAGGCAAAAACCCAGGAATTATCTTCCTGACCATAACCCTTCCACTTGACCAGGTACTGGAGTTTCCGTCTCGAAATACGAGAATCCAAAATCTTCTCCACCACATACTCCAACTCCCCCTCAACCAACACCGGGGCAATAGGATCAACGGATGGAACCACAGGCGCCACGTATCTCCGCAACAACGACCTATGGAACACATTATGGATGGCAAAAGAAGCTGGAAGGGCCAAACGAAATGACACAGGATTGATAACCTCAGAAATCTTATACGGACCAATGAAACGAGGCTTAAACTTAGGAGAGGAAACCTTCATAGGAACATAACGAGATGACAACCAAACCAAATCCCCAACACGAAGTCGGGGACCCACACAGCGCCGGCGGTTAGCGAAACGTTGAGCCTTCTCCTGGGACAATGTCAAATTGTCCACCACATGAGTCCAAATCTGCTGCAACCTATCCACCACAGTATCTACACCAGGACAGTCCGAAGACTCAACCTGCCCTGAAGAGAAACGAGGATGGAAACCAGAATTGCAGAAAAACGGGGAAACCAAAGTAGCCGAGCTGGCCCGATTATTAAGGGCGAACTCAGCCAACGGCAAAAAGGACACCCACACATCCTGATCAGCAGAAACAAAGCATCTCAGATATGTTTCCAAAGTCTGATTAGTTCGTTCGGTTTGGCCATTTGTCTGCGGATGGAAAGCCGAGGAAAAAGACAAATCAATGTCCATCCTAGCACAAAAGGATCGCCAAAACCTCGAAACAAACTGGGAACCTCTGTCCGAAACGATGTTCTCCGGGATACCATGTAAACGAACCACATGCTGGAAAAACAATGGCACCAAATCAGAGGAGGAAGGCAACTTAGACAAGGGTACCAAATGGACCATCTTAGAAAAGCGATCACAGACCACCCAAATGACCGACATCTTTTGAGAGACGGGGAGATCCGAAATAAAATCCATAGAAATATGCGTCCAGGGCCTCTTTGGGACCGGCAAGGGCAAAAGCAATCCACTGGCACGAGAACAGCAGGGCTTAGCCCGAGCACAAGTCCCACAGGACTGCACAAAAGAACGCACATCCCGCGACAAAGACGGCCACCAAAAGGATCTAGCCACCAAATCTCTGGTACCAAAGATTCCAGGATGACCAGCCAACACTGAACAATGAATCTCAGAGATAACTCTACTAGTCCATTTATCAGGGACAAACAGTTTCTCCGTTGGGCAACGGTCAGGTCTATCAGCCTGAAATTTTTGCAGCACCCGCCGCAAATCAGGGGAGATGGCAGACAAAATTACCCCCTCCTTGAGAATACCCGCCGGCTCAGGAACACCCGGAGAGTCAGGCACAAAACTCATTGACAGGGCATCAGCTGTCACATTCTTAGAGCCCAGAAGGTACGAAACCACAAAATCAAAATGGGAGAAAAATAACGACCATCGAGCCTGTCTCGGATTCAACCGTTTGGCAGACTCAAGATAAGTCAAATTCTTGTGATCTGTCAAGACCACAACGCGATGCTTGGCTCCTTCAAGCCAATGACGCCACTCCTCAAATGCCCACTTCATGGCCAACAACTCTCGATTACCAACATCATAATTGCGCTCAGCAGGCGAAAACTTTCTAGAAAAGAAAGCACATGGCTTCATCACCGAGCCATCAGAACTTCTTTGCGACAAAACAGCCCCTGCTCCAATCTCAGAAGCATCAACCTCAACCTGAAACGGGAGCGAAACATCTGGCTGGCACAACACAGGGGCAGAAGAAAAACGACGCTTCAACTCCTGAAAAGCTTCCACAGCCGCAGAAGACCAATTGACCACATCAGCACCCTTCTTGGTCAAATCAGTCAACGGTTTAGCAACACTAGAAAAATTAGCGATGAAGCGACGATAAAAATTAGCAAAGCCCAGGAGCTTTTGCAGGCTCTTCACAGATGTCGGCTGAGTCCAATCGTAGATGGCCTGGACTTTAACAGGGTCCATCTTGATAGTAGAAGGGGAAAAAATGAAACCCAAAAATGAAACCTTCTGAACTCCAAAGAGACACTTTGACCCCTTCACAAACAAGGAATTCGCACGAAGGACCTGGAACACCATTCTGACCTGCTTCACATGAGACTCCCAATCATCTGAAAAGACCAAAATATCATCCAAATACACAATCAGGAATTTATCCAGGTACTCTCGGAAGATGTCATGCATAAAGGACTGAAATACTGATGGAGCATTGGAAAGCCCGAATGGCATAACCAGGTACTCAAAATGGCCCTCGGGCGTATTAAATGCTGTTTTCCATTCATCGCCCTGTTTAATACGCACAAGATTATACGCCCCCCGAAGATCTATCTTGGTGAACCAACTAGCCCCTTTAATACGAGCAAACAAATTAGACAGCAGCGGCAAAGGATACTGAAATTTAACTGTAATTTTATTAAGAAGGCGGTAATCAATACAAGGTCTCAAAGAACCATCCTTCTTGACCACAAAAAAGAACCCTGCTCCTAACGGTGATGACGACGGGCGAATATGACCTTTCTCCAAGGATTCCTTTATATAACTCCGCATAGCGGCGTGTTCTGGCACAGATAAATTGAACAATCGCCCTTAGGAAACTTACTACCAGGAATTAAATTAATTGCACAATCGCAATCCCTATGAGGAGGTAGGGCACTGGCTTTGGGCTCATCAAATACATCCCGATAATCCGACAAAAACTCCGGAACTTCAGAAGGAGTGGAGGACGAAATTGACAAAAATGGAACATCACCATGTACCCCCTGGCAACCCCAGCTGGACACAGACATAGATTTCCAGTCCAATACTGGATTATGAACCTGTAGGCATGGTAACCCCAAAACGACCACATCATGCAGATTATGCAACACCAAAAAGCGGATATCCTCCTGATGTGCAGGAGCCATGCACATGGTCAATTGGGTCCAGTACTGAGGCTTATTCTTGGCCAAAGGCGTAGCATGAATTCCTCTCAATGGAATAGGATACTGCAAGGGCTCCAAGAAAAAACCACAGCGCCTAGCATACTCCAAGTCCATCAAATTCAGAGCAGCGCCTGAATCCACAAATGCCATAACAGAATAGGATGACAAAGAGCAAATCAGAGTAACGGACAATAGAAATTTAGACTGTACCGTACCAATGGTGGCAGACCTAGTGAACCGCTTAGTGCGCTTAGGACAATCGGAGATAGCATGAGTGGAATCACCACAGTAAAAACACAGCCCAATCCGACGTCTGTGTTCTTGCCATTCAGCTCTGGTCAAAGTCCTATCACATTGCATAGGCTCAGGCCTATGCTCAGATAATACCGCCAAATGGTGCACAGCTTTGCGCTCACGCAAGCGGCGATCGATCTGAATGGCCAAAGACATAGACTCATTCAGACCAGCAGGCATGGGAAATCCCACCATGACATCCTTAAGGGCTTCAGAGAGACCCTTTCTGAAGATTGCTGCCAGGGCACACTCATTCCACTGAGTGAGCACAGACCACTTTCTAAACTTCTGACAATATATCTCCGCTTCATCCTGACCCTGACACAGAGCCAGCAAGATTTTCTCTGCCTGATCCACTGAATTAGGTTCGTCATAAAGCAATCCAAGCGCCAGGAAAAATGCATCAACATCACGCAATGCTGGATCTCCTGGCGCAAGGGAAAATGCCCAGTCTTGAGGATCGCCACGTAACAAAGAAATAATGATCCTTACTTGTTGAACAGGGTCACCTGAGGAGTGAGGTTTCAAAGCAAGAAACAATTTACAATTATTTTTGAAATTCAAGAACTTAGATCTATCACCAAAAACAAATCAGGAATAGGAATCCTAAGCTCTGACATCGGATTCTGAACCACAAAATCTTGAATGTTTTGCACCCTTGTAGTGAGATTATCCATCCAAGAGGACAGACCTTGAATGTCCATGTTTACACCTGTGTCCTGAACCACCCAGAGGTAAAGGGGAAAAGAGAGACAAAACACGCTGCAAAGAAAAAAAAATGGTCTCAGAACTTCTCTTATCCCTCTATTGAGATGCATTAATACTTTGGGCCAGCTATACTGTTATGATCTGGTGGTTAGGACAATAATGGACCTGGTGGTTAAGAGCACCCGGAAAGACCTGATAGCTACAAAAACACAGGACAAGCTCTGGGAAGTGGGAACTCTGCTGACCGCAATCCCTAATCCTATCACACACACTAGAAATAGCCGTGGATTGCTCCTAGCGCTCCCTATGCAACTCTTCACAGCCTAAGAACTAGCTAGCCCTAAAGATAGGAAAATAAAGCCTACCTTGCCTCAGAGAAATTCCCCAAAGGAAAAGGCAGCCCCCCACATATATTGACTGTGAGTTAAGATGAAACTGACAAACACAGAGATGAAATAGATTTAGCAAAGAGAGGCCCGACTGACTGAACAGACAGAGGATAGGAAAGGTTACTTTGCGGTCAGCACAAAAACCTACAAAAAGCCACGCAGAGTGTGCAGGAAAAAAAACCTTCCGCACCGACTCATGGTGCGGCGGCGCCACTCTGCATCCCAGAGCTTCCAGCAAGCAAGACAATATTCAATATAGCAAGCTGGACAGAAAAAATAGCAAACAAGAAAAAAGCAAGACGAAACTTAGCTTCTGCTGGAGTGAACAGGTAACCAGAACGATCCAGGAGCGAACTAGACCAGTAGTACAACATTGACAGCTGGCATGAGACAAAGATCCAAGTGGAGTTAAATAGAGCAGCCCGCTAACGAATTAGCCTCGTCACCTGTGGAAGGAAACTCAGAAACACCCACAGCCACCAGAGGAAGTCCATGGACAGAACCAGCCGAAGTACCATTCATGACCACAGGAGGGAGCTTGACAACAGAATTCACAACAGTACCCCCCCCCCCCCTTGAGGAGGGGTCACCGAACCCTCACCAGAGCCCCCAGGCCGTCCAGGTTGAGCCAAATGAAAGGCACAAACCAGATCGGCAGCATGAACTTCAGAGGCAAAAACCCAGGAATTATCTTCCTGACCATAACCCTTCCACTTGACCAGGTACTGGAGTTTCCGTCTCGAAATACGAGAATCCAAAATCTTCTCCACCACATACTCCAACTCCCCCTCAACCAACACCGGGGCAATAGGATCAACGGATGGAACCACAGGCGCCACGTATCTCCGCAACAACGACCTATGGAACACATTATGGATGGCAAAAGAAGCTGGAAGGGCCAAACGAAATGACACAGGATTGATAACCTCAGAAATCTTATACGGACCAATGAAACGAGGCTTAAACTTAGGAGAGGAAACCTTCATAGGAACATAACGAGATGACAACCAAACCAAATCCCCAACACGAAGTCGGGGACCCACACAGCGCCGGCGGTTAGCGAAACGTTGAGCCTTCTCCTGGGACAATGTCAAATTGTCCACCACATGAGTCCAAATCTGCTGCAACCTATCCACCACAGTATCTACACCAGGACAGTCCGAAGACTCAACCTGCCCTGAAGAGAAACGAGGATGGAAACCAGAATTGCAGAAAAACGGGGAAACCAAAGTAGCCGAGCTGGCCCGATTATTAAGGGCGAACTCAGCCAATGGCAAAAAGGACACCCAATCATCCTGATCAGCAGAAACAAAGCATCTCAGATATGTTTCCAAAGTCTGATTAGTTCGTTCGGTTTGGCCATTTGTCTGCGGATGGAAAGCCGAGGAAAAAGACAAATCAATGTCCATCCTAGCACAAAAGGATCGCCAAAACCTCGAAACAAACTGGGAACCTCTGTCCGAAACGATGTTCTCCGGGATACCATGTAAACGAACCACATGCTGGAAAAACAATGGCACCAAATCAGAGGAGGAAGGCAACTTAGACAAGGGTACCAAATGGACCATCTTAGAAAAGCGATCACAGACCACCCAAATGACCGACATCTTTTGAGAGACGGGGAGATCCGAAATAAAATCCATAGAAATATGCGTCCAGGGCCTCTTTGGGACCGGCAAGGGCAAAAGCAATCCACTGGCACAAGAACAGCAGGGCTTAGCCCGAGCACAAGTCCCACAGGACTGCACAAAAGAACGCACATCCCGCGACAAAGACGGCCACCAAAAGGATCTAGCCACCAAATCTCTGGTACCAAAGATTCCAGGATGACCAGCCAACACTGAACAATGAATCTCAGAGATAACTCTACTAGTCCATTTATCAGGGACAAACAGTTTCTCCGCTGGGCAACGGTCAGGTCTATCAGCCTGAAATTTTTGCAGCACCCGCCGCAAATCAGGGGAGATGGCAGACAAAATTACCCCCTCCTTGAGAATACCCGCCGGCTCAGGAACACCCAGAGAGTCAGGCACAAAACTCATTGACAGGGCATCAGCTGTCACATTCTTAGAGCCCAGAAGGTACGAAACCACAAAATCAAAATGGGAGAAAAATAACGACCATCGAGCCTGTCTCGGATTCAACCGTTTGGCAGACTCAAGATAAGTCAAATTCTTGTGATCTGTCAAGACCACAACGCGATGCTTGGCTCCTTCAAGCCAATGACGCCACTCCTCAAATGCCCACTTCATGGCCAACAACTCTCGATTACCAACATCATAATTGCGCTCAGCAGGCGAAAACTTTCTAGAAAAGAAAGCACATGGCTTCATCACCGAGCCATCAGAACTTCTTTGCGACAAAACAGCCCCTGCTCCAATCTCAGAAGCATCAACCTCAACCTGAAACGGGAGCGAAACATCTGGCTGGCACAACACAGGGGCAGAAGAAAAACGACGCTTCAACTCCTGAAAAGCTTCCACAGCCGCAGAAGACCAATTGACCACATCATCACCCTTCTTGGTCAAATCAGTCAACGGTTTAGCAACACTAGAAAAATTAGCGATGAAGCGACGATAAAAATTAGCAAAGCCCAGGAACTTTTGCAGGCTCTTCACAGATGTTGGCTGAGTCCAATCGTAGATGGCCTGGACTTTAACAGGGTCCATCTTGATAGTAGAAGGGGAAAAAATGAAACCCAAAAATGAAACCTTCTGAACTCCAAAGAGACACTTTGACCCCTTCACAAACAAGGAATTCGCACGAAGGACCTGGAACACCATTCTGACCTGCTTCACATGAGACTCCCAATCATCTGAAAAGACCAAAATATCATCCAAATACACAATCAGGAATTTATCCAGGTACTCTCGGAAGATGTCATGCATAAAGGACTGAAATACTGATGGAGCATTGGAAAGCCCGAATGGCATAACCAGGTACTCAAAATGGCCCTCGGGCGTATTAAATGCTGTTTTCCATTCATCGCCCTGTTTAATACGCACAAGATTATACGCCCCCCGAAGATCTATCTTGGTGAACCAACTAGCCCCTTTAATACGAGCAAACAAATTAGACAGCAGCGGCAAAGGATACTGAAATTTAACTGTAATTTTATTAAGAAGGCGGTAATCAATACAAGGTCTCAAAGAACCATCCTTCTTGACCACAAAAAAGAACCCTGCTCCTAACGGTGATGACGACGGGCGAATATGACCTTTCTCCAAGGATTCCTTTATATAACTCCGCATAGCGACGTGTTCTGGCACAGATAAATTGAACAATCGCCCTTAGGAAACTTACTACCAGGAATTAAATTAATTGCACAATCGCAATCCCTATGAGGAGGTAGGGCACTGGCTTTGGGCTCATCAAATACATCCCGATAATCCGACAAAAACTCCGGAACTTCAGAAGGAGTGGAGGACGAAATTGACAAAAATGGAACATCACCATGTACCCCCTGGCAACCCCAGCTGGACACAGACATAGATTTCCAGTCCAATACTGGATTATGAACCTGTAGGCATGGTAACCCCAAAACGACCACATCATGCAGATTATGCAACACCAAAAAGCGGATATCCTCCTGATGTGCAGGAGCCATGCACATGGTCAATTGGGTCCAGTACTGAGGCTTATTCTTGGCCAAAGGCGTAGCATGAATTCCTCTCAATGGAATAGGATACTGCAAGGGCTCCAAGAAAAAACCACAGCGCCTAGCATACTCCAAGTCCATCAAATTCAGGGCAGCGCCTGAATCCACAAATGCCATAACAGAATAGGATGACAAAGAGCAAATCAGAGTAACGGACAATAGAAATTTAGACTGTACCGTACCAATGGTGGCAGACCTAGTGAACCGCTTAGTGCGCTTAGGACAATCGGAGATAGCATGAGTGGAATCACCACAGTAAAAACACAGCCCAATCCGACGTCTGTGTTCTTGCCATTCAGCTCTGGTCAAAGTCCTATCACATTGCATAGGCTCAGGCCTATGCTCAGATAATACCGCCAAATGGTGCACAGCTTTGCGCTCACGCAAGCGGCGATCGATCTGAATGGCCAAAGACATAGACTCATTCAGACCAGCATGCATGGGAAATCCCACCATGACATCCTTAAGGGCTTCAGAGAGACCCTTTCTGAAGATTGCTGCCAGGGCACACTCATTCCACTGAGTGAGCACAGACCACTTTCTAAACTTCTGACAATATATCTCCGCTTCATCCTGACCCTGACACAGAGCCAGCAAGATTTTCTCTGCCTGATCCACTGAATTAGGTTCGTCATAAAGCAATCCAAACGCCAGGAAAAATGCATCAACATCACGCAATGCTGGATCTCCTGGCGCAAGGGAAAATGCCCAGTCTTGAGGATCGCCACGTAACAAAGAAATAATGATCCTTACTTGTTGAACAGGGTCACCTGAGGAGCGAGGTTTCAAAGCAAGAAACAATTTACAATTATTTTTGAAATTCAAGAACTTAGATCTATCACCAAAAAACAAATCAGGAATAGGAATCCTAGGCTCTGACATCGGATTCTGAACCACAAAATCTTGAATGTTTTGTACCCTTGTAGTGAGATTATCCATCCAAGAGGACAGACCTTGAATGTCCATGTCTACACCTGTGTCCTGAACCACCCAGAGGTAAAGGGGAAAAGAGAGACAAAACACGCTGCAAAGAAAAAAAAATGGTCTCAGAACTTCTCTTATCCCTCTATTGAGATGCATTAATACTTTGGGCCAGCTATACTGTTATGATCTGGTGGTTAGGACAATAATGGACCTGGTGGTTAAGAGCACCCGGAAAGACCTGATAGCTACAAAAACACAGGACAAGCTCTGGGAAGTGGGAACTCTGCTGACCGCAATCCCTAATCCTATCACACACACTAGAAATAGCCGTGGATTGCTCCTAGCGCTCCCTATGCAACTCTTCACAGCCTAACAACTAGCTAGCCCTAAAGATAGGAAAATAAAGCCTACCTTGCCTCAGAGAAATTCCCCAAAGGAAAAGGCAGCCCCCCACATATATTGACTGTGAGTTAAGATGAAACTGACAAACACAGAGATGAAATAGATTTAGCAAAGAGAGGCCCGACTGACTGAACAGACAGAGGATAGGAAAGGTTACTTTGCGGTCAGCACAAAAACCTACAAAAAGCCACGCAGAGTGTGCAGGAAAAAAAACCTTCCGCACCGACTCACGGTGCGGCGGCGCCACTCTGCATCCCAGAGCTTCCAGCAAGCAAGACAATATTCAATATAGCAAGCTGGACAGAAAAAATAGCAAACAAGAAAAAAGCAAGACGAAACTTAGCTTCTGCTGGAGTGAACAGGTAACCAGAACGATCCAGGAGCGAACTAGACCAGTAGTACAACATTGACAGCTGGCATGAGACAAAGATCCAAGTGGAGTTAAATAGAGCAGCCCGCTAACGAATTAGCCTCGTCACCTGTGGAAGGAAACTCAGAAACACCCACAGCCACCAGAGGAAGTCCATGGACAGAACCAGCCGAAGTACCATTCATGACCACAGGAGGGAGCTTGACAACAGAATTCACAACACCTGCCCCAATCTCAGAAGCATCAACCTCAACCTGAATCGGAAGAGAAACATCCGGTTGGCGCAACACTGGAGCAGAAGTAAATCGACGTTTAAGCTCCTGAAAGGCAGAGACAGCCGCAGAGGACCAATTCGCCACATCAGCGCCTTTCTTTGTCAAATCGGTCAAGGGTTTAACCACGCTGGAAAAATTAGCAATGAAACAGCGATAAAAATTTGCAAAACCGAAAAATTTCTGAAGGCTCTTCACAGATGTGGGCTGAATCCAATCATGAATGGCCTGAACTTTAACCGGATCCATCTCTATAGACGAGGGAGAAAAAATGAAGCCCAAAAAAGAGACTTTCTGCATCCCAAAGAGACACTTAGACCCTTTCACAAACAGGGCATTGTCACGAAGGATCTGAAATACCATCCTGACCTGTTGCACATGAGACTCCCAATCATCGGAAAAAATCAAAATATCGTCCAAATATACAATCAAGAATTTTTCAAGATAAGTCTGGAAGATATCATGCATGAAGGACTAAAAAACAGATGGAGCATTAGAGAGTCCGAATGGCATCACAAGGTATTCAAAATGGCCTTCGGGCGTGTTAAATGCAGTTTTCCATTCATCACCCTGCTTAATACGAACAAGATTATATGCCCCTCGAAGGTCAATCTTCGTAAACCAACTAGCTCCCTTAATCCTAGCAAACAAATCGGAAAGCAAAGGTAAAGGGTATTGAAACTTGACCGTAATTTTATTCAAGAGGCGATAATCTATACAGGGTCTCAAGGAACCATCTTTCTTAGCAACAAAAAAGAACCCCGCTCCCAACGGTGAAGAAGATGGTCGAATATGCCCTTTCTCCAAAGACTCCTTAATATAGCGCCGCATGGCGGTATGTTCAGGCACAGATAGGTTGAAAATGTCTCTGTATACTGCATTGATTTTCCATGGTATGCACTGACTTTTTCCCAGCTCTCCCTGGCTCCCGAATGTCTCTGTATACTGCATTGATTTTCCATGGTATGCACTGACTTTACCCAGCTCTCCCTGGCTCCCGAATGTCTCTGTATACTGCATTGATTTTCCATGGTATGCAGTAACTTTTCCCCAGCTCTCCCTGGCTTCTGAATGTCTCTGTATATTGCACTGGCTTTTCTATGCTTCCCCTGGATCTGAGTGTCTTGGTGCAGCACATATAATCCTTTTAGTATGCTTTCTTACCTATCAGCTTGTTTTCCATGACCTGTTTTCATGTATCTCATTGTGTGATCCTGGCATCTCTTTGAGTGGTCAGTCTTACCCCTCCCTCACTTTATGACCTTTGCTTAATTCTCTACATCTGGTCTCCCATACCCAGCCACCCCCTCATTCACACCTGATTGCCCTTAACTGGGGATATATTCACATGCAGGAGTCTGCTATAGACTCAGTCTGCTGCAAATCATCTTTTAACTTCCATCTTTTAAATTACAACTTTTTAATTATGATTCTGAATTAGACTGAATTGGACTGGAATTGACTGGAAGGTAACAGAACACCGACCACTACAATGTTTCAGTTTCTTTTCTCTTTCACCCCCATACTACTTTCCTTCTTACAATCTCCTGCAATCCCTCCTCCTAGTAAGGAACTAGTCATTTCTTCCTCCATACTCCCCAGCCATCTCACCTTCTCCTCAGAACTGTTCCTCCACATACAATCCTTTTTATCCAGACACACACGGCCGCATCATGTCCTATCCTGCTCCCACCTTCTAATGATCTGTCTGTTACTCCTCATTGCTGGTGACATATCCCCAAATCCCGGCCCTCCCCAATTCATCCCCACACTCGTTTCTAACCCCCTGCCACGATCCTCCGCACGTTTTCCCAACCACGACAACCTCATACCCATTCATCCAGCCCCCACTCCTCAGCTCCCCCTACTTGGAGCACTATGGAACGCACGCTCCATCTGCAACAAACTGCCATTTATCCATGACCTCTTCATCACCAACAAACTCTCCTTCCTCGGCCTCACCGAAACCTGGCTCACCCCCTCTGACTCGGCCTCTCCAGCTGCGCTCTCCTATGGCGGATTCCACCTCTCTCACACCCCTCGCCCCAGCAACAAACGCGGTGGAGGAGTTGGCTTGCTCCTGTCCGACACCTGCTCCTTCACTCCAATCCCGCTACCACCCTCCACTACTCTTCCCTCGTTTGAGGTGCACTCTGTCCGCATCTATTCCCCCTCCAACCTCCAGCTGGCTGTCATCTACCGCCCCCCAGAACTAGCCATCTCCACCTTTCTCGACCACTTCACCACCTGGCTACTTCATTTCCTCTCTGTTGACATCCCCACTATCATCATGGGTGATTTCAATGTCCCCATTGACACTTTCACCTCAGCTACCTCTAAACTTTTATCACTGACTGCCTCCTTTGGCCTCACTCAATGGTCCTCTGAGGCCACTCACAAAGATGGCCACACGCTGGACCTGATCTTCACCCGCCTCTGCTCCCTTACTAACCTCACTAACACACCCCTCCCCCTGTCTGACCACAACCTACTGACATTCTCGTCCCTCTCCTCTCCTAGTGTGCAACCCCCACTCCACAAACTCACTCACCCTCGCAGAAATCTCAAACATCTCAACTTACAATCACTCTCTGAGTCCCTTCTCCCTCTCACAGACATAGCTTCCCTTCATGACGCAGATGCTGCTGCCACTTTTTATAACACTACAATAACAGCAACACTCGATTCGGCCGCCCCACTCATGCATAGTAAAACTCGTACAATTAACAGGCAGCCCTGGCTGACCAGCCTGACCAAAGAATTGAGACGGGCTTCCAGGATTGCTGAGCGGAGATGGAAGCGATCCCACTCTGCCGACCACTTCACTGCATACAAGCAGTCCCTCGCCAGCTTCAAGTCTGCGCTCACTGCCGCAAAACAAACTTACTTCTCATCCCTCATATCCTCCCTGTCCCACAACCCTAAACAGCTTTTCAACACTTTCAATTCTCTACTCCGTCCCCCCGCACCTCCTCCCTCCCCCCTCATTTCTGCTGATGACTTCGCCTCTTTCTTTAAACAGAAGATCGATACGATCAGAGAAAGCTTTGGCCCACAGCGCCCACTGCCCCTCTTAGCTGCTCAACCCTGCTCCTCCAAAACCAGCTTCTCCACCATGACAGAAGATCAGCTCTCCACCCTCCTGTCAAGATCACACCTCACCACCTGCACGCTTGACCCGCTCCCATCCCACCTCATCCCTAACCTTTCCACGGTCTTCATCCCAACCCTAACGCACCTCTTCAACCTCTCACTCACAACAGGTGTCCTTCCCTCATCCTTCAAGCATGCCAAGATCACACCCATCCTCAAAAAGCCCTCCCTCGACCCATCCTCTGTGTCTAGCTATCGCCCAATATCTCTTCTCCCTTATGCCTCCAAATTGCTGGAGCAACACGTCCATCTTGAACTGTCCTCCCACTTCTCCTCCTGCTCCCTCTTTGATCGGTTACAATCAGGCTTCCGTTCCCATCACTCAACTGAAACTGCCCTAACTAAAGTCACCAATGACCTACTAACTGCCAGGAGCAAGCGACACTACTCTGTCCTCCTTCTCCTGGACTTGTCTTCTGCCTTTGACACTGTAGACCACTCCCTTTTGCTACAAATCCTCTCATCCCTTGGCATCACAGACTTGGCCCTTTCCTGGATCTCGTCATATCTGACAGACCGAACATTCAGTGTCTCCCTCCCCCACACCACCTCCTCACTTCGCCCCTTGTCAGTCGGTGTTCCTCAAGGCTCTGTTCTAGGACCCCTACTCTTCTCCATCTACACTTTCGGCCTGGGACAGCTCATAGAATCCCACGGTATGCAGTACCATCTCTACGCTGACGACACGCAGATCTATCTCTCCGGACCTGACCTCTCCTCCTTGCTTACCAAAATCCCGCACTGTCTGTCTGCCATTTCAGCCTTCTTTTCTGCTCGCTTTCTACAACTGAACATGGACAAAACAGAATTCATCATCTTTCCCCCATCTCACTCTACCCCTCCACCAGACCTATCCATCAATGTCAATGGCTGCTCACTATCCCCAGTCCCACACGCCCGGTGCCTCGGGGTGATCCTCGACTCTGCCCTCTCTTTCAAGCCACATATCCAAGCCCTTGCCTCCTCCTGTCGTCTCAAACTCAAAAATATTTCCCGGATCCGTGCTTTCCTTGACCGCAACACTGTAAAAACGCTAGTGCATGCCCTTATCATCTCCCGCCTCGACTACTGCAACCTCCTACTCTCTGGACTCCCCTCTAGCACTCTGGCACCACTCCAATCCATCCTACACTCTGCTGCCCGACTAATCCACCTGTCCCCCCGCTATTCCCCAGCCTCTCCCCTGTGTCAAGCCCTTCACTGGCTTCATATCGCCCAGAGACTCCAGTTCAAAACCCTCACACTGACATACAAAGCCATCCACAACCTGTCTCCTCCATACATCTGTGACATGGTCTCCCGGTACCTACCTACACGCGACCTCCGATCCTCCCAAGACCTCCTTCTCTACTCCCCTCTCATCTCTTCTTCCCATAACCGCATCCAAGACTTCTCCCGTGCTTCCCCCATACTCTGGAACTCTCTACCCCAACACATCAGACTCGCACCTACCATAGAAACCTTCAAAAAGAACCTGAAGACTCATCTCTTCCGACAAGCCTACAGCCTGCAGTGATCCTCAACCTACTGAACAGCCGCACAGCCAGCTCTTCCCTCTCCTAGTGTATCCTCACCCACCCCCTGCAGACTGTGAGCCCTCGCGGGCAGGGTCCTCCCTCCTTATGTACTCGTGTGCCTTGTTATCTGCTCATGTTTAATGTATTTGTCTATATTTGCCCCGTATTCACATGTAAAGCGCCATGGAATAAATGGCGCTATAAAAATGTATAATAATAATAAATAATAAAAGTCGACCCTTAGGAAACTTACAACCTGGAATCAAGTCAATAGCACAATCGCAGTCCCTGTGCGGTGGAAGGAAACTGGACTTGGGCTCATCGAATACATCATGAAAATCAGACAAAAACTCTGGAATTTCAGAAGGTGAAGAAGAGGAGATTGACATCAAAGGAACATCATTATGAACCCCCTGACAACCCCAACTAGTCACAGACATGGACTTCCAGTCCAACACAGGATTATGTACCTGCAACCACGGAAAACCCGGCACGATAACATCATGCAAGTTATGCAACACCAGAAATCGACAATCTTCCTGATGGGCTGGCGCCATGCGCATGGTTACCTGTGTCCAAAACTGGGGCTTATTTTTAGCCAAGGGTGTAGCATCAATGCCCCTTAAAGGAATAGGGTTCTGCAAAGGCTGCAAGGGAAAACCACAACGCTTGGCAAACTCAAAATCCATTAAATTCAAGGCGGCGCCTGAATCCACAAACGCCATGAGAGAAAATGATGACAATGAGCAGATCAAGGACACAGATAACAAAAATTTAGGTTGTACAGTACTGATGGTAATTGAACTGGCGATCCTCTTTGTCCACTTAGGGCAGACAGAAATGACATGAGAAGCGTCGCCACAATAATAACACAACCTATTTTGACGTCTGAAACCTTGTCGTTCCGTTCTAGACAGAATTCTATCACATTGCATAGGCTCAGGAATTTGCTCTGAAGATAACGCCACAGCGCGCACAGTTCTGCGCTCCCGCAGGCGTCGGTCAATCTGAATGGCCAGAGACATAGAATCACTCAGACCGGAAGACGTGGGAAACCCCACCATAACATCTTTAACTGATTCAGAAAGCCCCCTTCTGAAAATTGCCGCCAAAGCATCATTATTCCATTTAGTCAACACAGACCATTTTCTGATTTTCTGACAATACAATTCTGCCGCCTCTTGACCCTGAGACAGGGCCAACAAGGTCTTCTCAGCTTGATCCACAGAATTAGGTTCATCATATAATAATCCTAAAGCCTGAAAAAAGGAGTCAATATAAAGCAAAGCCGGATTCCCAGATTCCAGGGAAAACGCCCAATCCTGCGGGTCGCCACGCAGCAGGGAGATTACGATTTTTACCTGCTGAATGGAATCACCAGAGGATCGAGGTCTCAGGGCAAAAAACAGTTTATAGTTGTTTTTGAAACTCAAAAATTTAGACCTGTCACCAGAAAACCAATCAGGAGTAGGAATCTTTGGTTCTAAAGCAGGAGTCTGAACAATATAATCAGAAATACCTTGCACCCTAGCAGCAAGCTGGTCTACACGAGAAGCTAATTCCTGAACATTCATGCTTGCACCCGGCTCCTCAGCCACCCAGATATTAAGAGGGAAGAGAACACAAAACAGACTGGAGAAAAAAAAATGACTAAAGAGCTTCCTTCCCTTCTTCTGAGATGCATTTAACTCATTGTGGGCCAGTTGTACTGTTATGATCCGATGACCTTGGAGCAGCATGAGAACTTTCACTGGAGAAGGTGGCCACTATACTGACCGCAATCCTGAACTTAACACCGCAACTAGAAGTAGCCTTGGAGTGTACCTAACACACCCAGACACCTCGTCACAGCCGGAGGACTAAATACCCCTAAAGATGGAAATAGGAATACTATCTTGCCTCAGAGAAAATCCCCAAAGGATAGACAGCCCCCCACAAATATTGGCGGTGAGTCGGAGAGGAAAAAAACATACACAGGCAGAAAAACAGGATTTAGCACAGGAGGCCACTTCTAGCTAAATAGGACAGGATAGGACAGAGTTCTGTGCGGTCAGTATTAAAACCCTTCAAAAACATCCACAGCAGAATATACAAAAACTTCCTACATCTAACTAAAGCTGTAGGAGTGTAAATCTGCAACTCCAGTGAATCCTACAATCAGAGCAGGAATAAAACTGAAACAAGCACACAGCAGTGTGCCACAGAAACAAAAACCAAACACTTATCTTTGCTGAATTTGGCAGCAAGCAGGAGAAGCCAGAAAGTGATCCAACACTTCACAAGAAACATTGACAACTGGCAAGGGCTAAAGGATCCAGCACACCTAAATATCCAAGTCAGAATTGTAATCATCCGATACACCTGGCCAGGACTGCGACTCAGAGACAACTGCATTCCCACCTACAACCACTGGAGGGACCCCAAGAGCAGAATTCACAACAGTTGCCTGCGCCAATGTCCTGCGCAGCTCCTCATTCTCCTCGGTGGACGGCAAGAGAGAGTTTGAAATAAGACAATACATCTCTTGCAGTAGCAGAAATGTGATTTACTATGCTACTTGCAGCTGCCGTCTTATCTATGTAGGTTTAACATCACGAGAACTCAGATTGAGGGTGAGGGAGCATGTGCGGGACATTAGCTCGGCCAGGACGGTGGAGGACATCTCCCAATTAAAGGCTATACCAAAACATTTCAGAAAACACCATGACTGTGATCCAAGTGAATTCATGGTACGGGGGATAGACCTCATCCACATGGGTATACGAGGGGGCAATGTCAAGCAACTCCTCGCCCAACGCGAACTTAAATGGATTGTGACCCTGGGTACCGTTAGACCTGGTGGTCTCAATGAATCTCTTAATTTTGCCCCGTTCTTGTAATCCGGATTAAGACTGTTTCTCCTCCCCTCCGCATGGTGTCTACTTCACCTTTTATTTATTTTTTATTTATTTTTTATGTGCTCTAATTGTGTCTTATTGTTTGTTATAGTTCTCTATATGGTGTTCCTGGTATCTTCAGAAAATTGGACCTCACATTGGCATGTTGGAAAATCAAATGGACTCAACACGTTTCCCCTTTATGATTATTGTTGTGATTATTTGCAATATGTTTGCCATATAGTAATTGCCTTGCAATTGTACCTGTGTTGTATTTGTATTTAGATTGTGAGCCCCAACAGGGACAGTGATGATAATGTGTGCAAAAAATGTAAAGCGCTGCGGAATATGTTAGCGCTATATAAAAATAAAGATTATATACATCTCAACATATCTTCATGCCATATTTTGGTTCTGGACTGCAGTGCGCATGTGCCCGTCTGCTCCTCGCTCTGCCCTTCCTCGGTCCGGCCGCCTGGCGTCCCGGGCCGGTGACTGGTTGTTATGGCAACGCCATGCTCCCATTCATGCAGCTTGTGAGCCTGGCTGGGCGGGGTGGTTGCGGCGTGGGGGGCCATGGACGCATGCGCCGCTTACAGGCAGTCCTGCATACTTCCGGGTCACATGTTCTTTCATGTGACCGGAAATTCTGGATATAAGGTCCTTCTGGTGGAGTGAGGGCACTTCCCCTTGATAAAGCTAATACACGCTGGAGTGAAACTCGCGTCGGGGGTGTTGCCCAACTTAACCTATCTCCTGCACCCGGGTAAGAGGAATCTTAGGAGACTACCTTCACTGCACTCTTTATGCTACTTGCACTTTATGGAATTGGCGGTATGGTGGGTCCTCTGTAGCTTGTTCCGGACTTTGGATCGCAGATAGAGTAGCACTATTCGCGGGTTGCTAATAGATCCATATATTGGATCATAGAATCGTAATACTATGTCTGTATATGATACATAGGTCCATAGGTTATTTCCGGACATGGCATTTCCTCTTCATTGGTATGTGACCTCATTGCAGTACTGTGTGGGTTAAAGGGATAGCCTTTAGTGTCCTTATTTTATGTACGTGTTTGTATGTGTGTTTTCAGTGTCTCAATAAAATTTTGTACTTTTTAACGTTGTATTTTGAACGCTCCTTTTTTCTCCTGATTGACCACTGTATTACAGTATAGTTTCTGTGGCAGAAAATGACTGACAGATACCACAGACAGGACTGGCACAGATGCACAGATTTGCCAATATTAATCTCCCCTTTTGTTTTTATATGGGAGACTAGTGAATAAATCAGGCCCACTGTATTACAGTATAGTTTCTGTGGCAGAAAATGACTGACAGATACCACAGACAGGACTGGCACAGATGCACAGATTTGCCAATATTAATCTCCCCTTTTTTTATATGGGAGACTAGTGAATAAATCAGGCCCACTGTATTACAGTATAGTTTCTGTGGCAGAAAAGACTGACAGATACCACAGACAGGACTGGCACAGATGCACAGATTTGCCAATATTAATCTCCCCTTTTTTATATGGGAGACTAGTGAATAAATCAGGCCCACTGTATGACAGTATAGTTTCTGTGGCAGAAAAGACTGACAGAGATACCGCAGACAGGACTGGCGCAGATGCACTGATTGGCAATATAAATCTCCCTCTTTAGGTGTGGGACAGTGCAGAAAAATACAGGCCCACTGTTTTACACTACACGGTTTCAGGGGCAGAATGTGTCTTGAAGATATATTAAAAAAAAAAGGGACTGTACTACAATTACTATCTCCCTACAATAATCTCAGAAAAGTATGGAAGGCAGCAATAAAAAGGACTGCCGCACACAAAAGTGTGGACAAACAAACAAGATAGCTGTGCAGAAAGGAAGGAGCAACAGGATTTGTGCTTTGAAAAAAGCAGTTGGTTTGCACAGCGGCGTACAAACAGCAATGCAGCTATCAAGGAGCCTTCTAGGGCAGCCCAATAAGCTACAGAGCTGATGAAGAAAAATCTAGCCTCCACTGTCCCTGCAAAGAAAAGGTGGTGTTGGACAGTGGAAATCGCTTCAGCACAAGCGGTTTGGGGGTTAATGTGCCTGCCTAACGCTATCCCTGCTTCTGACGAAGCTGCAGCAACCTCTCCCTATGCTCAGATCAGCAGCAGTAAGATGGCAGTCGGCATGCACGCCTTTTTATAGCCCCTGTGATGCCGCAGAAAGCAAGCCAATCACTGCCATGCCCTTCTCTAAGATGGTGGGGACCAGGACCTATGTCATCACGCTGCCCACACACTGCGTCCACCTTCATTGGCTGAGAAATGGCGCTGAACGTGTCATATGAAACACGACTTTGGCGCGAAGATCGCCGACCGCGTGGCCGATCCCACGCTGGGATCGGGTCGGCTTTCATCAAACCCGACTTTGCCAAATGTCGCCGACTTATGAAAATGACCGATCCGTTTCGCTCAACCCTAGTATGGAGCACTGACTCACGAATCCCCGACATAACTTACTGTCACCAGCAAACTTGTCTGGAAGCGGGAGACGGGATAAAGTCGGTGCAGGGGTGGCAGAGGACAAACTGGCTGCAACTACACTTGCAGCCTGAACAGCGACTGCGGTAACATCCACAGCTGAGGTTGTGCATTCTAGAGCCGCCAACCTACCCTCCAGCTGCTGGATGTACCGCTGTAGACGCTGATCATCCGCCATTTACTAGCCAGACCCTGGCGCTGGTATTCTGTTAGGGCTGGTGTAATGCACCGAGTAAATAGTGAGATGATATTTGGTGCATTCGCAGCCCGGGGCCCACCGTGCAGGAGAGAACCTGCTGCTGGCAAATGGCGGCACTATATGGCGGTAGAAGCGAACTCTGTTATTTCACAGAGTCGCCTATAAAGAAAGCACTGTGTCCTGTTTAGCTCACAGGAGTACACAGCAACTGCCGAGCAGATTGCAGTTTGTGGTCACGCAGTCAAAGAGGCAATCATACAATCTCCTCACCGGAGGAGCCGGTATTCTAGTGGCTTATTTCAGCCGAGGCCCTGAATGCATGCACACAATCTCCTCACCGGAGGTGCCGGTATTCTAGTGGCTTATTTCAGCCGGGACCCTGAATACACACATGTATGACCACATTGGCACAAAACTCATGACATGAATTGATACTAGTGCATGGCCGTGCGGTCATGCGAACCTTTTATAGCTGCAGCAAGTACAGGACCTTCCCAGAAGGACCAATGGGAGGCTGCCACAGAAGTTGAGCAACTTCAGGACCTTCCTAGAGGACCAATGGGATTTGCTGCAGTATCTAAGCATGTGACCCTTGATCTCCAATGAGAGATCTTACCCTGGGCATGCTCAGAAAGGGAAAAGTAGGACTAAGTCCCAAAAACGTCTACTCGCCGCTGCCCAGTACTGGCTACAATGGCACAAGCTGGAAAGGCAGCAGTAACCCTTTGCACAGAGTCAGACTGAGCGAGACGCTGGGACCGACGTCTCCACTGAGCAGGCTCCACTGTGGCAGGAGAAGAATGGGAGACCGCAGCGGAGATGGCCCGAGATTCCCCCTGTGCAGAGGCGGGAACTCGACCCCTAACATTTTGTCTCCAAAAATCAGGAGTATAGGGCTCCTACTCACTATAGAATTTGCTATAAATAATATCTATCATGAATCCACCAGCAGGTCACCGTTCTTTGGTGCATACGGTTACCATCCGCAGTTTGGTACTTCTAGCGGGGGAGGAGCTTTGGGTGTTCTGGAAGAGGAACATTTTGTTTCAGTGTGGCGGGGGGTTCGGAGTAATTTGAAGATTATGTGAGACAGGTACTGTAACAACCCTGCTGGCATCTCTGCATGGCCTCCTATCCCCCACCTGCATTACACTCAAACTTACTTACTTCTCAGGGCCTTGTTGTGACTTTTCTCTGCTGCCAGCTCCATGCTGTGTGCCTCATGTCTGCTGCTTGCTCTGTGCATGCTTTGTCTGTGTGCATAGGGGGGCGACGCCAGCAACTCCTGTGTCTTATTGAGACTGTGTGCCCCTTGCTAAGGTGCCCCCGGCCAATTGCCATGAGGCTTCCTGTATTTGAGACATCCCCACACATTGGTGGGGCCTGTGCAACTTTCTCCCTCAGTCAGTTCTTAGCTGCTGAGGTGCCAGGCCCTGTCTCTGTTACTCTTGTGTCCGCCACCCAGGGGGGCATTGTACCCTGGTTTCTGTCCTTGTGTAGCCACCCAGTGGGGCCTCGTACCCTGGCCTATGTCTGCCACCCAGAGGGGTGTCATAACCTGGCTTGTGTCCATGTCTCTGTGCCTTTTCCTGACTTTGTCTTAGCCTAGTCCTATTCCTGTGTCCGTTTATATCCCTACCTTGATTTCCTTTCCCTGCTGTGCGTACTCTGTGTCTTGCTTTGTTCTGCTTTTGGCTCTGCTCTCTGCGATCTTGCTTTGCTCCTTGCTCTGCATTGTGTGACCTTGCTCTGCTCTCTGTGGTTTTGCTCTGGGCTCTGCACTCTGTGTCTTGCTCTGCACTCTGACTTTTCTCTGCTCTCAGCTCTGCACTCTGTAGCTTTGCTCTGCGGCTCCACTCAGCTATCGCTCTGCAGCTCTGCTCTTTGCGGTTCTACCTGGCTCTGCTCCTTGTGGTTCTATGTCTCTTGCTCTTGGCTCCGCCTCCTGTGTTTCTGCACTTGGCTCCGCCTCCTGTGTTTCTGCACGTGGCTCCGCCTCCTGCTCTTGGCTCCGCTTCTTGCATTTCTGCACTTGGCTCCATCTCCTGCTCTTGGCTCCGTCTCCTGCGTTTCTGCACTTGGTTCCACCTCCTGCATTTCTGTTCTTGGCTCTAGCTCCTGTGCTTCCGCTTTGCATCCGCTCTTGCGGTCTTTCTCTACCTATTCATAAGTCCTCCTGTCTGAACAGGTTCTTACCTGTTTTACATTCCTGCCTGCAGACCGGTCCCTACCGGTTCTTCCAGTGTAAGAGCCTTGTCAGCCTGTCCTGCCAGAGAGCCACCCGTACCTGCCTGCCAGAGAGCCAGCCGTGCCTGCCTGCCAGTGTCTCTGTAGTACCCGTATCTGCCTACCAGAGAGCCAGCCGTGCCCGCCTGTCAGTGTCTCTGTTGTACCCGTCTGCCTGCCTGTGTCCCAGCCATGCCCACCTGTCTGCCAGAGTGCCAGCCGTGCCCGTTTGCCTGTCTATGTTCCGTTACCCGGTGGGATCAGCAGCCACAGCCAGACACCACCCTGGAGTGGTACCTGGTAGCTTCCTGCCGCACAAGCCTGACCTCAACATCAGAGGCTCAAGCGAAGACCAAGGAAGCTACTTAGTTACGCCCCTTCCAGGGTAGTCTGGTCTGTGGTCCAGTGGGGCCACACCCCCGCACGCCCGTGCCAACCAGTCTGGGCGCGTGCGTGACAGGTACAAACGTATGGCTGACAGAAAACGCTTGCCAGGTCTGGACCTGAATGTGAATGACTGTGTGCTTGTCTACCAGGAATATCAGGTTGAAGGTTCCTTCCTGAAAGTTGGGGCCTAGATTTATTGGTCCCTATAAAATATCCACTGTCATTAATCCAGCAGAGTTTTGTATTGAGCTACCTCAGGCTCTTAAGATCCACATGTCTTCCATAGGTCTTTGCTCAAGACATATGCGGAACCTCTTGAGCCCTAACCCTTACCACCGCTCCCAATAATGGTTGATGGAAATCTCGAGTTTCAGATTATGAGGATTGTAGATTCTCACCTCCAACATCGTTCCCTACAATACTTGGTGCACTGGAAGAGTTAAGGTACCGTCACATTAAGCGACGCTGCAGCGATCTAGACAACGATCCCGATCGCTGCAGCGTCGCTGTTTGGTCGCTGGAGAGCTGTCACACAGACAGCTCTCCAGCGTCCAACGATCCCAAAATCCCCGGGTAACCAGGGTAAACATCGGGTTACTAAGCGCAGGGCCGCACTTAGTAACCCGATGTTTACCCTGGTTACCATTGTAAAAGTAAAAAAAAAAACACTACATACTTACATTCCTGTCGCGTCCCCCAGCGTCAGCTTCCCTGCACTGTGTAAGCGCGCTGGCCGGAAAGCAGAGCGGTGACGTCACCGCTGTGCTTTGCTTTTCGGCCGGCCGGCGCTGACACTGGGGGACGCAGGGAAGCTGACGCTGAGGAACGTGATAGGAATGTAAGTATGTAGTGTTTTTTTTTTACTTTTACAATGGTAACCAGGGTAAACATGGGGTTACTAAGCGCGGCCCTGCGCTTAGTAACCCGATGTTTACCCTGGTTACCAGTGAAGACATCGCTAGATCGTCACATACACCGATTCAGCGATGTCAGCGGGTGATCCAGCGACGAAATTAAGTCCTGGACTTTCCCCAACGATCTCACAGCAGGATCCTGATCGTTGGTCGCTGTCACGTATAACGATTTCGTTATGTGTGACGGTACCTTTACTGTTTACCTTAGGGGCCATTATCTTCTGTATATATTATCACCCCTTTGGTAGAGAGAGTAATACGCAGAGTACGTTTGTCTTTCCTGCCACTGTTGGCTCTTCCTTACTTTAATCATTTTCTCGCAGACGAGATGCTGCCAGACGATCAGTGATCTTAGATTTTTATTTTTGTAATCTACAAACAATCCATAAAGTTAATATTTGATAATGTTACATGCCACCCTCTCATTCTGTATCCACACTGACTTTATTTCTATTATTTCAGAACCAATGCCAGTGAATTCTCTCCTCATCACTAATGTGACCGCATATTCTGTGTCTCTGGCGTGGAGTAAACCTGATGAGTATCAGACATTATACAGATACAGAGTCCAGACCAACGTCACCTCGTCAGGATCAATTATAAATAATATAATTGTGACAAACAAATCAGTGACAATAATGAATCTGACATCAGGAGAAACATATACATATATCCTGTTCTATACAAGAGCTGCCGATAACATCACTGAATCTGACCCGGTGTTACTATCACCCATCTGCACAGGTTTGGATAAACTGGCTAGAAATAATAATTAAAAAAGTAACGCCATACAATACCATGCTTTTGTCCAGCACAGCAGATTCCCGAAAGAAGTCATATAGTTCAAATTTATATTACTACATATTGTTTGTGGAGATTGTTAAATATTTTATATAGTGCTGACATTACATGAACTAACGTTTTCCATCTACTATATAATTGTCTAAGGGTCACTTCCGTCTGTCTGTCTGTCTGTCACGGATATTCATTGGTCGCGGCCTCTGTCTATCATGGAAATCCAAGTCGCTGATTGGTCACGGCAAAACAGCCACGACCAATCAGCGACGGGCACAGTCTGGCGGCAACATGGCCACTCTTACCTCCCCGCAATCAGTGCCTCCTCCATACTCCCCTCCAGTCCGCGCTCGCACAGGGTTAATGGCAGCGTTAACCGACCGCGCTATGCTGCGGTGTAACGCACTCGGTTAACGCTGCTATAAACCCTGTCTGACCAACGTTTTACTATTGATGCTGCCTATGCGGCATCAATAGTAAAAAGATCTAATGTTAAAAATAATTTAAAAAATAAAAAATCGTTATATACTCACCGTCCGTCGGCCCCTCAGATCCACAACAGACCTTTCCCGCTCGCGACGCTCCGGTAACCGGTCCATGCTGCGATCATGAGACCGCTACGTCATCATCTCGCGAGATTGCAATGCACTCTTGGGACCGGAGTGCGCGAGGACTCAGCGTCGGTAACCGCTTCGCTTGGATCTGGGGGCTCCGAAAGGTGAGTATATAGGTAACTATTTTTTATTTGAATTCTTTTTTTTTTTAACAGGGATATGATGCCCACATTGCTATATACTACATGGGCTGTGGAATATACTACATGGGCTGTGCAATATACTACATGGGCTGTGCTTTATACTACGTGGGCTGTGCAATATACTACATGACTGGGTAATATACTACGTGGCTGGGCAATATACTATGTTACTGGGCAATATACGTGGCTGGGCAATATACTACGTGGCTGGGCAATATACTACGTGACTGGGCAATATACTACGTGACTGGGCAATATACTACGTGACTGGGCAATATACTACGTCACTGGGCAATGTACTAGGTTACTGGGCAATATACTACGTGGCTGGGCAATATACTACGTAGCTGGGTAATATACTACATACTACGTGACTGGGCAATATACTACGTGGCTGGGCAATATACTACGTGGCTGGGCAATATACTACGTTGCTGGGCAATATACTACATACTACGTGACTGGGCAATATACTACGTGGCTGGGCAATATAATACATACTACGTGACTGGGCAATATACTACGTGGCTGGGCAATATACTACATCACTGGGCAATATGCTACATCACTGGGCAATATACTACATAGCTGGGCAATATACTACGTAGCTGGGCAATATAGCACGTCACTGGGCAATATACTACGTGACTGGGCAATATACTACGTGACTGGACAATATACTACATGGCTGGGCAATATACTACGTGGACATGCATATTCTAGAATACCCGATGTGTTAGAATTGGGCCACCATCTAGTTTACCATATTTTTCTAACTACAAGACACACATTTTGCAAAGAAAAATCTTGCTAAAAAGTGTGATCACCTTTTGGTCTGGATGCAGCTTCTTCTGTTATATAGAGGAGCGCTCCTACGTATACCTCCCAACTATTCCACTTCCAGTGAGGCAGTCTCAAGTTAAGGTACCGTCACATTAAGCGACGCTGCAGCGATATAGGCAATGATACCGATCGCTGCAGCGTCGCTGTGTAGTCGCTGGAGAGCTGTCACACAGACAGCTCTCCAGCGACCAACGATGCCGAAGTCCCCTGGTAACCAGGGTAAACATCGGGTTACTAAGCGCAGGGCCGCGCTTAGTAACTCGATGTTTACCCTGGTTACCATTGTAAATGTAAAAAAAAAAAACAGTACATACTTACATTCCGGTGTCTGTCCCCCGGCGTCAGCTTCCCTGCATTGTGTCAGCGCCGGCCGGCCGTAAAGCAGAGCGGTGACGTCACCGCTGTGCTTTACGGCCGGCCGGCGCTCACAGTCAGTGCGGGAAGCTGACGGCGAGGGGATAGACAAAGGAATGTAAGTATGTACTGTTTTTTTTTTTCACATTTACAATGGTAACCAGGGTAAACATCAGGTTACTAAGCGTGGCCCTGCGCTTAGTAACTCGATGTTTACCCTGGTTACCAGTGAAGACATCGCTGAAACGGCGTCACACACGCCGATTCAGCGATGTCTGCGGGAGATCCAGTGACGAAATAAAGTTCTGGACTTTCTGCTCCGACCAACGATGTCACAGCAGGATCCAGATCGCTGCTGCATGTCAAACACAACGATATCGCTATCCAGGACGCTGCAACGTCACGGATCGCTAGCGATATCGTTGTTAAGTTGTTCAGTGTGAAGGTACCTTTACAGTCCATAAGAAAGGATGTGGGTCTCGGCATCAGAGGTGAATGCCCTCAGGTAGTTTGATTCATTTCACACCTCTTATCCCGAGAAACCTAGTCCTGAATGTCCGGAGGCCACTCATAGAAGGGGGGTACTGTCACAGGTATGTCAGAAGCTGCAGACAGTCGCACTGCATCCAGCTGCAGAAGGTCTCTGTGTTTGGCTTTGCAGACACTTTCTTAACCCTTCCGGCTCTTTGACCCAGTGGCACCTTTTCTCCAGCTCTAATTGACACACTTGGACCAGGGTGTTTATAGATTCCAAACCTGCTGCTGGGAATCGCCAGTGATATTTCCATTTTCCCTGTTGAGGCTTGGAGCTATATCAGTCGGAAATCTTCCTCTTTGGTGTTGCTGGAGGACATCTGTATTATATCTTTGAGTCTACTCAAGATAAGTGTTCCTCTTGTTTGTCTATCTCAGCTGTCTTTAGTGGTAGTGTGGATTGACTACTCGTCCTTATCTAAACAGGGCTTATCACCAGGGTCAGGCAGGGATTAAGGTACCGTCACACTAAGCGACGCTGCAGCGATACCGACAACGATCCGGATCGCTGCAGCGTCGCTGTTTGGTCGCTGGAGAGCTGTCACACAGACCGCTCTCCAGCGACCAACGATGCCGGTAACCAGGGTAAACATCGGGTAACTAAGCGCAGGGCCGCGCTTAGTAACCCGATGTTTACCCTGGTTACCATCCTAAAAGTAAAAAAAACAAACAGTACATACTTACCTACAGCCGTCTGTCCTCCAGCGCTGTGCTCTGCACTCCTCCTGTACTGTCTGTGTGAGCACAGCGGCCGGAAAGCAGAGCGGTGACGTCACCGCTCTGCTTTCCGGCTGACCGAGGCTCACAGTCAGTGCAGGAGGAGAGCAGAGCACAGCGCTGGAGGACAGACGGCTGTAGGTAAGTATGTACTGTTTGTTTTTTTTACTTTTAGGATGGTAACCAGGGTAAACATCGGGTTACTAAGCGCGGCCCTGCGCTTAGTTACCCGATGTTTACCCTGGTTACCAGTGAAGACATCGCTGAATCGGTGTCACACACGCCGATTCAGCGATGTCTGCGGGGAGTCCAGCGACCAAATAAAGTTCTGGACTTTCTTCCCCGACCAGCGACAGCACAGCAGGGGCCTGATCGCTGCTGCCTGTCACACTGGACGATATCGCTAGCAAGGACGCTGCAACGTCACGGATCGCTAGCGATATCGTCTAGTGTGACGGTACCTTTAGGTTCCTGCTCCGCAATAGGTGCAAAGCCTATTTAGGGATGTTTAGGGCAGACAGGTTGACTCTTATCAAAATGAACAAGGCCTGGATTGGCCCAGACTTCTCAACTCCACTGCATGACAGAGCATAAAAACAATTCAAATGTGCCTTTTTTTGTGCAATCCCATGCATCCCTTCCACCTAAAAAAGGGTATACAGGTTACGGTTTCTTCTTTTTCTTGTCCTCCTCCTCCTCTTATCCAAAATGATCCCTCCTCCAGCACCTATCAGTATACTAAATGCATCTAACAACGGTATTGATAGGGAATAGAATAGAATAGATGTAACCTTGATAAGGACTGTTGGTTTAAGGTTGCAGCAGCAAGGACTTTAAGGTTATAAACACTGCATATGTGCCTCTGTTGCACACCTATCCGTTCTCCAGCAGCAATCCCTACATTAATTGAGCTAACGGCAATCTTAATAGGGACTAGAGTAAAATAGATGGAGCCCTGATATTATTTTCTTCAGCAACATCTGTAATGCACTATCCCTTCTCCATCAGCTTTCCATACATTCAATAGGACAGATCACAGCTGTATTGAATAAAATAGATGGAGCCCTGATAAGCATTTAGTTTTTCTTCAGCAATGCCTGCAGTGCACTATCCCTTCTCCACAAGCTTTGTTGCCTACACTCAATAGTTCAGATCACAGCGGTATTGCATACAGTAAAAGAAGGAGTCCTCATAAGGACAGTTGGTTTTAGGTTTCTTCAGCAAGTCCTATAACGCTCAATTTCCCTTATGCAGCGACTCTGCCTTCTCTTTTTCCGGGTACAGAATGGCGAGCATCCTGACATCGAGTCTTGTATAGACCTTATGATGAGATGTAGCCAGTCATTCACAGTAATGCCAGGAGCAAACATGGCTAAGGCATTACCGTGATTGGTACTCAATCCCTGCATGTTTAGTGGCTTAAAAACAGCCGCAAAATATGCGGGGTGGGGAATCGAGCATTGTACCTGGATACTTAATCAAGTATCAAGCGCCTTAAGCAGCAGGATGCTCGATCATGTACTGATCAATGTCGAGCACGCTCACCCATCACTACTAAGGAGTAAAAGTTCTATGGGGCAGCACTGTGACTCAGTGTTGCACTGTTGTGTTGTAGTGCTGGGATCCTGGGTTCAAATCGCACCAAGGACAACATCTGCAATCTGAGTTTAGTTTGTGTGTTCTCCCGTTTCCTCCCACACTCCAAAGATATACTGATAGGGAATCTGGATTGTGAGCCCCTTTGGAGACAGTGATAATAGTGTCTGTAAAGTGCTGTGGAATTAATTTTGCTATATAAATGAGTAAAATAAATAAATAGGGCTGCATTAAAAGAGAAGAGGAGAAAAAAAAGGTATATAGCTCAATGTGTTGCACTAAAACAACCACAAGATGTCAGCAAAAGATAAGGATTTTTTAAAAATTGAAAATGGCTTCATTAATCAGTCATCAAGCACAAACATAAAATGTACTGCGGCTCAGTGTAAGGGCTTTTTCACAAGTCCTGATATTTCTGGTACCTGAAAAAAACAGTACCGGATATATCAGTGTCTGTGTGTACATGTGATTAATACTTGTGGACTACGTGTGGGAACTGTGTGATGCATCAGTACTGCACGTACCAGCTCCAGGGAAGCAGTGTTACTGTTCACGCTGTTCCTCAGCACTGGATGCTGAAGACAGCTTTCATCATTCTCCTTTTCTCTGCTGTCGATCAGCGCTAGCAGGGGCAATGTTGAGTGTTGTAGTCAACTGATAACAGCGAGAGCAGGCGGCGGCAGATGTGACTACTACTCCCAGCAGCCTACACCTGCTGTCACTAGTAAGGGTATGTACCCATATGCGAGAAAAATGGAAGAGTGCAATCTGATAAAAAATCTGATTGCACTCTGACCAATGTTATTCAATGAGTTACATTTCGTCTGCAATTTTTTTTCTCAGCTCAAATCGGACTGAGGAAAAAATCACAACATGCTTCGATTTGCAGCTTATCTTAGACAAGACTCACAATGCAAGTCAATTGATGTGAGAAAAAACGCACAGCACTCGCACCATGCGAGTGCTATCTGTTTTTTATCGACCGGTGTCCTTTGAAAAGCCGGTAATTCATGTGCTGCATACAGTAAAATCACGCTGACAACTTAGAATAGGACAGATAGAATAGAAATATACACATAGAATACATATATTATACATGACAATAACAGACACACACACACATATATATATATGGGGGACACCACATCATTTTTTGGGGGTCCCCCATTTTAATAGCCAGTAAAGGCTAAGTATATAGTTGTGAGCTGATATTAATAGCCTGGGAAGCTCCATTGGTATTACCCCCTTCCAAGGCTATAATCATCTGTCCCCAGTCGTTTATTTTCCCTCTGCTGGTTGCAAAAATTGCGCGGGATAACACGCCCTTTTTTCGGTAAAAAAATTTTCTTCTCTTAATTAAATACATGTCCAGTAATTTGAACACACACTATACTAATTGTATTTGTCACTGACATCTATATATCTACCTATTCTATGTGTAGTGTTTGTAATCCATCTCTTCTATCCTGTTGGCTCCTGCAGTGATTTTATAGAAGCCGGCAGATGAATTACCGGCTTTTCTTTTATCTTTCTGTGCAATATAAATGCATCCCTTGTAGATTGTGAGCTCTCACAGGCAGGGTCCTCTCTCTTCCTGTACCAGTTGTGACTTGTATTGTTCAAGATTATTGTACTTGTTTTTATTATGTATTCCCCTCCTCACATATAAAGCGCCATGGAATAAATGGCGCTATAATCTACCATATAATTGTCTAAGGGGTACTTCCGTCTGTCTTTCTGTTTTTCTGTCTGTCTGTCGCTGATTGGTCGCGGCCGTCAGGGACGGGCACAGTCCGGCTGAGAATTAGTCCCTCCCTACTCCCCTGCCGTCAGTGCCCGCTCCATACTCCCCCTCCAGTCAGCGCTCACACAGGGTTAATGGCAGCGTTAGCGTACGGCGTTATGCTGCGGTGTAACGCACTCTGTTAACGCTGCTATTAACCCTGTGCGACCAACTTTTTGCTATACTATTGATGCTGCCTATGCGGCATCAATAGTAAAAAGATTTAATGTTAAAAATAATTTTAAAAAATAAAAAATCATTATATACTCAACTTCCGTGGGCCCACGGATACAGCCGAGACTTTCCCTGTTGTGAATTCTGTGGCAGAGCTCCCTCCTGTGGTCACAAGTGGTACTTCGGCTTCTGAGTTTCCTTCCTCAGGTGATGTGGTGAAGTCGTTAGGTGCTGCTCTATTTAACTCCACCTAGTGCTTTGATCATGGCCTCCAGTCAATGTTCTAGTATTGGACCTGTTTCCTCCTGGATCGTTCCTGTGGCCTGCTGCTCTGCATAGCTAAGTTCCGCTTTGCTATTTTGTTTGCTGTTTTTTCTGTCCAGCTTGTCTATTTGTTTTTTTCTGCTTGCTGGAAGCTCTGGGACGCAGAGGGTGTACCTCCGTGCCGTTAGTTCGGTACGGAGGGTCTTTTTGCCCCCTTTGCGTGGTTTTTGTAGGGTTTTGTGTTGACCGCAAAGTTACCTTTCCTATCCTCGCTCTGTTCAGAAAGTCGGGCCTCACTTTGCTAAATCTATTTCATCTCTACGTTTGTCTTTTCATCTTAACTCACAGTCATTATATGTGGGGGCTGCCTTTTCCTTTGGGGTATTTCTCTGAGGCAAGGTAGGCTTATTTTCTATCTTCAGGTTAGCTAGTTTCTCAGGCTGTGCCGAGTTGCATAGGGAGCGTTAGGCGCAATCCACGGCTGCCTCTAGTGTGGTTGGAGAGGATTAGGGATTGCGGTCAGCAGAGTTCCCACGTCTCAGAGCTCGTTCTATGTTTTTGGGTTATTGTCAGGTCACTGTATGTGTTCTGACCTCTATGTCCATTGTGGTACTGAATTACCTTTCACAACAGTACTGGAGGCCCAAAGTACTAATGATTCTCAATAGAGGGAAAAAAGAAGTTCTGAGACCATTTTTTTTTCTCTGCACTGTGTTTTGCCTTTTTTTTCCCCTAGACATTTGGGTGGTTCAGGACACAGGTGTAGCGATGGACATTAAAGGTCTGAATTCATGTGTGGATCAGCTCACGGCAAGAGTACAAAATATTCAAGACTTTGTGGTTCAGAATTCTATGTTAGAACCGAGAATTCCTATTCCTGATTTGTTTTTTGGAGATAGAACTAAATTTCTGAGTTTCAAAAATAATTGTAAACTATTTCTGGCTTTGAAACCTCGCTCCTCTGGTGACCCAGTTCAACAAGTTAGGATCATTATTTATTTTTTACGTGGCGACCCTCAGGACTGGGCATTTTCTCTTGCGTCAGGAGATCCTGCATGAAGTAATATCGATGCGTTTTTCCTGGCGCTCGGATTGCTGTACGATGAACCTAATTCAGTGGATCAGGCAGAGAAAAATTTGCTGGCTCTGTGTCAGGGTCAGGATGAGATAGAGGTATATTGTCAGAAATTTAGGAAGTGGTCCGTACTCACTCAATGGAATGAAGGTGCGCTCGCAGCTATTTTCAGAAAAGGTCTCTCTGAAGCCCTTAAGGATGTCATGGTGGGATTTCCTATGCCTGCTGGTCTGAATGAGTCTATGTCTTTAGCCATTCAGATCGGTCGGCGCTTGCGTGAGCGTAAATCTGTGCACCATTTGGCGGTATTACCTGAGCTTAAACCTGAGCCTATGCAGTGCGATAAGACTTTAACCAGAGTTGAACGGCAAGAACACAGACGTCTGAATGGGCTGTGTTTCTACTGTGGTGATTCCACTCATGCTATCTCTGATTGTCCTAAGCGCATTAAGCGGTTCGCTAGGTCTGCCACCATTGGTACGGTACAGTCAAAATTTCTTCTGTCCGTTACCTTAATCTGCTCTTTGTCATCGTATTCTGTCATGGCATTTGTGGATTCAGGCGCTGCCCTGAATTTGATGGACTTGGAGTATGCTAGGCGTTGTGGGTTTTTCTTGGAGCCCTTGCAGTGTCCTATTCCATTGAGAGGAATTGATGCTACGCCTTTGGCCAAGAATAAGCCTCAGTACTGGACCCAGCTGACCATGTGCATGGCTCCTGCACATCAGGAGGTTATTCGCTTTCTGGTGTTGCATAATCTGCATGATGTGGTCGTGTTGGGGTTGCCATGGCTACAGGTCCATAATCCAGTATTGGATTGGAAATCCATGTCTGTGTCCAGCTGGGGTTGTCAGGGGGTACATGGTGATGTCCCATTTCTGACTATTTCGTCATCCACCCCTTCTGAGGTTCCAGAGTTCTTGTCTGATTACCGGGATGTATTTGATGAGCCCAAGTCCGATACCCTACCTCCGCATAGGGATTGTGATTGTGCTATCGATTTGATTCCTGGTAGTAAATTCCCAAAAGGTCGACTGTTTAATTTATCTGTGCCTGAGCACGCCGCTATGCGGAGTTATGTGAAGGAGTCCTTGGAGAAGGGGCATATTCGCCCGTCATCGTCGCCATTAGGAGCAGGGTTCTTTTTTGTAGCCAAGAAGGATGGTTCACTGAGACCTTGTATAGATTACCGCCTTCTAAATAAGATCACGGTTAAATTTCAGTACCCCTTGCCGTTGTTATCTGATTTGTTTGCTCGGATTAAGGGGGTTAGTTGGTTCACCAAGATAGATCTTCGTGGTGCGTATAATCTTGTGCGTATTAAGCGAGGCGATGAATGGAAAACTGCATTTAATACGCCCGAGGGCCATTTTGAGTATCTAGTAATGCCATTCGGACTTGCCAATGCTCCATCAGTGTTTCAGTCCTTTATGCATGACATCTTCCGAGAGTACCTGGATAAATTCCTGATTGTGTACTTGGATGACATTTTGATCTTCTCGGATGATTGGGAGTCTCATGTGAAGCAGGTCAGAACGGTGTTTCAGGTCCTGCGTGCTAATTCTTTGTTTGTGAAGGGATCAAAGTGTCTCTTTGGTGTTCAGAAGGTTTCATTTTTGGGATTCATCTTTTCCCCTTCTACTATCGAGATGGACCCTGTTAAGGTCCAAGCCATCCATGATTGGACTCAGCCGACATCTCTGAAAAGTCTGCAAAAGTTCATGGGCTTTGCTAATTTTTATCGTCGCTTCATCTGCAATTTTTCTAGCATTGCTAAACCATTGACCGATTTGACCAAGAAGGGTGCTGATGTGGTCAATTGGTCTTCTGCTGCTGTGGAAGCTTTTCAAGAGTTGAAGCGTCGTTTTTCTTCTGCCCCTGTGTTTTGTCAACCAGATGTTTCGCTTCCGTTCCAGGTCGAGGTTGATGCTTCTGAGATTGGAGCAGGGGCTGTTTTGTCGCAGAGAAGTTCTGATTGCTCGGTGATGAAACCATGCGCCTTCTTTTCCAGGAAGTTTTCGCCTGCTGAGCGAAATTATGATGTGGGCAATCGAGAGTTGCTGGCCATGAAGTGGGCATTCGAGGAATGGCGTCATTGGCTTGAAGGAGCTAAGCATCGCGTGGTGGTCTTGACTGATCATAAGAACTTGACTTATCTCGAGTCTGCCAAGCGGTTGAATCCTAGACAGGCTCGTTGGTCGCTGTTTTTTGCCCGTTTTGACTTTGTGATTTCGTACCTTCCGGGCTCTAAAAATGTGAAGGCGGATGCTCTGTCTAGGAGTTTTGTGCCCGACTCTCCGGGTTTATCTGAGCCGGCGGGTATCCTCAAAGAGGGAGTAATTGTGTCTGCCATCTCCCCTGATTTGCGGCGGGTGCTGCAAAAATTTCAGGCTAATAAACCTGATCGTTGCCCAGCGGAGAAACTGTTTGTCCCTGATAGGTGGACGAATAAAGTTATCTCTGAGGTTCATTGTTCGGTGTTGGCTGGTCATCCTGGAATCTTTGGTACTAGATAGTTAGTGGCTAGATCCTTTTGGTGGCCATCTCTGTCGCGGGATGTGCGTACTTTTGTGCAGTCCTGTGGGATTTGTGCTCGAGCTAAGCCCTGCTGTTCTCGTGCCAGTGGGTTGCTTTTGCTCTTGCCGGTCCCGAGGAGGCCTTGGACACATATCTCTATGGATTTTATTTCAGATCTTCCCGTCTCTCAAAAGATGTCAGTCATTTGGGTGGTCTGTGATCGCTTCTCTAAGATGGTCCATTTGGTACCCTTGTCTAAATTGCCTTCCTCCTCTGATTTGGTGCCATTGTTCTTCCAGCATGTGGTTCGTTTACATGGCATTCCAGAGAATATAATTTCTGACAGAGGTTCCCAGTTTGTTTCGAGGTTTTGGCGAGCCTTTTGTGGTAGGATGGGCATTGACTTGTCTTTTTCCTCGGCTTTCCATCCTCAGACTAATGGCCAGACCGAACGAACCAATCAGACCTTGGAAACATATCTGAGATGCTTTGTTTCTGCTGATCAGGATGACTGGGTGTCCTTTTTGCCTTTGGCTGAGTTCGCCCTTAATAATCGGGCCAGCTCGGCTACCTTGGTTTCGCCGTTTTTCTGCAACTCTGGGTTCCATCCTCGTTTCTCTTCAGGGCAGGTTCAGTCTTCGGACTGTCCTGGTGTGGATACTGTGGTGGACAGGTTGCAGCAGATTTGGACTCATGTAGTGGACAATTTGACCTTGTCCCAGGAGAAGGCTCAACGTTTCGCTAATCGCAGACGCTGTGTGGGTCCCCGACTTCGTGTTGGGGATTTGGTTTGGTTATCTTCTCGTCATATTCCTATGAAGGTTTCCTCTCCTAAGTTTAAACCTCGTTTCATTGGTCCGTATAGGATTTCTGAGGTTCTTAATCCTGTGTCTTTTCGTCTGACCCTTCCAGATTCTTTTTCCATACATAACGTATTCCATAGGTCATTGTTGCGGAGATACGTGGCACCTATGGTTCCATCTGCTGATCCTCCTGCCCCGGTTTTGGTGGAGGGGGAGTTGGAGTATATTGTGGAGAAGATTTTGGATTCTCGTGTTTCAAGGCGGAAACTCCAGTATTTGGTTAAGTGGAAGGGTTATGCTCAGGAAGATAATTCCTGGGTCTTTGCCTCTGATGTCCATGCTCCCGATCTTGTTCGTGCCTTTCATATGGCTCATCCTGGTCGTCCTGGGGGCTCTGGTGAGGGTTCGGTGACCCCTCCTCAAGGGGGGGGTACTGTTGTGAATTCTGTGGCAGAGCTCCCTCCTGTGGTCACAAGTTGTACTTCGGCTGATTCTCTCTGTGAGCTTCCGTTGGTGGAGGAAAGTGGTACTGCGGCTTCTGAGTTTCCTTCCTCAGGTATGTGGTGAAGTCGTTAGGTGCTGCTCTATTTAACTCCACCTAGTGCTTTGATCCTGGCCTCCAGTCAATGTTCTAGTATTGGACCTGTTTCCTCCTGGATCGTTCCTGTGGCCTGCTGCTCTGCATAGCTAAGTTCCGCTTTGCTATTTTGTTTGCTGTTTTTTCTGTCCAGCTTGTCTATTTGTTTTTTTCTGCTTGCTGGAAGCTCTGGGACGCAGAGGGTGTACCTCCGTACCGTTAGTTCGGTACGGAGGGTCTTTTTGCCCCCTTTGCGTGGTTTTTGTAGGGTTTTGTGTTGACCGCAAAGTTACCTTTCCTATCCTCGCTCTGTTCAGAAAGTCGGGCCTCACTTTGCTAAATCTATTTCATCTCTACGTTTGTCTTTTCATCTTAACTCACAGTCATTATATGTGGGGGCTACCTTTTCCTTTGGGGTATTTCTCTGAGGCAAGGTAGGCTTATTTTCTATCTTCAGGTTAGCTAGTTTCTCAGGCTGTGCCGAGTTGCATAGGGAGCGTTAGGCGCAATCCACGGCTGCCTCTAGTGTGGTTGGAGAGGATTAGGGATTGCGGTCAGCAGAGTTCCCACGTCTCAGAGCTCGTTCTATGTTTTTGGGTTATTGTCAGGTCACTGTATGTGTTCTGACCTCTATGTCCATTGTGGTACTGAATTACCTTTCACAACATTTCCCGCTCCTCGCGACGCTCCGGTGACCGGTCTATGCATTGCAGTCTCGCGAGATGATGACGTAGCGGTCTCGCGAGACCGCTACGGCATCATCTCGCGAGACCGCAATGCACTCTTGGGACCGGAGTGTCACGACGAGCATCGGTAAATGCCTCGGCTGGATCCGGGGGGCCGATGGAGGGTGAGTATATAACTATTTTTAATTTAATTCTTTTTTCAATAGGGATATGGTGCTCACATTGCTATATACTACGTGGGCTGTGTTAGATACTGCGTGGGCTGTGTTATATACTACATCTCTGTGCTATATACTATATGGCCTGTGCTATATACTACGTGGCTGTGGTATATATCACGTGGCTGGGCAATATACTACATTGCTGTGTTCTATACTACGTGACCTGTGATATATACTGCATGGGCAGTGTTATATACTACGTGGCTGTGCTATATACTAACTGGCTGTGCAATACATTACGTGGCTGGGCAATATACTACTTGGCTGGCCAATATGCTACGTGGGCTGTGCTATATACTATGTGGCTGGGCAATATACTATGTGGCTGTGCTATATACTATGCGTCTGTGCTATACACTACGTGGCTGGGCAATATACTACTTGGCTGGCCAATATACTATGTGGGCTGTGCTATGTACTACATGGCTGGGCAATATACTATGTGTCTGTGCTTTATACTATGTGTCTGTGCTATATACTACGTGTCTGTGCAATATACTACGTGTCTGGGCAATATACTAAGTGGCTGGGCAATATACTACTTGGCTGGCCAATATACTATGTGGGCTGTACTATATACTCCGTGGCTGGGCAATATACTATGTGGCTGTGTTATATACTACATGGCTGTGTTATATACTACGTGGCTGTGCTACATACTACGTAGCTGTGTTATATACTACGTGGCTGGGCAATATACTACGTGGGCTGTGCTATATGCTACGTGGGCTGTGCTATATACTACGTGGGCTGTGTTATACGCTACTTGGCTGTGCTATATTTCTCTGCTGTATCTGTGCATCATGAATCATGGTATGTGTTAAAGAGGGGGGCTCACTGAGACTTCTTTCGCCCGGGGCCCTCAAAAACATTGAGCTCGCCCTGGCTTCACTGATTGGTCACGACCGGCCGCGAACAATGAGCGACAGGCGCAGTCCGCCTGCGAATTGGTGCGGAATTTGAACCACACTTCGCTAATTGGTCACGGCCGGCCGGCTGAATCCTGGGTATAAATTGCATTATTCTGAATACTTCATAAATAAACTACATACATATTCTAGAATACCCGATGCGTTAGAATCGGGCCACCATCTAGTAATAAATAATAATAATATATATGTATGTGTTACTGACATCTATGTATGTATGTATGTATATATATATATATATATATATATATATATGTATTCTATATGTATATATCTATTCTATCTATGCTATTCAAACCTGCCAGTGTGATTTTACTGTACGTGCACAGGAATTGCCAGCTTTTTGTGTATATATATATATACTAGCTGAAGAGCCTGGCGTTGCCTGGGCATAGTACATATCTGTGGTTAGTTATAGCACCTCACTTTTTCCCCCTCACATCTCTCATTTTCTCCCTCACACCTCTCATTTTCTCCCTCACTCCTCTCATTCCCCCCTAACACTTGTCATTTCGACCTCACATCTGTCATTTTCTGATCACTCCACTATTTTGCCTCACTCCTCTCATTTTGCACTCACACCTTTTCATTTTCACCTCACACCTCTCATTTTCACTTCAGTATATACATGTTTGTCATCTCCCTTATATAGTATACACCTGTATGTCATCTCCTGTATATAGTATATACCTGTATGTCATCTCCTGTATATAGTATATACCTGTGTGTCATCTCCCCTGTATATAGTATATACCTGTATGTCATCTTCTATATATAGCATATACCTGTATGTCATGTCCTGTATATACTATATACCTGTAGGTCATCTGCTCCTGTATATAGTATATACCTGTGTGTCATCTCCTCCTGTATATAGTATATACCTGTATGTCATCTCCTCCTGTATATAGTATGTACCTGTATGTCATCTCCTCCTCTATATAGTATATACCTGTGTGTCATCTCTCCTGTATATAGCATATATCTGTGTGTCATCTCCCCTGTATATAGTATATACCTGTGTGTCATCTCCTCCTGTATTGGACCTCGTTCACACGTTATTTGCTCAGTATGTTTACCTCAGTATTTGTAAGCTAAATTGGCAACATGATAAATCCCCAGCCAACAGGAAGCCCTCCCCCTGGCAGTATATATTAGCTCACACATACACATAATAGACAGGTCATGTGACTGACAGCTGCCGTATTTCCTATATGGTACATTTGTTGCTCTTGTAGTTTGTCTGCTTATTAATCAGATTTTTATTTTTGAAGGATAATACCAGACTCTTGTGTGTTTTAGGGCTAGTTTCGTTTGTCAAGTTGTGTGTTGAGTTGCGTGTGGCGACATGCATGTAGCGACTTTCTAGTGAGATGAGTTTTGTGTGGTGACATGCGTGTAGCAACTTTTTGTGTGTTGAGTTGCATGTGACAGGTAAGTGTAGCAAGTTGTGTGCAGCAAGATTTGCGCATGGTGAGTTTTGCGCGTGGCGAGTTTTATGTGTGGTGCCTTTTGAGTATGTGCAAGTTTTGTGTGAGGCAACTTTTGCATGTGTTGCAACTTTTGTGCATGTGGCAATTTTTCCGCGTGTGCAAGTTTTGCATGTGGCGAGTTTTCCATGAGGTGAGTTTTGCACTTGTGGCGAGTTTTGCGTGAGCCTAGTTTTTGCATGTGGCAAGTTTTGCTCGTGGTGAGTTTTGAGCGCCGACTTTTGTGTTTTGACTTTTATGTGGCGAGGTTGGTGTATGTGTGGTGAAATGTGTGCTGAGGGTAATATGTGTTCAAGCACATGGTAGTGTTTGGCGCATTTTGTGTGTGTGTTCATATCCCCGTGCGTGGTGAGTATCCCATGTCGGGACCCCACCTTAGCAACTGTATATACTCTTTGGCGCCATCACTCTCATTCTTTAAGTCACCCTTGTTCACATCTGGCAGCTGTCAATTTGCCTCCAACACTTTTTCTTTCACTTTTCCCCATTATGTAGATAGGGGCAAAATTGTTTGGTGAATTGGAAAGCGCGGGGTTAAAATTTCGCCTCACAACATAGCCTATGACGCTCTCAGGGTCCAGACGTGTGACTGTGCAAAATTTTGTGGCTGTAGCTGCGACGCCTCCAACACTTTTCCTTTCACTTTTTTCCCCATTATGTAGATAGGGGCAAAATTGTTTGGTGAATTGGAATGCGCGGGGTTAAAATTTTGCCTCACAACATAGCCTATGACGCTCTCGGGGTCCAGACGTGTGAGTGTGCAAAATTTTGTGGCTGTAGCTGCGACGGTGCAGATGCCAATCCCGGACATACATATACACACACACACACACACACACACACACACACACATTCAGCTTTATATATTAGATGTGTGTGTGTGTGTGTGTGTGTGTGTGTGTGTGTGTGTGTGTGTGTGTGTGTGTGTGTGTGTGTTTTGACAAATGTTTCCTCTGTGATTCCTCTGTGCTGTACAAGTATTGGGTAGTCAAACTGGACATGTGGCATGAACTGTCCCAATACGTCTTGGAGGTGATGGCCTCTCCTGCGGCTAACATTTTGTCAGAGTGGACTTTTATTGCTGCTATGGGCATAATAACTGATGGGCGCATTTGCCTGTCAATGGAAAATGCTGACAGGCTGAAAATGAACAAGGCCTGGATTGGCCCAGACCTCTCAACCCCACCGCATGACAGGACATAAAGCCAATTCAAATGTTCCTTTTTGGGGGTGCATTCCCATGCATCCCTTCCACCTTGAAAAAAAGTATACAGGTTATGGTTTCCTCTTTTTCTTGTCCTCCTCCTCTTATCCAAAATGATCCCTCCTCCAGCACCTATCCCTATACTAAATGCATCTAACACCAGTATTGATAGGGAATAGAATATAATAGAATAGATGTAACCTTGATAAGGACTGTTGGTTTTAGGTTGCAGCAGCAAGGACTATAAAGCTATAAACACTGCATATGTGGCTCTGTTGCACACCTATCCCTTCTCCAGAAGCTATCCCTACACTAATTGAGCTAACGGCAGTATTAATAGGGACTAGAATAATATAGATGAAGCCCTGATTTTATTTCCTTCAGCAACACCTGTAATGTACTATCCAGAGGCGTTGCTAGGGGTTCAGCTCAGGGGGGGCGAAAAATCTGAGTGGGCCCCTAACCAATAGCCCTGATTGCAACTGAGGTGGCGCACTCTATTCGTGGGTATAGGAGAACCTCAGCCCATTACCGTGCTGTAACTGAAAAAAATCTCTACACAAAAAACAATACTGATAATACCGTCATATGATGATCTCATAATTGTAGATACCAGTGTTGCAGAATATACAACAGTTTACAATACAGTTACAGACAATAACTTACAGGTGACGTTCTTTTTGATAATCATTCACTTTTACACCTTACTCAGACCGACATGACAACTTCTTCCAGCCAGGACTTCTCTGCAGAGATTACAACAAAGACACTTTTGACTTCTCACACATTTCTAGCCCAGTACCCACCTATCTCCAACCTGCACAAACTACTCAACTCAATACTGAGCCACTGCTGTCACATGTGTCCCTAGTATTGCACCTGTTGTGTGATACAAAAGCAATGCTCCTCATACTGCATAATTTTACTATGTAAAGGTCCCAATGGTGGCATTATTAAGAACATGATATTTTATATGAACCATATGCTCGGAATAAAAAATAAATAATACCTGGGCATGCAAAAGTGAAGAAGTGAAAAAGGAGTTTTCCTTAAAAAATACAATATATCTATCACAAGGTAGACCAAATATAAAAAACACTGTATAAAGGCAGTGCCTAAAGGTAAATAAAGTGCATAAGTGCCACAGCAGCAAAAGAAGAGGGGGAAGGGAATACCTATGCTGGTAAGGCACAGATATCCTAAACTGTGCTCAATCAACACAAAACCAGTAATACTAATATGATTAATCCGAACATACAGGGTACCTTTGAGGATGAGTATCTGCGTGCACACGCACCCCGACGCGCGTTTCGGTATAATTTCCTTCGTCAGGGGAATCGAGCATACGGTTTATATAAAATAGCATGTTCTTCTATATAATTATATATTGTACCTTTGATTAGTTGTCTTGTGCTGCACTCTTCTTTTTAATTTTGTACATTTTTTGTCATTTGACTCACTGCTACTCAAATAAAGACATATTTATATGAATTCCTTGTCTGTAGCTTTCTCTCTCCTTTAGTTCCTATTTCTGGGCTCTGGTTTTACTTTATATACAGGGGAGATGACACACAGGTATATACTATATAGAGGAGGAGATGACACACAGGTATATACTATATAGAGGAGGAGATGACATACAGGTACACACTATATACAGGAGGAGATGACACACAGATATATACTATATACAGGAGTGTCATGATCCCAATGGCAGGGGATCACAAAAGGACAAGCACAAAAACCAAACAAGCTCTAGGGTGATGGAACCTGAGCTGACCGCGATCCTGAACCTAAACACACAACTAGCAGTAGCCGGGGAACGTGCCTACGATGATTCCTAGACGTCTCGCGCCAGCCGAAGGATTAACTTCCCCTATTAGAAGAAACACAGACCTCACTTGCCTCCAGAGAAACACCCCACAGAAATAGCAGCCCCCCACATGTAATAACGGTGAAATGAGAGGAAAGCACATACGTAGCTATGAAAATAGAATCAGCAAAAATGAGGCCCGCTAAAGCTAGATAGCAGAGGATACAAAAGTGAACTGCGCGGTCAGCGAAAAACCCTTCAAAAAACCATCCTGAAATTACTTGAACTCATGTGCCAACTCATGGAAGATGAGGAGTAATTTCAGCCCACTAGAGCAACCAGCAGCAAGGAATCACATATCTGCAAGCTGGACTAAGACAAAAATAAAGCAAAACGTGAAACAGGAAAATCAAAACTTAGCTTGTCCTGAAGATAACAGACGCAGGGAGCAGAGGTAAAAAGACACGCTGATTACATTGATAGCCGGCGAGGAAATGACAAAAAAGCCAGGTTAAATAGGAAACTCCCATAACCTGATGGAACAGGTGGACACCAGAGACCGCAGAGAACACAAGTCACCCAGTACCATCAGTAACCACCAGAGGGAGCCCAAAAACAGAACTCACAACAGTACCCCCCCCTTGAGGAGGGGTCACCGAACCCTCACGAGAACCACCAGGGCGACCAGGATGAGCGATATGAAAAGCACGGACCAAATCGGCAGCATGAACATCAGAGGCAATCACCCAAGAATTATCCTCCTGACAATAACCCTTCCACTTGACCAAATACTGGAGTTTCCGTCTGGAAACACGAGAATCTTCTCCACAACATACTCCAATTCACCCTCCACCAGCACCGGAGCAGGAGGCTCAAGCGAAGGAACAACAGGTACCTCATACTTCCGCAACAACGACCGATGGAACACATTATGAATAGCAAACGATGCCGGGAGATCCAAACGAAACGACACAGGGTTAAGAATTTCCAAGATCCTATAGGGACCGATGAACCGAGGCTTGAACTTAGGAGAAGAGACCTTCATAGGAACAAAACGAGAAGACAACCACACCAAGTCCCCAACAAGAAGTCGAGGACCCACGCGGTGACGGCGATTAGCAAACTGCTGAGCCCTCCCCTGGGACAACTTCAAATTGTCCACCACATGACTCCAAATCTGATGCAACCTATCCACCACCATGTCCACTCCAGGACAATCAGAAGGCTCCACCTGACCAGAGGAAAAACGAGGATGAAACCCCGAATTACAAAAGAAAGGAGAAACCAAGGTAGCAGAACTAGCCCGATTATTAAGGGCAAACTCGGCAAGCGGCAAAAAGGAAACCCAGTCATCTTGATCAGCAGAAACAAAACACCTTAAATAGGTTTCTAAAGTCTGATTAGTTCGTTCCGTCTGGCCATTCGTCTGGGGATGGAATGCAGACGAAAAGGACAAATCAATGCCCATCTTAGCACAGAACGTCCGCCAAAATCTAGACACAAACTGGGATCCCCTGTCAGAAACGATGTTCTCCGGAATGCCATGCAAACGGACCACGTTTTGAAGAAACAGAGGGACCAACTCAGAGGAGGAAGGTAACTTAGGCAAGGGTACCAGATGAACCATCTTAGAAAAGCGGTCACACACAACCCATATGACGGACATTTTTTGAGAGACAGGGAGATCCGAAATAAAGTCCATGGAAATGTGCGTCCAAGGCCTCTTCGGGATAGGCAAAGGTGACAACAATCCACTGGCCCGAGAACAGCAAGGCTTAGCCCGAGCGCAAACTCCACAAGACTGCACAAAAGAACGCACATCCCTCGACAAGGAAGGCCACCAAAAAGACCTGGCCACCAAGTCTCTAGTACCAAATATTCCAGGATGACCTGCCAACACAGAAGAATGGACCTCGGAGATGACTCTACTGGTCCAATTATCCGGAACAAACAGTCTTTCCGGCGGACAACGGTCAGGTTTCTCCGCCTGAAACTCCTGCAAAGCACGTCGCAAGTCTGGGGAGACAGCCGACAAAATCACCCCATCCCTAAGGATACCAGTGGGCTCAGAATTTCCAGGGGAGTCAGGCACAAAACTCCTAGAAAGAGCATCCGCCTTCACATTCTTTGAACCTGGCAGGTATGAAACCACAAAATTGAAACGGGAGAAAAACAGTGACCAACGAGCCTGTCTAGGATTCAGACGCTTGGCAGACTCAAGGTACATCAGATTTTTGTGATCAGTCAAGACCGCCACACGATGTCTAGCACCCTCAAGCCAATGACGCCACTCCTCAAATGCCCACTTCATGGCCAAAAGCTCCCGATTACCAACATCATAATTCCGTTCAGCGGGCGAAAATTTTCTAGAAAAGAACGCACATGGCTTCATCACTGAGCCATCGGAGCTTCTCTGTGACAAAACCGCCCCCGCTCCGATCTCGGAAGCATCAACCTCAACCTGAAAAGGAAGCGACGTATCTGGCTGACGCAACACAGGAGCAGAAGAAAACCGGCGCTTAAGTTCCTGAAAGGCCTCCACAGCTGCAGGAGACCAATCAGTAACATCAGCACCCTTCTTAGTCAAATCCGTCAAAGGCTTAACAAGACTAGAAAAATTAGTTATGAAGCGACGATAAAAATTAGCAAAGCCCAAGAACTTCTGTAGACTCTTAAGAGATGTAGGCTGCGTCCAGTCACAAATAGCCTGAACCTTGACGGGATCCATCTCAATAGTAGAAGGGGAAAAAATATACCCCAAAAAAGAAATCTTCTGGACTCCAAAGAGACATTTAGAACCCTTTACAAACAAAGAATTGGCCCGCAGGACCTGAAACACCTTCCTGACCTGCTGAACATGAGACTCCCAGTCATCAGAAAAAACCAAAACATCATCCAAATACACAATAATAAATTTATCCAGATATTCACGGAAAATATCGTGCATAAAAGACTGGAAGACAGAAGGAGCATTAGAAAGTCCAAAAGGCATCACCAAATACTCGAAATGGCCCTCAGGCGTATTAAATGCGGTTTTCCACTCATCACCCTGCCTTATCCGCACAAGATTATACGCACCCCGAAGATCAATCTTAGTGAACCATTTAGCCCCCTTAATGCGAGCGAACAAATCAGTCAACAATGGCAAAGGATACTGATATTTGACTGTAATCTTATTCAAAAGACGATAATCTATGCAAGGCCTCAAGGAACCATCTTTTTTGGCCACGAAAAAAAAAACCTGCTCCCAAAGGGGATGAAGATGGACGGATATGTCCCTTTTCCAAGGACTCCTTAACATAATTCCGCATAGCAGTATGCTCTGGCACTGACAGATTGAACAAACGACCTTTAGGGAATTTACTGCCAGGAATCAAATCTATAGCACAATCGCAATTCCTGTGAGGAGGAAGCGAACTGAGCTTAGGCTCCTCAAAAACCTCCCGATAATCAGACAAAAATACCGGAACCTCAGAAGGAGTAGATGAAGCGATAGAAATCGGAGATGCATCATCATGAACCCCCTGACATCCCCAGCTTAACACAGACATTGTTTTCCAGTCCAGGACTGGGTTATGAGTTTGTAACCATGGCAGACCAAGCACTAACACATCATGTAAATTATACAGTACCAGGAAGCGAATCACCTCCTGATGAACGGGAGTCATACGCATGGTCACTTGTGTCCAGTACTGAGGTTAATTCATAGCCAAAGGTGTAGAATCAATTCCTTTCAAAGGAATAGGAACTTCCAGAGGTTCCAGACTAAACCCACAGCGATTGGCAAATGACCAATCCATAAGACTCAGGGCAGCGCCTGAATCCACATAGGCATCGACGGAAATGGATGATAATGAACAAATCAGAGTCACAGACAGAATGAACTTAGACTGTAAAGTACCAATGGCAACAGACTTATCAAGCTTTTTTGTGCGTTTAGAGCATGCTGATATAACATGAGCTGAATCACCACAATAAAAACATAATCCATTTTTCCGCCTATAATTTTGCCGTTCACTTCTGGACTGAATTCTATCACATTGCATTATCTCAGGTGCCTGTTCAGAAGACACCGCCAAATGGTGCACAGGTTTGCGCTCCCGTAAACGCCGATCAATCTGAATAGCCATAGTCATGGACTCATTCAGACCTGTAGGCGCCGGGAACCCCACCATAACATCTTTAATGGCCTCAGAAAGGCCATCTCTGAATTTTGCAGCCAGAGCGCACTCATTCCACTGAGTAAGCACCGACCATTTCCGAAATTTCTGACAATATATTTCTGCTTCATCTTGCCCCTGAGAGAGAGCCAATAAAGCTTTTTCAGCCTGAATCTCTAGGTTAGGTTCCTCATAGAGCAAACCCAATGCCAGAAAAAAAGCATCCACATTGAGCAATGCAGGATCCCCTGGTGCCAATGCAAATGCCCAATTCTGAGGGTCACCCCGCAGGAAAGATATAACAATCTTGACCTGCTGAGCAGGGTCTCCAGAGGAGCGAGATTTCAAGGAAAGAAACAACTTGCAATTGTTCCTAAAATTCAGAAAACTAGATCTATCTCCAGAAAAAAACTCCTTGATAGGAATTCTAGGTTCAGACATAAGCATATGTACAACAAAATCTTGTATATTTTGAACCTTAGCAGCAAGATTATTCAGGCTGGAAGCCAAACTCTGGACGTCCATGATAAACAGCTGAGGTCAGAGCCATTCAAGGATTAAGAGGAGGAAAGAAGCAGCCAAGCTGCAATTAAGGCTAGGCAGCAAACACTGAGGAGGGGGAAAAAAAAAAAAAAAATTCCTCAGACTACTTTTCCTCCTACTTCAGCCAAAACGATGACCAATTTTTTATAGGCCGGCTATACTGTCATGATCCCAATGGCAGGGGATCACAAAAGGACAAGCACAAAAACCAAACAAGCTCTAGGGTGATGGAACCTGAGCTGACCGCGATCCTGAACCTAAACACACAACTAGCAGTAGCCGGGGAACGTGCCTACGATGATTCCTAGATGTCTCGCGCCAGCCGAAGGATTAACTTCCCCTATTAGAAGAAACACAGACCTCACTTGCCTCCAGAGAAACACCCCACAGAAATAGCAGTCCCCCACATGTAATAACGGTGAAATGAGAGGAAAGCACATACGTAGCTATGAAAATAGAATCAGCAAAAATGAGGCCCGCTAAAGCTAGATAGCAGAGGATACAAAAGTGAACTGCGCGGTCAGCGAAAAACCCTTCAAAAAACCATCCTGAAATTACTTGAACTCATGTGCCAACTCATGGAAGATGAGGAGTAATTTCAGCCCACTAGAGCAACCAGCAGCAAGGAATCACATATCTGCAAGCTGGACTAAGACAAAAATAAAGCAAAACGTGAAACAGGAAAATCAAAACTTAGCTTGTCCTGAAGATAACAGACGCAGGGAGCAGAGGTAAAAAGACACGCTGATTACATTGATAGCCGGCGAGGAAATGACAAAAAAGCCAGGTTAAATAGGAAACTCCCATAACCTGATGGAACAGGTGGACACCAGAGACCGCAGAGAACACAAGTCACCAAGTACCATCAGTAACCACCAGAGGGAGCCCAAAAACAGAACTCACAACACAGGAGGAGATGACACACAGGTATATACTATATACAGGGGAGATGACACACGTATATACTATATACAGGAGGAGATGACACACAGATATATACTATATACAGGAGGAGATGACACACAGGTATATACTATATACAGGGGAGATGACACACGTATATACTATATACAGGAGGAGATGACACACAGATATATACTATATACAGGAGGAGATGACACACAGGTATATACTATATACAGGAGGAGATGACATACAGGTACATACTATATACAGGAGGAGATGACACACAGGTATATACTATATACAGGAGCAGATGACACACAGGTATATACTATATACAGGAGGAGATGACTTACAGGTATATACTATATAAAAGAGGAGATGACACATAGGTATATAGAGGAGGAGATGACATACAGCAGGTATATACTATATACAGGGGAGATGACATACAGGTATATACTATATACAGGAGATGACATACAGGTATATACTATATATAGGAGGAGATGACATACAGGTATATATACAGAAGAGATGACATACAGGTATATACTATATACAGGAGGAGATGACACATAGGTATGTACAATATACAGAAGGAGATGACATACAGCAGGTATATACTATTTACAGGGGAGATGACACACAGGTATATACTATATACAGGAGAAGATGACATACAGGTACATACTATATACAGGAGGAGATGACACACAGGTATATACTATATACAGGAGCAGATGACACACAGGTATATACTATATACAGGAGGAGATGACTTACAGGTATATACTATATAAAAGAGGAGATGACACATAGGTATATAGAGGAGATGACATACAGCAGGTATATACTATATACAGGGGAGATGACATACAGGTATATACTATATACAGGAGATGACATACAGGTATATACTATATATAGGAGGAGATGACATACAGGTATATAGTATATACAGAAGAGATGACATACAGGTATATATTATATACAGGAGGAGATGACACATAGGTATGTACAATATACAGGAGGAGATGACATACAGCAGGTATATACTATATACAGGAGAAGATGACATACAGGTACATACTATATACAGGAGGAGATGACACACAGGTATATACTTTATACAGGAGCAGATGACACACAGGTATATACTATATACAGGAAGAGATGACTTACAGGTATATACTATATACAGGAGGAGATGACACACGTATATACTATATACAGGAGGAGATGACTTACAGGTATATACTATATTAAAGAGGAGATGACACATAGGTATATAGAGGAGGAGATATATAGTATATACAGAAGAGATGACATACAGGTATATACTATATACAGGAGGAGATGACACATAGGTATATACAATATACAGGAGGAGATGACATACAGCAGGTATATACTATTTACAGGGGAGATGACATTCAGGTGTATACTATGTATAAGGGAGATGACATACAGGTGTATACTATGTATAAGGGAGATGACAAACATGTATATACTGAGGGGAAAATGAGAGGTGTGAGGTGAAAATGAGGGGTGTGAGGTGAAAATAAAAAGGTGTGAGTGCAAAATGAGAGGAGTGAGGGAAAATAGTGGAGTGATCGGAAAATGACAGATGTGAGGTTGAAATGACAAGTGTTAGGGGGGAATGAGAGGAGTGAGGGGAAAATAAGAGGAGTGAGGGGGAAAATGAGAGGTGTAAGGGAGAAAATGAGAGATGTGAGGGGGAAAATGAGAGGCGTGATGGGAAAATAAGAGAAGTGAGGTGCTATAACTAACCACAGATATTTACTATGCCCAGGCAACGCCGGGCTCTTCAGCTAGTGTATATATATATATATATATATATGTATATATATATATATATATATATATATGCAGTTATATGAAAAAGTTTGGGCACCCCTATTAATCTTAAGCTTAATGTTTTATAAAAATAGTTTTTTTTGCAACAGCTATTTCAGTTTCATATATCTAATAACTGTTGGACACAGTAATGTTTCTGCCTTGAAATGAGGTTTATTGTACTAACAGAAAATGTGCAATCTGCATTCAAACAAAATTTGACAGGTGCATAAGTATGGGCACCCCGCCAGAAAAGTGACATTAATATTTAGTAGATCCTCCTTTTGCAAAAATAATAGCCTCTAGTCGCTTCCTGTAGCTTTTAATGAGTTCCTGGATCCTGGATGAAGGTATTTTTGACCATTCCTCTTTACAAAACAATTCCAGTTCAGTTAAGTTTGATGGTCGCCGAGCATGGACAACCCTCTTCAAATAATCCCACAGATGTTCAATGATATTCAGGTCTGGGGACTGGGATGGCCATTCCAGAACAGTGTCATTGTTCCTCTGCATGAATGTTTGAGTAGATTTGGAGCGGTGGTTTGGATCATTGTCTTGCTGAAAGATCCATCCCCTGCGTAACTTCAACTTTGTCACTGATTTATGAACATTATTGTCAAGAATCTGCTGATACTGAGAGGAATCCATGCGTCCCTCAACTTTAACAAGATTCCCGGTGCCGGCATTGGCCACACAGCCCCAAAGCATGATGGAACCTCCACCAAATTTTACTGTGGGTTGCAAGTGTTTTTCTTGGAATGCTGTGTTTTTTGGCCATGCATAACGCATTTTTGTATGACCAAACAACTCAATCTTGGTTTCATCAGTCCACAGGACTAGGGTTGAGCGAAACGGGTCGGCCATTTTCAGAAGTCGCCGACTTTTGGCAAAGTCGGGTTTCAAGAAACCCGACCCAACCCCTGTGTGGGGTCAGCCATGAGGTCGGCGATCTTCTGAATCTGGTATCGGAATTCCGATACCGAGTTCCGATATGTTTGCAATATCGGAAATCGGTATCAGAATCCATATTTAAGTGTAAAATAAAGAATTAAAATAAAAAATATTGCTATACTCACCCTCTGACGCGCCCTGGTACTAACCGGCAGCCTTTCTTCCTTAGAATCAGCGCGTGAATGACCTTAGATGACGTCGCGGCTTGTGATTGGTCGCGTGACCGCTCATGCGACCAATCACAAGCCGCGACGTCACCGAAGGTCCTTCAAGCGCTGATTCTTAGGAAGGAAGGCTGCCGGAAAGAAGCAGGGCGTGTCCGAGGGTGAGTATATACCTAATAGGAATAGAAGGATAGGCCTCGCCCACCGCTCACATCACCCACAGACCTGGTGCTTCTCGCTCTATGTGAGACTACCCCCCAAATCTCGGCAGCCATTTTTTACTGCACAGCACCGCTGTTTCCGCCGCCTTTATTCTGCACGTGTCAAGCTCTGGACACCGGTCTTCTCCCCTACTCAGCGCGCCACCTCATCTTATTGCGGGACACAGGACCTGGGTAAGGAGACTGCACTATGTGCTTCCCTGCAGCTTTACCCCTCATAGCTTCCACTAACAGCCTTTTTTTCTTATATTGAGGTACATCATGTCGCAGTCAAGGGCTAAAAAGGCTACAAAGGTACATACCACCTTTTTCACTGCATGTACCACCTGCCAGGCTCCTCTCCCCTGGCCTCAAAGCTCTCCTCTCTGCCCAGCCTGTGATGGCCAATGTGCCCAGGAGCCCTCCGCCGCTACCGACCCCAGTGTATCTAGCCCCCCTGAGTGGGTCGCATCACTGTCACAATCCATAGCTTCGCTGGCCAAAGCAATTGAATCCCTTCATGACCCCCCTAGGGAGTGGGGCACTCGTTTACCTGGGTTAAGAGACCTCTCCCTTACAGGGGAATCATTGGCCAGCAGGGGCCGCTCTCACGTGAAGGCAGTGCAGACATCCAAAAAACGGATCCACACTACCTCTCCTGAGCATTCACCACGCCATTCAGCCTCTGGTAGCTCCACTTCTCGCTCACCCTCTCCAGGGGATCGCAGCGATCATGACTCTGAGTATGAGTCTGAGGCGTCCTTGGACCCGGACTCTTCAGAGTTTCAATCGACTGTGGATTCCCTCATTGAAGCTGTCAATCATGCGCTAAAGGTTGATGAGGACCCTAATTCAGCTCCGGATCATGCGGTATCTTTTACAAGAACCAAGCGATCCCATAGGATGTTCGCCTCTCATCCGGATTTTTTAGATATAGTCCGGCGACCGGATAAGCGATTTACGGGTAAAAAGGACCTGGGATTGAAGTATCCCTTTTCCGCAGATCTTGTCAAACATTGGACAGAACCTCCAACAGTAGATCCTTCGGTATCGTGTTTGGCTACCAAAACGCTTTTATCTGTACATGATGGGGCTTCAATTAAAAATCCCACAGAACGCCAGATAGATTCCCTGGCTTGCTCAGTATATGAAGCCTCAGGTTCCTCTTTATCCCCTTCCTTCATGGCCGCATGGGTCGCAAAAGCAATGGTTTTCTGGGCAGATGCCCTTGCGAAATCTATTCAGGACCAGGCTCTTCCGTCTGAGGCGGCGGATCTCGCCAAACAAATCGCTATGGCTGGAGACTATGTGATGTATGTGTCTTTAGATGCAGCAGACTGTGCGGCAGTTGCTGCCTCAAACGTCGTCACTATTAGGAGAGCATTATGGCTTAGAGAGTGGCGCGCGGATTCCTCCTCTAAAAAGTATCTGATTTCTCTGCCTTTTCAGAGCGGATGTCTGTTTGGAGAAAAATTAGACTAGCTTATTTCCGATGCTACAGGAGGGAAAAGCAAATTCCTCCTGCAGCACAGGCCTAAAACTGCTTTTCAGCGTCAGCAACATTTTCGCTTTCGGTCCTTTCGCAGTAGCCCATTCTGGTCCTCCTCCACAGCCTCGTCCAGATCAGAACGATTTCCACGTACAGACAGAGATCCTCAGCCCTCATACAGGCCGAATCAGTCCTGGTGAGGTAAGCCTAGGCAACCCAGAACCAGGGGATCCAGGCCCTCCAGATTTCCTTCACAATGACTCGGGGAGTCTTCTGGTCGACACCACCAGAGTAGGCAGACGCCTGCTTCTCTTTCAACATGTCTGGCTTTCCGTCATCCACGACGAATGGGTAAGAGACCTGGTGTCTTCTGGTTACAAAATAGATATCTCCGCCTCCCCTCCCCTTACGTTTTTGTCCCTCTCCTCTCCCAAGTTCAGGAGCTCAGTCTCGCACACTTCACCGCGTCATCAAATCTCTCCACCAAAATGGAGTCATTGTTCCAGTTCCAGAACACAAGAGATTCAGAGGTTTTTACTCAAACCTCTTCGTTGTTCCAAAAAAGGACTGAACGGTGTGCCCTATTTTGGACCTAAAGCTTCTAAACAAGTATGTAAAGGTACGGCACTTCAGGATGGAATCCCTCCGGTCTCTCTCATTGGAGAGAGGAAAATTTCTAGCATCAATAGACATCAAAGATGCTTATCTCCATATCCCAGTCTTCCCGCTACATCAAAGGTTCCTGCGTTTTGCCATCCAGGAGGACCATTTTCAATTCACAGCCTTACCCTTAGGCCTTGCCACCGCGCCCAGGGTATTCACAAAGGTCATGGCGGCGGTTATGGCCATTCTTCACTCCCGAGGAGTGGTCGTGTTGCCATACTTAGACGACCTCCTGATCAAAGGTCTGTCCTATCATGCCTGCGAAGCAAGTGTTCGCATTACCTTGTATACCCTTTCACACCTGGGCTGGCTGATCAACTTGGACAAGTCCTTCCCCATTCCAGCCCGACAGATCGCTTTCCTAGGCATGATCCTGGACATGTCCCAGGGGCTGGTCCTGCTTCCTCGGTCCAAGGCCCAAGCGCTTCAGTAGGGAACCCGGACGCTTTGTCATCCCCCTCCTCATTCCATTTGTTTTGCCATGAGGATCTTGGGAAAAATGGTGGTCACAATGGAAGCGGTTCCCTTCGCTCAACTGCATCTCCGCCCCTTACAAGCGGCTCTGCTGGACAACTGGGACAGGAGTGCCTTATCCCTCGATCGGCCATGCCCTCTGCCCCCGCAGATCAGGCAAGCGCTCAAATGGTGGACTTTGGAATCATCCCTCAACCAGGGGAGGTCCTTTCTCCCAACCCACTGGCTGGTGGTGGCTACCGACACCAGCCTCCTTGGTTGGGGAATGGTATTTCGCCACCATACTGCCCAGGGGCGTTGGACGATTCGGGAGTCGAGACTTCTGATAAACATCTTGGGGATTCGAGTGATCAGATTTGCCCTGAGACGTTTCCACTTCCTCCTCACGGGTCACCCAATTCGGATTCAATCAGACAATGTCACAGCTGTGGCGTACATTAACCATCAGGGGGGGGGACCCGCAGCAGAACAGCAATGCGGGAGATCTCCCACATTCTCCATTGGGCCAAGGCCAACCGCTCCATCATTTCCGCAGTGCACATTCCAGGCATCGATAACTGGGTGGCGGATTTTCTCAGCCGTCAGGGTCTCGCCTCGGGAGAGTGGGAACTCCATCCGGAGGTCTTCCAGCAGATTTGCCTTTGCTGGGGGACTCCGGACGTGGATCTGATGGTGTCCAGACTGAACGCAAAAGTTCTCAACTTCATAGCACGTTCTCGGGATCCCCAGGCCATTTGAGTGGATGTGCTGATATCCCCATGGCACCGGTTCCACTTCCCGTACGTGTTTCCTCCGCTTCCTTTACTACCGAAGGTAATCCGGAAAATCAAGTTGTAAGGGGTTCCTTTGATCCTAGTCGCCCCGGATTGGCCTCGTCATGCATGGTACGTGGAACTTGTAGCTGACATTCCCTGGCGGTTACAAGACCGCCCAGATCTGCTTCACGAAGGGCCGATCTACCCCCAGAGCTCAGGGGCCTTACGTTTAACGGCTTGGCTGTTGAAACATGGATCCTAACTCAAGCTGGTTTCTCCCAGCAAGTCATTGCCACCATGATAAGCGCTCGCAAGACGTCTTCCGCTCACATCTATCACTGAACCTGGAAAACCTTCTTCTCATGGTGCAGCCTCTGTGGATGCCCTCCTCTCATCTTTTCAATTCCCTCCATTCTGGAATTTCTCCAGTCCGGCTTGGATTCCGGTCTGGCACTCAGCTCTCTCAAGGTCAGATCTCGGCATTATCCGTGTTGTTCCAACGCAAGATTGCTACTGACTTGTAAGTCAGGACTTTTGTTCAAGGGGTTTCCCATGTTGTACCCCCCTATAGAATGCTGTTAGAGGCTTGGGATCTCAATTTGATCCTGGGTGTCCTTCAGGAGCCCCCTTTTGATCCTCTGCAGGATGTCTCACTGATTGTTCTCTCCTGGAAGGTTGCCTTCCTTATGGCAATAACCTCTATCAGGCGAGTCTCAGAGTTGGTTGCACTGTCCTGCCGGGCGCCCTTCCTTTCCTTCCACCAGGACAAGGTAGTCCTGTGTCCAGCTCCGTCCTTTCTTCCCAAGGTGGTTTCATCCTTCCACTTTATTGAAGATATAGTTCTTCCCTCCTTCTGCCTGCAGCCAAAACATAGGGTTGAAAAGGCCCTTCACACCTTGGATGTGGTGAGGGCCCTCAGGAGGTACATTTCTAGGACTGTCCCTTTCTGCAAATTGGACTCCCTCTTTGTGCTCCCAGAGGGTCACAGAAAGGGTTTAGCCGCTTCTAAAGCCACGATAGCCAGATGGATCCGATCAGCTATTCAAGAATCTTATCGGGTCAGGGGCAGACCTATCCCGGTGGGGATTAGGGCACACTCAACTCGGTTAATGGGTGCTTCCTGGGCCATTCGGCACCAGACGTCGGCAGAGCAGGTTTGCAAGGCCGCAACATGGTCCAACCTGCATACTTTCACGAAGCACCACAACGTTCACACTCAGTCTTCTGCGGAGGCAGCCCTTGGCAGACGTATTCTGCAGGCGGCCGTTGCGCATTTATAGTCAGTTGGTTCACGGAGTTATTTGGTTGTATCGTTCCCCACCCAGGGACTGCTTTGGGAAGTCCCATGGTTCTATGTCCCCCAATGTGGCGAAGGAGAAATAGGGATTTTTGTGTACTCACCGTAAAATCCTTTTCTCCGAGCCACTCATTGGGGGACACAGCACCCACCCTGTTAGCCTTATGGCTCGTTTCATTTTTGGTTCTTGACTTACTCTGATATGTTGTACTCTAATATTATGTAAGATGTTGTTAATTATCTCCTACTGCTCTTACACTGAACTGGGTCTCTGGAAGCCAGCATGAGGGTGTATACTGCAGGGGAGGAGCTAACTTTTTTTGTCTCAACTTAGTGTCAGCCTCCTAGCGACTGCCTATGAAGCATCAATAGTAAAAAGATATCATGTTAAAAATAATTTTAAAAAAATCATGCTATTCTCACCTTCCGGAGCTTACCAAAGCTGTCCCGCTCTTCGCGATGCGTTCGGCAGCTTCTGTTCCCAGAGATGCATTGCGAAATCACCCAGATGACTTAGTGGTCTCGCGAGACCGCTACGTCATCTGGGTAATTTCGCAATGCATCACTGGGAACGGAAGCTGCCGTCCGCATCGTGAGGAGCAGGACAGCTTCGGTGAACTCCGGAAGGTGAGTATATAACTATTTTTTATTTTAATTCTTTTTTTTAGCAGGGATATGGTGCCCACACTGCTATATACTACGTGGGCGGTGTTATATATACTATGTGGGCTGTGTTATACACTGCATGGGCAGTGCTATATACTACGTGGGCTGTGCTATATACTGTGTGGCTGCTATATACTATGTAGCTGTGCTATATACTACATGACTGTGCTATATACTACATGGCTGTGCTATATACTACGTGGCTGTGCTATATACTACGTGGCTGTGTTATATGCTACATGGCTGTGTTATATACTACGTGGCTGTGTTATATAAAACGTGGCTGTGCTATATACTACGTGGGCTGTGTTATATACTACGTGGGCTGTGTTATGTACTGCGTGGGCTGTGTTATATACTACGTGGGCTGTGTTATATACTACGTGGCTGCTATGTACTATGTGACTGCTATATACTACGTGGCTGTGCTATATATACTATGTGGCTGCTATATACTACGTGGCTGTGCTACATACTACATGACTGTGCTATATACTATGTGGCTGTGTTATATGCAATGTGGCTGTGTTATATACTACGTGGCTGTGTTATTGTTATATAAAATGTGGCTCTGCTATATACCACATGGGCTGTTTTATATACTACGTGGGCTGTGTTATATACTGCATGGGCTGTGCTATATACTACGTGGGCTGTGCTATATACTACGTGGCTGCTATATACTATGTGGCTGTGCGACATCCTACATGGCTGCTATATACTACGTGGCTGTGCTATATACTACGTGGCTGTGCTATATGCTACGTGGCTGTGTTATATACTACGTGGCTATGCTATATACTACGTGGGCTGTGTTATATACTACGTGGCTGTGTTATATATTACGTGGCTGTGCTATATACTATGTGGCTGTGTTATATACTATGTGGCTGTACTATATCCTGCTCCCCGAATCCCCAACATCCTGTGCCCCGAAACCCCTACATCCTGCACCCCCTACTCCCGACATCCAACGCCCCAACCCCCGACATCCTGCAACCAATCAGTGACAGGCGCAGTCCGGCTGTGAATTTGCGCGGGATTTGAACCACGCTTCGCTGTTCGGCCAGCCGATCGCAACCAATCAGTGATATTGGTTCGGATTTTAACCCCCACTCACAGCGCGATGTACATACATATTCTAGAATACCCGATGCATTAGAATCGGGCCACCATCTAGTATATATATATATATATATATAAATAAATATATATATATATATATATATATATATGTGTATATATATATATACCTACTCTATGTGTAGTGTATGTAATCCATCTCTTCTATCCTGTCGGCTCCTGTAGTGATTTTACAGAAGCCGGCAGATGGATTACCGGCTTTCCTTCTATCTTTCTGTGCAATATAACTGCATATATACAGTGCCTTGCGAAAGTATTCGGCCCCCTGGAACTTTTCAGCCTTTTCCCACATATCATGCTTCAAACATAAAGATACCAAATGTAAATTTTTGGTGAAGAATCAACAACAAGTGGAACACAATTGTGAAGTTGAATGAAATTTCTTGGTTATATATGGTTATAGTTATATTGGTTATAGTTCCAGGGGGCCAAATGCATTCACAAGGCACTGTATATGTGTGTGACTGACATCTATATATTCTATATGAATACTGTATATCTATTCTATCTATTTTATTCTAATGTGCCAGTGTGATTTTACTGTGTATGTGTTTTGACAAATGTTTCCTTTGAAAACGTTGTGTAAATGACTTAGAGAACTGCTGTATGTAAAAGCTCATGTTAAAATTGCATTGCAGTCAGATAGCAATCACAATGCACTCAGATATAAATTGTATTGCATTTCTTGTCAAACATTTACAGACAACTGTTTACTTATTGTCTGAAGCCCTTTCAGTTCACAAACAGTTCTATGTTTCTGTTTGTTATTGTAAAACAATAAGGTTTATTTATCCTTTGTCTGTAGTGTTGTTATCTAACCCTTGTGGGCTTTTATGTATCTATGGGTTTATGGCCCATTGTCTGATGTATGACTGGTATCTTGGTCTCATCATATCTTGAAAGCTGGTCACTTGAAGGGCAGGGAGAAACCAGAGTTACACATAGTGCACATCACTATATAAGACCAGAGAAACATGACTAAGTTAGAAGCATAACCTGGTGTACCTGTACTTACACATATACAGTATTGTGATATCTGTATAATTGGGGGTGCCCATGCAGTGTTGTGAATTTCCCAGGGGTTCTTTGTCTTGGTGTTGCTTCTCTGATTTTCCAGACGGATGATGTTTAAAAGCCCCTTGGTGACGGATGATGTGAGTATATGTACTTAATCATTATATGTATTTAATCTTTATATGTACTTAAACTTTGTGTCTTAAATAATACAAAAGTTTACGCAATCATACTATTGCTTTAATTTTGTACTTTAAAATAAAATTGCGTCATATCGCAAGTATTAGCCTTCTTTAAAGACGTATCCAAACCTTAGTGTTAGAAACTTTGCAATACATGTGGGCTCCGACGGTGAGCCCACATCTTTTCCAGGACATGTCAGCTGCCAGTGCCAGCAGTGCTGAACATCACCTTTATGTAGCAGTTCCGATCGAGTTGTGCTAGCTTCTAGTCTCGTATAGAGACTATTGAAGCATGGCAAAAGTAAAAAAAATTAAAAAAAAAATATTAAAAAAATAAAAAAATATATAAAAGTTCAAATCACCCCCCTTTCGTCCCATTCAAAATAAAACAATAAAAATAAAATCAAACATACACATATTTGGTATCTCCGCATTCAGAATTGCCCAATCTATTAATAAAAACAAGGATTATAAAGGAAAAACAAGGAAAAAGATTGGAGCGCACTTACCCAGGTAAAATAGTCACCACTTTATTAGGACTTTATTGAAAGTCCTAATAAAGTGGTGACTATTTTACCTGGGTAAGTGCGCTCCAATCTTTTTCCTCGTTTTTCCTTTATGAACTCTGTATGCTTTTGTTGGATGCAGCACCCCGTTGGTAATGAAAAGGAAATTATCAGCCATATACGCCCTTTGCATGTGGTTTTTGCTGTTGTGCACATTGGGGTCAGATTATCGGGGCAGTGCGGAAGTAGAACTCTTTTACCCTGTGATTTCAAAAAACAAGGATTAACCTGATCGTTAAACGGCGTAGCGAGAAAAAAGTCAAAATGCCAAAATTACTTTTTTTTGGTTGCCCCGACTTTGCATTAAAATGCAATAACGGGCGATCAACAGATCTTATCTGCACCAAAATGGTATCATTAAAAACGTCAGTTTGGCACACAAAAAATAAGCCCTCACCCAACCTGAGATCGCGAAAAATTTAGACGCTACTGGTCTCGGAAAATTGCGCAATTTTTTTTTAAAGCAAAGTTTGGAATTTTTTTTCACCACTTAGATAAAAAAGAACCTTGACATGTTTGGTGTCTATCAACTTGCAATGACCTGGAGAATCATAATGTCAGGTCAGTTTTGGCATTTAGTGAACATGGTAAAAAAAACTGTGGAATTGCACTTTTCAGTTTTAGCATTTAGTGAACCTAGCAAAAAAGCCAAACAAAAAACACCTGTGGGATTGCACTTTTTTTTGCAATTTCACTGCAATTGGAATTTTTTTCCCGTTTTCTAGTACACGACATGGTAAAACCAATGGTGTCGTTCAAAAGTACAACTCGTCCCGCAAAAAATAAGCCCTTACAAGGCCATGGGAAGGAGGGGAGAAAAAAGCTCCAGGGGTGAAGAGGTTAAATAAATAATTTTTAAAAACTGCGTAATTAGCTGCAGCAGGTGTAGGCTGATGAGAGTAGTAGTCCCATCAGCCACCTGCTCTCGCTGCTATCACTTGAATACAACTCTCAACATTTTCCCCTGCCTGCGCTGCTCGGCAGCAGAGCAGAGGAGAGAAATGAGAGCAGTCTTTAGCATCAGGTGCCAGGGAATAGCGCGAACTGTACTGCTGCTTCCGAGGCACTGGTACATGTCACACGGAGGACACACCGATGTCACCCATGTGTCATCAGTGTGTTGAACATTTTGCGGCCCGTGCTGCTGTTAAAAAATGGACAAGTCAGTGTAGTTTGCCTACAGACACACACACAGTCCGTGGAAACACACTGACATGTGCACTGACCCATTCACTTGACACTGACGTGTGAAAGAGCCCAGGGCTGATGCATGGCTTTCGAAGCTGGTAAAATAAGTTGCAAAAATTAGAAAACATGCACAAGAAGTCATGTTGACATTGCAGTGCATTTATTCATTCATTTGGATGTTTTTTTAACAATTTTTTATGCGGATATTAGACGGAATCTGCCTGACAACGTCTACACATAACCTAAGAAAATATCTCTTCTAAACCTCTTGAAATGAGCTTTAGCAATCTATTTTTTTTTTTAAAGAAAGGCTACAACAAAATACAGGAGCATTTCTCGAAGTGATTTCTGCTTGAACTTCTTAAAAAATCAAATCAACTCAACTCTGTGTTTGTGATTATTCACCCTATTTGCTGCTACAATCACACATGCCTGATTTTCCCATTTTTGGTTTAGTCACTGTAGACACTTTCCAGGCAGACCAGAAAAGTCTGCAGCAACTGCAGGATCATGACAGTATGCAGTGTACACACTATCAACGCTTCCCTCGCCAACACAATTTGGTGGTCAGGTGACCTCAACTTTGCAATTTGCCTGTGCCAGCTCAATTTGAATGCATTTTTTTTTCAATAAGGCTACTTTCACACTAGCGTCGTACGACGCACGACGCAATGCGTCGTGGCGACATACCGACGCATGCTGTGGAAGCGCAGCACAACGGGGGCAGCGGATGCAGTTTTACAACACATCCGCTGCCCCATTGTGAGCTCCAGGGAGGAGGGGGCGGAGTTCCGGCCGTCCATGCGCGGTCGGAAATGGCGGACACAACGCACCAAAAAAGTTACATGCAACGTTTTTTGGTGCCGACGGTCCGCCACAACACGACGCAACCGTCGCACGACGGTTGCGACGTGTGGCAATGCGTCGCTAATACAAGCCTATGGAGAAAAATCGCATCCTGCGGACAACTTTACAGGATGCGTTTTTTCTGCAAAACGACGCATTGCGACATGCGTCGTACGACGCTGGTGTGAAAGTAGCCTAAATTGTAAAAATAAAATAGACATAGAAAAATAAATCTACAATATATTAGTACAGTGTGTGTAAATATATATATATAATTACATTTGGGAGAGGCACTGAAGAATCTGCAACTTTGCAATTTACAAATTTAAAGGGGTTTCATGTGGGTTGGTCTAGCCATTAAAGGGTTAATTAATTAGCTCACAGTCCGTATATGTAGGGAAGCTGTAAGTGCTTAGGACACAACAAGCTGTGAGCACAGTTGGAAGTGTGAGTAAACTGCAGAGGCTGCGGAAATGTGTTTTCTGGGAGCTGCCCTGTATCTGCTCTCCAATAGTCCATTTGGGACCCTTTCCATGTGTATTGCCCAGACTATACAGTATGTTCTCACCTGGCAGGTCTTTCTTTGATTTGTAAGACCTTAATCCATCAATATGATGCAGAAACAACCCATTTAAATATATGGGGCAGGTTCAAATGTTTCCACTGAACCTCTTTCTGTGTCTGTTCCACTCCTGCCTTTTGGCTTATGCAGCTAAGTGTATGTTCTCCTGGGGGGTCTTTTTTAAATGTGGATTTAAGAGCTAATTCTTCTCCCAAAGCTACATGTCAAACCTCTTCAAATTCACTCTCATTTCATAGAGCAAATAAGACTCTGGTGCACACAGTGTGGTTTTTTTTTTTTTTTTTTTTTTTTCCATGTTAAAAAAAAAAAAAAAAAAATTGTGTGTGTGTGTTTGTGTTTTTTTTTTTTTTTTTTTTTTTTTTTATGCTGCTTTTTGATGTCATGTTTTTAAATAAGGTACTTTTGGTTTTGATACTTCTAAACAACCTGTGCACAATATATTAAAGAGAAGAAAAAATTGCCCCAGTTTATTGAAACTAGTCTTTTTTTAGCTACTTAAAATTTGCCTTCCTTAGGCCACGTTCCCATGTTCAGTATTTGCAAGACAAAAAAACTGAACGTGTCTTTAAGGCTAGTGTTCATTTATTTAGTTTAAATTGAGACTCTGGTGACACTATCCTTTAAGCTAAAGCCACGATCTTTAACTGCTGTATTACTGCAGTGTGTGTGTTTTTTTTTTTTTTTTCCCCCGCCCCCTAAGTGGGTCAGAGTAAACTGTGGCCGTGCTTCAACAGTGCAGGCACCTGAGGATGTTGCAAGGCATGTCATCCACATCAATCCAGGCAGGAGGATGGTGATTTTGCCGATAGAGGCGGACCAGACCATAGCACTCACGGACCAGTCCGATGCAAGTCTATTAGCATCTGGCATGTGAGAATTCTATGAAAAATGCTTTTGTTATGGAAGTCTATAAGCAGGTTGATGGATCAGCAAAGGTGGTGGTTTTACACTATATTAGGAATACCTGGTTCTCTTTTTAAAATGCTGGAACAAATGAACTAATAAATGCTATTTCCAAAAGTTCTCACTTGTCTGGAGATTGCCCCCCTGAAGACCTTCATGTCAGACTCTTGCCTTTCTGGTTTCTCCTGGATGCATCCTCCCGGATGCATCCTGTAGGCCTTTCATAACAGGTCACCATGCTCAGTAGTTGCCCATAAGTCTCGTACAGCAGGTATCCTCTTCTTACTTTGCAGAGTCCAAGCCCATGTGTGATTGCACCGTCCTCACTGACAGCATCTGGCGCCTAGTGCTCATATCCATCCTATGCAAAGGAGGAGCCGCTACTGTCCTATCCGGCTGACCTGCTCTGTGATGAACTAAAGGTACCTTCACACTGAACAATTTAACAACGATATCGCTAGCGATCCGTGACGTTGCAGCGTCCTGGATAGCGATATCGTTGTGTTTGACACGCAGCAGCGATCTGGATCCTGCTGTGACATTGTTGGTCGGATCAGAAAGTCCAGAACTTTATTTCGTTGCTGGATCTCCCGCAGACATCGCTGAATCGGCGTGTGTGATGCCGATTCAGCCATGTCTTCGCTGGTAACCAGGGTAAACATCGGGTTACTAAGCGCAGGGCCGCGCTTAGTAACCCGGTGTTTACCCTGGTTACCAGTGTAAATGTAAAAAAAAAAAACACTACATACTTACATTCCGGTGTCTGTCGCGTCCCCCGGCGCTCTGTTTCCCTGCACTGTCAGCGCCGGCCGTAAAGCAGATTACAGCGGTGACGTCACCGCTGTGCTTTACGGCCGACCGGCACTCAGTCAGTGCAGGAAGCAGAGCGCCGGGGGACAGACACCGGAATGTAAGTATGTAGTGTTTGGGGTTTTTTTACATTTACACTGGTAACCAGGGTAAACATCTGGTTACTAAGCGCGGCCCTGCGCTTAGTAACCCGATGTTTACCCTGGTTACCAGGGGACTTCGCATAGTTGCTCGCTGGAGAGCGGTCTGTGTGACAGCTCTCCAGCGACCACACAGCGATGCTGCAGCGATCGGCATCGTTGTCTAGATCGCTGCAGCGTCGCTAAATGTGACGGTACCTTAAGAGGGGCAAGCGCAGAAGCCTCGGTCATTAAATTTTATTTTAAGTTTGAATATTTATGTCCATGTTATATTGCATTTATAGATAGGAGACATCAATTATAACTAAAAACTGGACCTTTTATCTCCAGTATACTATCTAAAGAGAAACTGTTGTCCATAGCAACCAATCAATGCACAGCTTTCATCTTTTGAACAATTCCGGTAAATTAAAAGCTGTGCTGCGATTGGTAGATATGGGCAACAAAGACTTGTTGGTTTTTTTTTTTTTTTTTTTTTTTTTTTTTTTTGAGCCATAAGATCAGAGAGGTAGAATATATCTGAAACTCAGACAATTGAAGGCTGTAGGATTAGAAACATTTACACAGTGGTAGCCATGAATAAAATGTATTGACTGATCATAAACTATGCACAGCACCATGTCTCCTCCTGCCGGCCATACGCAGATCATGGAGCAGTTACAGGTGTGATTATTCTGTGCAGTGGAGAGAGCAAGGAGCCTTGAAGTGTAGTCTACATTGGTCTCATAGGCAGCACTGGGGACCATCCAATTTACTGCACAAAGTCTCAATTTTGGACAAGCTGAGGCCAGAAAATTATGTACGGTATATTGGCTAGTGAGGATCTGAAGGCACGGCTGGGTTACATAAGAAGGGATGTTAGACTACAGGGAGTCGGAACAAATTTGGGGGGGCTAACCCCCTTTAACTGTCAAATTAGAGGGGAACCTAGTTTTTATCCACTTTACAATAGCCACCAACTACTATCCTCAACCCCCAAGGGGAAGAGTCAGATGACTGTAACTCAGCCTGGGATTGCAATGAAATGTTCAGACTGGCTGTCCGCTCTCCCAACCAGAGACTGACAGCTGCATAGCAATACACGTTGTCACACTTGGGTCGGGAGATCCGCCTGGATAGTCCAAGCATCGCGATCCTCGTCTAAGTTGTACAGACATATTGCTCTTCTCTAATGGTTTTTTGGTAATTCAGGAATGTGAAAATTTACTATCACCAACTACTAGGATAGAGCAAAAATTTAATTTGGTCTTTATTTAGTTTATACATGGTGAATTCTAATTGGGAAGACCAGTAAGTCAAGTGTTGTGTAATCACCTTTAGGGCATGTTCACATGCTTCAGTATAAGCCAAAATTGGTAGTGGAACAATCAGAGGAAAAGTAAAATAGAAACCACATATATATATATATATATATATATATATATATATATATATATATATATATATATATATATATATATATATACAGTGGGGCAAAAAAGTATTTAGTCAGTCAGCAATAGTGCAAGTTCAACTACTTAAAAAGATGAGAGGCGTCTGTAATTTACATCATAGGTAGACCTCAACTATGGGAGACAAACTGAGAAAAAAAAATCCAGAAAATCACTGTCTGTTTTTTTTAACATTTTATTTGCATATTATGGTGGAAAATATGTATTTGGTCAGAAACAAAATTTCATCTCAATACTTTGTAATATATCCTTTGTTGGCAATGACAGAGGTCAAACGTTTTCTGTAAGTCTTCACAAGGTTGCCACACACTGTTGATGGTATGTTGGCCCATTCCTCCATGCAGATCTCCTCTAGAGCAGTGATGATTTTGGCTTTTCGCTTGGCAACACAGACTTTCAACTCCCTCCAAAGGTTTTCTATAGGGTTGAGATCTGGAGACTGGCTAGGCCACTCCAGGACATTGAAATGCTTCTTACGAAGCCACTTCTTCGTTGCCCTGGCGGTGTGCTTTGGATCATTGTCATGTTGAAAGACCCTGCCACGTTTCATCTTCAATGCCCTTGCTGATGGAAGGAGGTTTGCACTCAAAATCTCACGATACATGGCCCCATTCATTCTTTCATGTACCCGGATCAGTCGTCCTGGCCCCTTTGCAGAGAAACAGCCCCAAAGAATGATGTTTCCACCTCCATGCTTTACAGTAGGTATGGTGTTTGATGGATGCAACTCAGTATTCTTTTTCCTCCAAACACGACAAGTTGTGTTTCTACCAAACAGTTCCAGTTTGGTTTCATCAGACCATAGGACATTCTCCCAAAACTCCTCTGGATCATCCAAAGGCTCTCTAGCAAACTTCAGACGGGCCCGGACATGTACTGGCTTAAGCAGTGGGACACGTCTGGCACTGCAGGATCTGAGTCCATGGTGGCGTAGTGTGTTACTTATGGTAGGCCTTGTTACATTGGTCCCAGCTCTCTGCAGTTCATTCACTAGGTCCCCCCCGTGTGGTTCTGGGATTTTTGCTCACTGTTCTTGTGATCATTCTGACCCCACGGGGTGGGATTTTGCGTGGAGCCCCAGATCGAGGGAGATTATCAGTGGTCTTGTGTGTCTTCCATTTTCTAATTATTGCTCCCACTGTTGATTTCTTCACTCCAAGCTGGTTGGCTATTGCAGATTCAGTCTTCCCAGCCTGGTGCAGGGCTACAATTTTGTTTCTGGTGTCCTTTGACAGCTCTTTGGTCTTCACCATAGTAGAGTTTGGAGTCAGACTGTTTGAGGGTGTGCACAGGTGTCTTTTTATACTGATAACAAGTTTAAACAGGTGCCATTACTACAGGTAATGAGTGGAGGAAAGAGGAGACTCTTAAAGAAGTTACAGGTCTGTGAGAGCCAGAAATCTTGATTGTTTGTTTCTGACCAAATACTTATTTTCCACCATAATATGCAAATAAAATGTGAAAAAAAACAGACAATGTGATTTTCTGGATTTTTTTTTCTCAGTTTGTCTCCCATAGTTGAGGTCTACCTATGATGTAAATTACAGACGCCTCTCATCTTTTTAAGTGGTGGAACTTGCACTATTGCTGACTGACTAAATACTTTTTTGCCCCACTGTGTGTGTGTGTGTGTATATATATATATATATATATATATATATATATATATATATATATATATATATATAATATAAATTTTTTTTTTTTTTTTTTTTTTTTACCCGCTCCTGATTTTGGCTTACAAATACTGATGTAGAATACTGAAAAACGTGGCCTTACACTGTATTTGGTTGAAGTCACTATTGACCTGGCTGATATATGGAGATGAGCTTGGCGAAACTTGTCTACATGTATTTCTGGTCTTATGTAAATGAAAAGAAACCAGGTTGGCACAACAATGTGGTGGTGCACTAGCTTGACTGCTAAATAAAAGAATGATAAACTGTATATCATCTTCAAGATGGTGCTCAAATCCCCAACAATGAAGGTTTGTATAAAGTACAAGTGTAGAAAATATGGTATGGCACTCACAAGGTAAAATCAGAGACTTCATTACCTTAAAGGGAACCTGTCACCTGAATTTGGCGGGACTGGTTTTGGGTCATGTGGGCGGAGTTTTCGGGTGTTTGATTCACCCTTTCCTTACCCGCTGGCGGCATGCTGGCCGCAATATTGGATTGAAGTTCATTCTCTGTCCTCCGTAGTACATGCCTGCACAAGGCAATCTTGCCTTGCGCAGGCGTGTGCTACGGAGGACAGAGAATGAACTTCAATCCAATATTTTGGCCAGCATGCAGCCAGTGGGTAAGCAAAGGGTGAATCACACACCTGAAAACTCCGCCCATATGACCCAAAACCAGTCCCGCCAAATTCAGGTGACGGGTTCCCTTTAAGTGCTGTACAATTGGGAGAGGTGCAGATAGCGCAATGGCCTTTCATGCAGCTCTACGCTTCTAGCCTCATAGAATGCTAGAAGCAGCACAGAACTGGGCGAAACGGATGTTTTCTGTTATGCTGTCTGCATCTAACAAATTGTATATACCGGAGGAGCATGAGTCAAAAATTGGCCAAAAAATTAAAAAAGATTTATTTATATATAGAAAATGCATATCATATACATCTTAAAACATACATAACCTGTATAGTAAATAACAGTACATAAAAAGTTACGCTGTGACTAAATCCTTAGATGCAACCAATGATCCAGGAAAACCGAACAGGACACAGGTAAATCAAGTGTTAACATAAGGTACACATTATCTACACCTGAATACTAGTGGGTCTGATGCATGGCTCATAGAGCACATAGTATAGCCTCGTACTTGCACAAATTATGCTGATAATGTTGCCATACACCACGAATATGCAGACCAACATATGTGAAAAAGATAAAAGAACTAGTTACCCATGTGTATCGAGGTGTCCTGCCAGGATCCTGGTACCTAACCCCAACGTGCGTTTCGCGTCTGTGTATTGCCGCTTCCCGAGGCACCGCTTTTTTTTTTTTTTAAATGGCTTTTCGAAGACCTATATCAAAAACTTGTGCAATTATTCTCATCTTGCATAGTTTTCTTCTATTTCTATTACTTACACTTTACTTTGGCATGAGACTACCTGCAAACAAAGCAGGGAATTGTGCCAAATTGTTCAAGGTCTTCATTAAAAGTCAACTCAAGAACATTGCCAGAACAGATGACATCAAATCTGGCGTCACAGATTATTCTTCTTTGGACATGGCCTTCAGGGCACACTTTTGCTCTTAATGATTGCCCGGCATCAATTGATTCATCTGGATGCTTGTTTACAGCAGACCGCTCTCTATATTATCTGGCTAATGCAGTTGTTTTTCACCACAGAGATGTCTCTGGGTCCAAATCTTTGTTACCACAGGTGCCAAGGCCTCCCCATCAGTATTGGGTCTGGTTTAGCTTGGAGTCTCCATCGAATATTAGAAACGTATCGATGATGGACAATATCATGAATTTGACCATGTCTTACAGGCTGGATTCTGACATCTTCATTCCATATGGGAGGCTAGCAAAGCTTGATGAAGAACAGAGTTTTACAATTCCTAAGAAAATTGGGTTGGTTGCTTGGATAATAAGTAACTGGAACTTGAAACACAAAAGACATGCATATTATTTGGAGCTGAAACAACATATTCAAATAGATATCTATGGAAAACATCATTTACCTCTTCCTAGGCATCTGCAGTTTCTAAATCTGGCCAAATATAAGTTTTACCTTGCTTTTGAGAATTCAATTCATGAAGACTATATAACGGAAAAACTCTGGGCCAATTCATTCCTCATAGGAACTGTTCCTGTTGTAATGGGTCCTCCGCGTAAAAATTATGAACGTTTCATCCCACCAGACTCCTTTATACACGTAGACGACTTTTCTAGTGCGAAAGAACTTGCCCACTACCTCTTAACACTGGCCAAGGATGATCAAAAATACCAGCAGTATTTTAACTGGAGATCTAGTTTTCAGCTTGTAAGAGTGAGAGATATTTTTGAAGCCGCATACTGTAAAGTGTGTAAAGCGCTGAAGGAAGCCCCAGGGTATAGGACAATACCAAGTATTGATACATGGTTCAGATAAATCTGAGGGCTACAGCTGAAGAATTTGCCTGAATGTTCCTTGTTTATAGAATTAATCAATGAACATATTTTATTTTACTCTAAGTTGGTCCTGAATTTTTTATTTAGAATTTTTTTTTTTTTAAGATGCTTTAAGGTACCGTCACACTAGACGATATCGCTAGCGATCCGTGACGTTGCAGCGTCCTCGCTAGCGATATCGTCCAGTGTGACAGGCAGCAGCGATCAGGCCCCTGCTGTGCTGTCGCTGGTCGGGGAAGAAAGTCCAGAACTTTATTTGGTCGCTGGACTCCCCGCAGACATCGCTGGATCGGCGTGTGTGACACCGATTCAGCGATGTCTTCACTGGTAACCAGGGTAAACATCGGGTAACTAAGCGCAGGGCCGCGCTTAGTAACCCGATGTTTACCCTGGTTACCATCCTAAAAGTAAAAAAAACAAACACTACATACTTACCTACCGCTGTCTGTCCTCCAGCGCTGTGCTCTGTACTGGCTGTGAGCGTCGGTCAGCCGGAAAGCAGAGCGGTGACGTCACCGCTCTGCTTTCCGGCCGCTGTGCTCACACAGACAGTACAGGAGGAGTGCAGAGCACAGCGCTGGAGGACAGACGGCTGTAGGTAAGTATGTACTGTTTGTTTTTTTTACTTTTAGGATGGTAACCAGGGTAAACATCGGGTTACTAAGCGCGGCCCTGCGCTTAGTTACCCGATGTTTACCCTGGTTACTGGCATCGTTGGTCGCTGGAGAGCGGTCTGTGTGACAGCTCTCCAGCGACCAAACAGCGACGCTGCAGCGATCCGGATCGTTGTCGGTATCGCTGCAGCGTCGCTAAGTGTGACGGTACCTTAAGTCATACCTCCCAACTTTACGTTACTGCTAAAATGTGGCCCAAAGCCCCTCTTTAAACTTGCCGAGTCCATCAAATGTGTCAAAATGGGAATGTTACTCCTAGTGAAACCCATTGGTGTTTCCACATATAGTGCCACTTTCATAGGTTCCACAGTACATCATGCACCCACAGTGTGATCCCACTTGCCTGTATTATGTCAGACTAGATGGTAGAATATGTATAGATTCTAGAATATGTATGTAGTATAGCACAGCCCATGTACTATATAGCACAGCCCACATAGTATATAGCAATGTGGGCACCATATCCCTGTTAAAAAAAAAAAAAAAAAAAAAACTTATATACTCCCCTTCCAGTGGCCTTGAGCCAGGCCTTTACCGATGCTCTGCGCAACGCTCCATTCCCAGTAACGCCTTGCGGCAATAACACGTGATGTTGCGGTCTCGTGAGACCGCTACGTCATGTCCGGTCATTGCTGCAATGCATTCTTGGGACCGGAGCGTCGTGAGGACCGGGAAAGGCTGGCGCAGAAGGTGAGTATAAATTTTTTTTTTTTTTAACATTGTATGTTTTCACTATTGATGCTGCATAGGCAAAAAGTTGGGCACACTTAATGGTTAATGTCAGCGTTAACGGACTGCATTATGCCACGGTGTAACAGTCCTAAAACGCTATGTGGACGCTGACTGGAGGAGAGTGTGGAGGGGGCACTGACTGAATGGAAGTAGGGAGGGGCCAATTCGTGGCCGGACTGTGCCTGACGCTGATTGGTCATGACCAATCAGCGATCCGGGATTTCCGTTACAGACAAACAGACAGAAGTACCCCTTAGACGACCTCAAGGTCGCTGCATGTCCTTCAGTCTCTCCTCAGGTGTAGTAGGGGGCTGACTATACTTTACGCCACCACATTATTCAACTGTGTCTTGGAGTCAGAATATACAGCTTCCCAAATTTGGGACTATCCTGCTAGATCCAGTATGGTTGAAATGTGTTAGAGATATAGGCATAGTCCCATCCCCACACATTAAATTGTACCTGGTGGAAGTCAAGGAACTGAAAATGACTATACATTTAATTGTGTTTACAGAGAAATTTTAACTTAATTTATGTTTCGTCATTAAATTTGTTTAGATGCTGGAATGAATAAAAAATGCACATCTTACTGAATCCAGTTTGTTTTTTTTATTTTACACTGTGAATAAAATGTATTAGTATTCAGATTTTTATTATTAACTTCATTTTAAGTTTATTTACCACCTGCGTAAGCGCTATGGAATGTTATTATTTACCTTAGTTTAATCACCAGCAGCGTTAATTAGATAGCAATGAGCGTGCCGTGCTTTAGTTGGCTGGAAACATCTAGTTTTGCATATACTGCACTGCTAATTTGTGGGCACTTCTAGTGGGCATTATCTATGATTAGTTAAAAAGGCTGTTTTATTTTCTAGTAATGGATCCACTGATCTTGCACTCTCTAGTTTTCCAGCTCCTCTCAATTCTTATAAATGGGTTTAGCTAGTAGAGCAGATGGAGGGTCTGAGTAAGGCTACTTTCACACTAGCGTTTTCTGCAATCCGTCACAATGCGTCGTTTTGCAGAAAAAATGCATCCTGCAAAAGTGCTTGCAGGATGCGTTTTTTTTTTTTTTTCCCCAAAGACTTGTATTGACGACGCATTTGCGACGGATTGCCACACGTCGCATCCATCGAGCGACGGATGCGTCGGGCTTCTGCGGACCGTCGGGAGCAAAAAAACGCTACATGTAACGTTTTTTGCTCCTGACGGACCGCTTTTTCCGACCGCACATGCGCAGCCGGAACTCCGCCCCCACCTCCCCGCACCTTACAATGGGGCAGCGGATGCGCCGGAGAAATGCATCCGCTGCCTCCGTGGTGCAATGCGCTAAACGCTAGCGTCGGAATCTCTCCCCGACGCATTGCGACGGGGAGATTCCGACGCTAGTGTGAAAGTAGCCTAAGAGTGCTACTATTCAGTTTCTGTAAATGTAGCAGATTCTATTTTCAGAAAATCCCTTTAAAAAAGACACAGCAGGAATTGCAAAAAATGAGACAACCGGTAATTACTTACCTGATAAAGTCATGTGCCAATTCAGTGTATGACTTGCAGTTTTTCAACAGCAAATGCACCACAGGTTCAAGACACTTGGGGTATGTGCACACGTCAGGATTTCTTGCAGAAATTTTCCTGACAAAAACCGGACATTTCTGACAGAAATCCGCATGCGTTTTTGGTGTGTTTTTATGCGTTTTTCCCCAAATGCATAGAATAGCGGGGAAAAATGCTGAATCCGCTAAATTAATGAACATGCTGCTTTATTTACCGCGATGCGTTTTTTTTTTCCCCGCGGGAAAAAACGCATCATGTGCACAAAACATGCAGAATGCATTCTAAATGGTAGGATGCATAATGTATGCGTTTTTAATGAGTTTTTACCGCGAAAAAACCTGGACGTGTGCACGTAGCCTAAAGGTCTCCATACACATTAGAATAAAGTAAATGGAACCCACTGATATTGGTGGGAGTAGCAGACAGTATAATGATGGCAAACAGGTCAGATCCTGCTCTTCCCCCAATAGCTATTGGTTTGGCAACAGCTGTTCCTTTTATCTGAGATTATGCACCACCAGAAGTCAGATGACACGTCTTTCATAAACAAACAAAAATAACACACGCGTATTTGGTCGAGCATTCCTATGAATGGGGCAGTCGAGTGGAAGAGATGCCTAAATGATTGTGTGTGCCCGGCCTTAAAGAGTTTGTCCATTATGAGAGAAACTTTCTTCTCAATCTGAATGCTTGCCCCCAGGACTCTCATTCTGTATCGGTACTTGCATTCCTGGGGCTCACGTGAGGTTTTTGTCACGTGAGCTCTGCGCCCGATCAGTGCTGGCATCGACATCTGTCTGTGGCCGTACAAGTAATCAACAGCTCTGACTTCCTGTTCATTACGTATATGTCTAAAGGCAGGTGCAGAAAACCAGCACTGGAGAGTATGTGTGTTTGTATTTTACTGGAGAAAAAAAAAAAAATTGTTGATCTGCTATGAACTCACAAAGCTGAACTGTGGTGAATTCTGTGACTTTATCATGGTGCTGATGTCATCGCAGTTCAGCCCAGCTGGCAACATGGCTTCAGTGACCAGCGGTAAAATTGATGTGTAGTTGCCACTGCTCACTGATGCTGTGCTTGCAGCAGCTCATTCATCAGTGGCTCCCAGCCTGGACGGTCACAACTTGGCAGTCTAGGATGAAAACATTTTCTTGCCTTGCGCAGGCGTGTACTACGGGGGACAAAGAATGAACTTCAATCCAATATTGCGGCCAGAAAGCAGCCGGCGGGTAAGGAAAGGGTGAATCAAACACCTGAAAACTCTGCCCATATGACCCAAACCCAGTCCCGCCAAATTCAGGTGACAGGTTCCCTTTAATGGTATGGACGTTAGGTGAGAATAACTGATTTTTGTTAAATAAAAATGGAAATGTATCTTTTTATTTCAAATAAAAGACTTTATACTTGCTGTCTTTATTTACAATACAACTGTAAGATTAATAATGGATGGGGACGCCTCTACATTACTAACCTGTGGGCTTGATGTCACCTGACTTTCTAACTTTCTAAGTTTTTTTTGTGTTTCCGTGCACCCCATGGCAAAATATTTTCACTCTTCATCAAGAGGACAAACTAATACTTTCTTCAGCACTGCCTATATATATTTTATCCAATATGGACACTGGAAGCAGACAGGACAAAGCTGCAAAGCTGTTTTCATTATCCACGATGGATTCTAACTCTACTGTGTTTAAGGCCGGTTTCACACGTCAGTGACTCCAGTACGTGAGGTGACAATTTCCTCGCGTACCGGAGCCATTGACACACGTAGACACATTCAAATCAATGCAAATGGAATTTTATCCTCTCAGATTGCTCACTGAAGTTGATTTCTCTCATTATACGGGAAGAGGAAATTGCTTTATCTGAACTAAAAAATAATATTGAAGTTTCAAAAAAAGAAATTAACAGCAAATTGTCTAAGGAACATCTAAAAAAAATTTTTTGCTCAAAGTGAAGAAAAAAAATCTATAAAGCGGAGATGAAAATAATGGATATAAAAAAAACGCAAATTAGAACGATATTTAAATGACTATTCCCTGGATCAAGTTTATGAGTGGGGGAGATGGGAGAATGTGAATAAATCCCCCAGATCCATACTGAGACGTTCTAAACACCATTCTAATCCCCATTATTCACTCAAACAGGTGACCTTTAGCTCATCTGCGCTAGATACTTCAGCTGGAGCTACAGAGGACTCAGATGCGGAAATAGCACAAACGTCAAAACTTGTATTTCAAAAAGAACAAGCGTCCTCCGTACCTCAAAAAAAGAAAATACACTCACCCTGCTGAGTTTCTGTTGTCTCCTATCGCTGGGTCTACTGTTGTCTCACATTACGCTGCAGAGAGGAAGGGAGTGCATTGAATAGAGATATTCTGTATGTTGGACTCTTTTGGTTCTCAGCCTTGCTTCCCTGACCCTCCTCTCCCCTGGGGTCATAATTGCAACAATTTACTGACTTTACAGTGCACTGTTTTGCTGAGCCTGCAGGCTCCATAGCTGCATTGAGCTATACAAGTATACTCTGGCACGCTAGGCTAATTCTGTCTGCATTCCACTAAAGTGTCATATACAGTGGGATAAAGAGGGTGCCCTAGAAGACAGACGTTTAGTGACACCTAGTGCTCAATCTAAGAACTGGTGATACATTCTATAACACACAAAAAAGACTCAGCTGGTCACCAACCGTCTTCACTGATACAATAGCGACACCTAGTGTCCATGTTGAGCTCTAATTCCGTGCAAATTATGAGGATTACTTAAAAAATCCTCCTCTCAGAGGCGCATGTGCGGTCTTCGGCGGTGACAGTCATGTCTTGCTGATCTCCGCTACCCGACCTAGCTATTTAGGCCCTAATTAGCACCTGAACTATGCCAAACGCACCACAATTGGACTCACTACACTCTCAGGTGACCCTCTTCCTGGCGATGCCTAAGAAGGGAGGCACGGCACAACCACCGGGCCGTAACATCGCGGATCTTTTTCAGAGCGGCGGCACCTCCAAGATGGCTACTACGACTTCTTCCCTCTCGGCCTCCGCAGGGAGCGCGGGAGATATTATAGACCAGGACGAGACCGGTCCCCACATGGAGACAACAATCTCCACAGCAGCTCTTACCAAGTCCTTACAAGAGACTTTCCGGTCAGAACTTACCTCAGCTATGCAGAAGATCTCCTCCCAGATACAGGACATTATGCAGCGTACGGTGGCCCTGGAAGAAAAGATGGATGCCACTGCAGACGCCTTAGAAGAAGATCGTGAAACCCTCAAACTACATGCAGAGCGTGTCGCAGAGCTAGAACTCCGATGCGAAGACTATGAGAACAGATCACGTCGGGGTAATCTGCGGATCAGGGGACTCCCCGAAAATATTGTAGCACTCAAAGACACTGCTACTGCTCTTTTCACTGCGCTACTCCCTGACACAGAACAGTCTATGCTGCATATCACCAGAATCCATAGAGCCCTGGGCAGGCCGCGCAATAATGATGTGCCCAAGGATGTGATCCTAAAACTACACTATGAGGAGGCACGAGATCTAATCCTGAATGCTGCACGAGATAATCCTGATCTGCCGGGACTGCCATCTTCAGTACATATCTATGCGGATATCGCGTCAACCACACTCGCCAGGAGGAGATCCCTCAAACCAGTAACAACAGCTTTGCAGACGGCACAGATTAAGTACAGATGGAGCTTCCCCTTCGCCCTCATCTTTACATACAACTCTCAACTATACACCTGCCGTACACTAGAAGAAGGAAAACAGGCCATGATTAAAGCTGGGATCCCGATCTCCATAGAGACTTCAGCCATGCCACAGAGAAAATCAAGACCATCAAAAGAATGGCAGAACACCCCCAGAACGAGGAGCCAAAACGCACGGATCGTTTGATGTGTCTAACTTACAAGATCATCTGCCTTGTTTCCTGGGGGGCGAAGTGGGTTGTTATTGTTCACCCTGAATGCTCCTGGAGTTGGGGGGAAGGGGATGATAGTTCCTTGCCGTCTCTCCTTTCAGCCCTCCAGAATTAGTCATTGTGTTCTGATCGTTTACATAGATAAACTATTCTCGCTTTAACGCAAGAGGTCCATCAGATTCCTACATCTTTAATCAACCCTATTTCTTCCCTACCCTACCCCTCTCTGATTCCCCCCTGCTCTCCCTTCTCTCCCCAACAATTCCCATTCCGCAGTTCCCCCCTTCCCCCCTTTTCCTCCTCCTTCCCCCCCCTTTCCCCTTCCCCCCTTCCCTTCTTCCCTCCCCCCTCCCTCCCCCCTCCCTCCTTCCCTATCCCTTCCCCCCCTCTCCCTTCCTCCCCGCCTCCCCCACCTTTCCCCCCTCTCCCTTCCTCCCTCCAACCTTCCCTCCCCTCCCACCATTCCCCCCTCCCCCCTTCCTTCCCCCCCTTTTTCCTTCCCCCTCCTCCCCCCCTTCCTTCCTCCTCCCCCCCCCCCTTTTTTTTTTTTTTCACTTCACTCTTTCTCTCTTTCCTCCCCTTTGCACCTATCTTTCTATCAAGGGCCTAAATGTCGGGTCTACAACATGCTGCCTAAACTTGGCGACACCTGGTACTCCACCTAATATGGTAAACCAGATCGCCATATTTTTCGGATTTGATATCCGTCTGTTAATATTAATTGCTATGTTTGTCTTTGTCTCCCCCCAGTCTGTTTCCTTCCTATTGTTTTCCCACAGAGATTATCACTGCACTTATCAGTCAACTCAACAACCGCTAATCGAGGACACAGATCTGGACCCCGCTCGGGCCTCCTCATTCTTCAGCGGTAAATATTCACTGAAAAATGTGTAATGGTATTTCTCATAATGTCCGAGGATTCAACTCGCCCATAAAACGTAAGAAACCTTTCTTGATTACTCGAAGCACGTACCGGACATTATCTGTCTCCAGGAGACCCATTTTTCCACCTCTTCCCACCCTAAACATTTTGATGCCAATTATTTACAACACTATATGTCGAGCTGGGATAAAAAAACGAGAGGTGTTGCCACTTTCATTAGAAATAACTTCCCATTTTAACTCATCAGCACACATTCGGACCTTGAGGGCAGATTTCTCATTACTCTTGGAACATCACGAAACCAGACAATTTGCATTGTTAATAGCTATTTACCCGCAGCTTCCCAGAGGTCGGTCTTTCAGCTAATTACATCAAAACTAGTCAATCTTACGTATGACCACCTTATCTGGTGCGGCGACTTTAACTTTACCATTAATCCTAAATTAGATAGCAGTGCTCAGAAGCGCTCGGACATAACAAAGGCTGACAAAAAGAAAATCCAACATCTAATGAAAGAAAACTGCCTGGTCGATGTGTGGAGGGAATTAAATGGTCCTGTAAAGGGTTACACATACTTCTCACCTGTACATCAGTCCTATTCGCGAATAGACCTACACCTAACTACAGCAAGAACGATTCCATCGGTCCTATTCTCTCGTCATATTCCATCATCATGGTCTGATCACGATGTTGTCCTATCAACATTTAAATTCAACGTCACCACCTCTAAATTATTCAAATGGAGACTGAACGAATCCTTACTCACTGACCCCACTGCTCTCTCAAAAATTAAAGAAGAGTTGGGACTGTACTTCCAGACCAATTCCACTGATGACACTTCCCCTGGACTAGTGTGGATGGCACACAAAAAATTCATTACCAGCTCACTAATCAAAATTGCATCCAATAAAAAGAAACAAAGATCTGAATTACAAACACGCTTAGAGACCAAACTTATGAAACTTGAACTTGCTAACCAAGCCACCACTTCCCTCTTTTTGATTAAGCAAATCAGAGACACTAAGCTACAATTAGATACTATTCTTACAAATAAAACAGAGAGAGCGTTAACATGGACTAAGTCAACTTTTTATAAATACGCAAATAAACCATCTGGCATGTTGGCACGTAGGCTCAGATGCAAAGAATTCTTAAATAATGTCACCTCCATCAAAGATACCAAAGGCAGAATTTCCGCACACCCGGATATAGTATACGATACATTCCGAGACTACTATCAGAAACTATATACCTCCCCACAGATATCCTCGCCACAATCTTTATCCTCTTTCCTAGATGAATTAAAAATACCTAAAATCCCCAACTCCACTGTAGATCAACTCCATACGCCAATATCTGAAGACGAAATCTCTGCAGTAATTAAAAACCTAAAGAAAAACAAAGCCCCTGGACCCGATTGCCTCACGGCACTATATTACAAGAAATTTACAAACATCCTCACACCACACATTAAAAATTACTGTAATGCTCTACTAAATGGCACCCAGATGCCCCCTGAATTCTATATTGCCCATGTGACGGTAATCCCAAAACCAAAGAAGGACCATCTCCTTCCCAAGAATTATAGACCTATATCGTTGTTAAATGTTGACCTCAAACTTTTTACATCCATCATTACTACTAGACTCAACAAATTATTACCTACCCTTATTCACCGTGACCAAGTGGGGTTCATACCTAATAGACAAGGCCCCGACAATATTAGGAGAAATCTAAATATTATACATTCAGCAAACTTCCACAAACAACCCCTGCTACTATTAGCTTTAGACATAGAGAAAGCTTTCGACTCGGTCTCATGGTCCTACCTATTTGAAGTTCTATCCAGATTTGGCATCCCTCGCACCCTTATTTCATGCCTCCAACTACTGTATGACAGCCCTACAGCTTATTTGAAACTCCCGTCAACCAGGCCTACTCCTATCAACATACAAAGGGGGACGAGGCAGGGCTGCCCACTTTCTCCAGCCCTGTTTGCCATGGCCATGGAGCCACTAGCTGAGGCAATAAGGCTTAACCCGAACATACTTGGGCCTGTAGGACTTGGCGCACAATATAAGGCAAGCTTATTTGCGGATGATTTATTGCTGACTTTGTCCAGTCCACTTACCACTCTCCCAAATTTGTTTTCAGTCCTACGTAGATTTGAGTCGATCTCAGAACTCAAAATTAATGTCGACAAATCCGAAGCTCTATTCCTTAACACCACTAAGGACATGCAAACAAATATTATTTCCCAGTTTAAATTTACAAAAAATGAACATTATATAACTTATCTCGGAGTCAATCTCACCTCTCATAAGTCGACCTTATTCAAGTGGAACTATCTCCCGTTAATAAAAAACCTCCGAACTGACTTAACTAGATGGTCTGCCATGAAGTTGACCTGGTTGGGCAGATTGCATGCAATTAAAATGGTCTCCCTGCCCAGATTTCTGTACTTATTCCGCTCTCTCCCCATTCCGTTGCCCCATAGGACTTTACACGAGATTCACTCTATGATTTAAAAATTTATTTGGCAGGGAAAAAACCCAGAATCCGTCAAAAAACAATGTTCATACACAGAAGGTTAGGGGGGCTTTCCATGCCCAACTTCACACTGTATTACAAGTCGGCTCAGTTGGCCCAATTGACTAATGCCTGCGCTGCCAACCATGCTCCGAGATGGGTTGGCCTGGAATCGTCCTTCTTACTTCCGTTTTCCTTGCCTGGCCTTATGTGGTCCACACAAAAACTACCAAAAGGCTTACACATTACAGCACCTTTCACAGCACATTCCCTGATCCTTTGGAGGAAGGAAAGGTTTAAATTTGATCTCCAATCTAAGTCCTCCCCACTGACCCCTCTCTTCTGTAACCCCATGTTCCCACCAGGACTTGTCCCACGTTCTTTTGCTTGGTGGAAAGTTAATGGAATTACCACTCTAAAACACCTCTGCTCACCCTTTAATATAATTTTATCTAGACAAGAATTCCTCCATAAATACAATCCATCCATTAACGAAACCTTTCGTATCTATCAGGTTTTCCATTTTGCGGAACAGTTTCTACAACATAAAATCCCTTTTCATGCGACTGGCTTTGAACAGAGGTGTATGGACGACCCACTGGGAAGGGGAACTATTTCTCTGCTATACAAATCTCTCAATGCGGCACATGGAGTCGAAAAATTACATTATATGAAACAGTGGGAGGAAGACCTGGGTATTCAATTAACTTTGGAAAATTGGAGGCGATGCTGTGACACAGTTTCCAGGGGTAGTCATCAAGCCTCCCTGGCAGAGACATCCATTAAAGTCCTACACAGAACATACCAAGTCCCAAGTAAACTCCACACTATATACCCCAACATTTCAGATAAATGCTTTAGAGGATGTGGCGCAGTGGGAGATATGAAGCATATTTGGTGGGAATGTCCGATAGCCTCGACTATGTGGCGGGAAGTAGGATTAATAATTGAAAAAATGTATGGCGGGGCAATACAACTTGATCCGGCCACATTCCTTTTGGGAGCCAAGTACCCAGGCTTTTCTAACAAATTCCACAGGTTGATAGGCCAGCTGCTTATGGCCGCTAAGCTACATATAGCTACCAACTGGAGGTCGCCATTTCTCTCTGTCCAATCAGTTAGAGATAAAATGAATACAATCCTCTTATATGAACGTATACATGCGACTAGGGAAGATTTGTGGGAGGCCTTCTACCAAATTTGGAAACCGTGGATGGATCTTAACACGAACTTGAATCTTGAACAAACCTTGACTTTATCTATTTGAGACTTCATTATCCTGTGAGAGATTCTGATGACACTGGGGTTGAGCCTATGTTGGGTGGGGTGCGGGGAGGTGGGAGGCGGAACTCATAAAACGGAGCAAAGTATAATCCTGACTTGTAAATGTACTGCAGCTTACCATAAAGTAAAGTGCAGAATCTCATTTCCTTCCCCATTTTCCCTCTTTTATGTCCCCCCATGTTCTTGTCTCGTCATATCTGTATTTTCGAATTTGAGTTAATATATGTATGGTTTTTCCTCTTTGTTTAGATTTAAGCTTATTGAACTCCCTTTTAAGGGAATCTGTTGTTCAATTGCTATGTTTTTGAAAATAAAAAGTTATTGAAACTAAAAAAAGAAAATACGAAGAAAAGGGAGGAAGCACCAATCTAAACAAAGGAACACAGAGATACCACCTGAGGACTCCACATTGGGTAACTTTGACGTCATTAGCTTGTCCTCTTTTCCACTCGCCTCGAATCAACAGGCTTTGCTTTCGCACAGACTTAATTTTGTTCCTAGTTGTAATTTTGATTTGTTCTCCACTATCTGTGATGTTAATAAATTTATTAGAAATATCACACTTGAATTACACTTTGAGGAAGAAATTAACCTCACTAGTGAGGATAGTGTTATACCAGCTAATCAATTTAAATCACTCAGCTTTACTGAACAACTATTGCTCACATGTTTGCAAGACCTTGATTCTGAGAATCAGGATTGCGTTCCACTGAACTCTCATTTACATATAACAAATCCTCATTTCTATCCTGTGCAATCCAGGAGACCTGCCATGGATACATTTCAAAATGCTGTGGAATTGGAATTGAAATCAGTGTCTGAGAATCTACTCAGAAAACATCCAACCAACTCCAATTTAACACCAAATTTTGAAAACTGCTTATGAACGGTTAAAAAATGACAATCTTGTAATCAAAAATTCTGATAAAGGTGGTTCTGTAGTTATCATGAACAAAATAGATTATGTGAGTTAGTTAGTTGCAGGAATTTATTTTATGTTGTTTCGAATGAGATTGTTTCATTCCTATGAGTATTAAAATCACAATATCATATTGTATAATATTCTGATTATTTTTTGCCCTTTTCACTATGGGTTTTTAGTATTGCAGCATTAATAATACACATGCCGCATGTTTTCACATCTCACATCACTCACATTCAGTTAGTTGTAGGAATTTATTTTGTTTCGAATGAGACCACTTCATTTTTATGAGTGTTATAATCACAACATTATATTGTATATTATACTGGCAACCTTTGTGCCCTCCTTATTACGGGTCTTTAGTATTGTAGCACTAACCATATACATGCCGCGTTTTTTTTGTTGCAGTTTAATTATTCATGATCCTCTTATTCTTGATAAGTACTTACTATGGGTGCTCAACATTGTAGCATTAACTCCACACATGCTGCGTTTTCTCTTTTGCGGCTTTAATTATTAATGAACTTTTTGTTCTTGTTAAATACTCACATTTATTTACACATTATTGGTTTCATTCTTTCAGCTTTATCTTATCAATTGTATCCACACATGTAACAATGGGTTAAATAGGTTTTTTTTACTTTTATTACAAGTTTCTTCAATTCCCCTCTCATGCTTGGGAGCAGGAGTTTTCAGGCTCTTATCTCTCCCTTCTTTTGTTGTTCAGCAACTATTTGTACTGTTATGTGCACTAATTAATTTTGTTTGGATAGAGTCTCTGTGCTAATCCCTGCCCGCAATGATCTGATAACATCATGCAGCCTTAAAGGTACCGTTACACTAAACGATTTACCAACGATCACGACCAGCGATACGACCTGACCGTGATTGTTGGTAAATCGTTGTGTGGTCGCTGGGGAGCTGTCACACAGACAGCTCTCTCCAGCGACCAGCGATCAGGGGAAAGACTTCGGCATCGTTGAAACTGTCTTCAACGATGCTGAAGTCCCCCTGCAGCACCCGGGTAACCAGGGTAAACATCGGGTTACTAAGTGCAGGGCCGCGCTTAGTAACCCGATATTTACCCTGGTTACCATTGAAAAAGTAAACAAAAAAAAAACACTACATACTCACATTCTGATGTCTGTCACGTCCCCCGCCGGCGTCCACAGGGTTAAAACTGCTTTCGACAGGAGCCCTGCTAATGCACGCGCTGCTGCCGAGAAGCTTCCCTGCACTGTGTCAGCGCCGCCCGGCAGTAACAGCGGTGACGTTACCGTTCTGCTCTGCTTTACGGCCGGCACTGACAGTCAGTGCAGGGAAGCTCTCGGCTGGAGTGCGTGCATTAGCAGCGCTCCTGCCGAAAGCAGTTTAAACCCTGTGGACGCCGGGGGACGTGACAGACATCGGAATGCGAGTATGTAGTGGTTTTTTTGTTTTTTTTTTACTTTTACAATGGTAACCAGGGTAAATATTGGGTTACTATGCGCCTTCCTGTGGTGACTGGCAGCAGCAGGGCTCAGCATGGCTCCGGCGCTGGACAGGCCCGGCTACTGGGGGCCGCCGACCTCCACCCTGGACTGGTGCGAGGAGAACTACGCAGTGTCCTACTACATCGCCGAGTTCTGGAACACGGTGAGCAACCTGATCATGATCCTCCCTCCCATCTGCGGAGCTATACAGACGGTTAATGACAAGTTGGAGACCAGATACCTGATGGCCTTCCTGGGTTTAGCAGCGGTTGGGATGGGATCCTGGTTCTTCCACATGACGCTGCAGTACGAGATGCAGCTCCTGGATGAGCTGCCCATGATCTACAGCTGCAGCGTGTTCGTCTACTGTCTATATGAATGTTTCAAGTTCAGAAACTCATATAATTATTTGCTGCTCGTCCTCTTAATGCTTTTCAGTGTAATAGTAACTACGGTTTACTTACAATGGAAGGAGCCAGTGTTCCATCAGGTGATGTACGGAGTGCTCGTGGGCTTCCTTGTCCTCCGGTCTGTGTATATAGTTACATGGGTGTACCCGTGGCTGAGGGGCCTGGCTTACACCTCATTAGGAGTGTTTTTAATTGGATTTTTGCTGTGGAACATGGACAATCTTTTCTGCGATTCCTGGAGGGATGTCAGACAGAAGATGCCGCCTGTCCTAGGGGCAGTGACGCAGTTTCATGCCTGGTGGCATATACTGACCGGACTGGGCTCCTACCTGCACATCTTGTTTAGCTTGTATACACGGACTCTTTACCTTAAATATTGGCCCAAGGTAAAGTTCCTGTATGGGATGTGGCTGGTGATTATGGTGGAATCTTCCAAGAGGCAATGACCGAAGGCTAGGAGACGGAAGGACCAAACATTCCAAGGACTCCCGACAGTCTACGCAGCATCTCGGACTGTAACCCGATATTCACCCTGGTTACAGGTGAACTAATCGCTAGATCGACGTCACACACGCCGATCTAGTGATGACAGTGGGGTGATCAGCGACCAAAAAAGGTCCTGATCATTCCCCACGACCAACGATCTCCCAGCAGGGGCCTGATCGTTGGTTGCTGTCACACCTAACGAGATCGTTAGCGGGATCGTTGCTACGTCACAAAAAGCGTGACGTTGCAACGATATCCTTAACGATATCGTTATGTGTGAAGGTACCTTAAAGTACCGTCACACTCAGCAACTTTGCAACAAGAACGACAACAATCTGTGCAGCGTCCTGGATAGCGATCTTGTTTTGTTTGACACGCAGCAGCGATCTGGATCCCGCTGTGCCATCGCTGGTCGGAGCTAGAAGTCCAGAACTTTATTTCGTCGCCAGATCGGCGTGTATCGTCATGTTTGACATCAAAAGCCACAATGCCAGCAACGTTTTTACATGGAGCGAGAACGATAAGTGAGTCGCCGTTACATCACTGGATCGCTCCTGCATCGTTCTGGAGTTGCTGTGTTTGACGTCTCTACAGCGATCTAAACAGCGACGCTCCAGCGATCTAGTTTAGGTCGGATCATTGTCTATATCGCTGCAGCGTCGCTGAGGGTGACGGTACCTTAACATACCGTAATTTCTTGTTTTTCTTCTGTTTTCAGTTCCCAAAGCATACTATCGTATCTCAAAATAGTTTGTGGCTCTTTCTCCTTTTCTGATAATAAATAAACTTCTGTACTGATTTAGTTCATTAATAAGTTTGGCATATGGCAAAACATATAAGTGCTTGCCATTTTAGTGCCACAAGCACACTTGATGCGTCTTTTGCCTGCGACGATATTTTTCTATGAATATTTTGGTTTTGCCTTTGGTACCAGCTTTCAATAAACCTTTTTTAGCTGTTTCATATTTGTTGCTGTAATGTTTAATGTTTAAAGTAATTAGTTATGAATAATTGTAGGCATAATTGTTCAATTCATAATTTTTCTGTGTATATTTTATTTTTTATATAGATTTCATTGTATAAATCTTTTTAATCTGTACAATTATTGGCAATATTTTTGTTTTGTTGTATATGTATATTGTTCAAATGGATTATCGTGTTATGGAATTTTTTTTATATCTGCTTAACTTACGCCCACTTTTTAAACTAGTTATGTTAATCATTTACCCCACTGGTGTGTTTTCTGGTTCAGGGCTATTTAAGTGGGACACATGTGTCTTTTGGAATGTCATGATTAAGGGAGCTTAGTTTCCAGAAATGCGTTGAGATTCTTACCCATATGGCTCGTGCTGAAGTCTGTATCCTCTATGTTCAAAGTTTGTGAATAAAGAAAACTTTTTTATGGATTCGGTGAAGCTGGACATTCTTTTCTTTTTTGGACTTTATATGCTTGGACACAGCGGGTCCGTGCTCCCGAAGATTGGTTTATGCATCACGGGTGAGCTGGTTTATTTTTCTTCTGTCACCTGACAATACAAAGGTGACATCAATCCCACAAATATGAACCCCATTTGCACCAGGGCAAGTGGGAGGAGCCAAATAAGAGCGTGAGCCCACAGCTGTGACTGGAGGTAAAAAGTTTACCTCTGGTCACTGGTGTCAGCTGATGGGACTACTGGTACCATCAGCCTATGCCTGCTGCTGCTAATAACAGTGAGAACAGGTGGCGGTTTATGGGAGTACTTATCAGCAGGCGTCCTCGCTGTAAAGAATTTAAAATAAAAATCTGCTTAGGTTTCCCTGTATTTTTCATAACCAGCCAGGCAAAGCTCACAGCTGGTGGCTGCAAACCTCAGCTATCAATTCGTCTAGGCTAGTTATCAAGAAAAGAGGGGTCCCTACTCCAATTTTTTTTTCTACAATTACTTAAATAAAAAACAGCTAGCCCCCCTTTTTTAATAACCAGCCAATCTAAAGCCGACAGCTGGGGGCTGGTATTTGTAGGCTGCTAAGGGGCCATGGATATTGCCCCTCCTCCCCCCCCCCCCGTTGTCACAGGTCTCGACCTGCTCTCTGATGAGTCTACCTTAGAGATGATGTCACGGCACCGAAGAGATAAGACACAGTACACCGGGCATGTACAGTGGGGCAAAAAAGTATTTAGTCAGTCAGCAATAGTGCAAGTTCCACCACTTAAAAAGATGAGAGGCGTCTGTAATTTACATCATAGGTAGACCTCAACTATGGGAGACAAACTGAGAAAAAAAAATCCAGAAAATCACATTGTCTGTTTTTTTAACAATTTATTTGCATATTATGGTGGAAAATAAGTATTTGGTCAGAAACAAACAATCAAGATTTCTGGCTCTCACAGACCTGTAACTTCTTCTTTAAGAGTCTCCTGTTTCCTCCACTCATTACCTGTAGTAATGGCACCTGTTTAAACTTGTTATCAGTATAAAAAGACACCTGTGCACACCCTCAAACAGTCTGACTCCAAACTCCACTATGGTGAAGACCAAAGAGCTGTCAAAGGACACCAGAAACAAAATTGTAGCCCTGCACCAGGCTGGGAAGACTGAATCTGCAATAGCCAACCAGCTTGGAGTGAAGAAATCAACAGTGGGAGCAATAATTAGAAAATGGAAGACATACAAGACCACTGATAATCTCGCTCGATCTGGCTCTCCACGCAAAATCCCACCCCGTGGGGTCAGAATGATCACAAGAACGGTGAGCAAAAATCCCAGAACCACGCGGGGGGACCTAGTGAATGAACTGCAGAGAGCTGGGACCAATGTAACAAGGCCTACCATAAGTAACACACTACACCACCATGGACTCAGATCCTGCAGTGCCAGACGTGTCCCACTGCTTAAGCCAGTACATGTCCGGGCCCGTCTGAAGTTTGCTAGAGAGCATTTGGATGATCCAGAGGAGTTTTGGGAGAATGTACTATGGTCTGATGAAACCAAACTGGAACTGATTGGTAGAAACACAACTTGTCGTGTTTGGAGAAAAAAGAATACTGAGTTGCATCCATCAAACGCCATACCTACTGTAAAGCATGGTGGTGGAAACATCATGCTTTGGGGCTGTTTCTCTGCAAAGGGGCCAGGATGACTGATCCGGGTACATGAAAGAATGAATGGGGCCATGTATCGTGAGATTTTGAGTGCAAATCTCCTTCCATCAGCAAGGGCATTGAAGATGAAACGTGGCTGGGTCTTTCAACATGACAATGATCCAAAGCACACCGCCAGGGCAACGAAGGAGTGGCTTCGTAAGAAGCATTTCAAGGTCCTGGAGTGGCCTAGCCAGTCTCCAGATCTCAACCCTATAGAAAACCTTTGGAGGGAGTTGAAAGTCCGTGTTGCCAAGCGAAAAGCCAAAAACATCACTGCTCTAGAGGAGATCTGCATGGAGGAATGGGCCAACATACCAACAACAGTGTGTGGCAACCTTGTGAAGACTTACAGAAAACGTTTGACCTCTGTCATTGCCAACAAAGGATATATTACAAAGTATTGAGATGAAATTTTGTTTCTGACCAAATACTTATTTTCCACCATAATATGCAAATAAATTTTTAAAATAACAGACAATGGGATTTTCTGGATTTTTTTGTCTCCCATAGTTGAGGTCTACCTATGATGTAAATTACAGACGCCTCTCATCTTTTTAAGTGGTGGAACTTGCACTATTGCTGACTGACTAAATACTTTTTTGCCCCACTGTATCTGAAGTATCTCTAGTTTATTAAGCTTAGACACACTTATTATGCATTCTTATGTCAGAGGCGGATTCTCCATATATGGGCTAAGCGTTAGGGAGTTTACTCCCTTGCCTCCCTATGGTTTCGCAAACATATTTTTCTATACAAAACATTATTCGTTATCTACAAGGACATTTCATCCTCCATGAACTGCTACAATTAGTTCAATAACAGCAATATCAGCGGTATGAAGAATAGTGAATAACAACTTGTTTATCTGATCTTTAGTAACACTTACACAAAATGGAGGCAAGCAAGATAAAATGGATCCTGCTATAACACCCCCAACCTAAAAATAGCAGCCTGCACCTACCCAGAAAAATTCTAGCGCTTTTGCCCAGCTCTTCCCTCTTGCGCTGTAATGGTGGAAAGTGGGGTTCATAGCGGTGGGGTTATGTCACCTTTGTATTGCCAGATGACATCAAGCCCATGGCTGAAAAATAGAGCAGTGTCTATAAGACACACTACTTCTCTAGATGGTGGGAGCGATTGACATATAACTTTTCATCATGCAGTCTTGTTAGAAGGGTTGACAGCCATCCAGAAACTCCTGCATAGTCTATAACGACAGGGCACCTTTTTTTTTTAACCCAACCGTTAAAATTTTTTTGTTGTGTCCATGATTTTTCTGAAGCTGGAAAAAGTCATATACCTAATTACAATCATAATAATCATCATTTTACACTTAATAGTGAATGTAGTTGATATATTCATACCAGAATTAAGAGCTGTAGACATGAATCGCTTATAATCTTGATGGTTTATTAAGGTTTTCTAATGTGTCTGTAAAAAAAAAAAAAGTTGTCTGCCTGAGTTTTTTCTTTTTTAAAGTTATCCAGAGGAAAAAAAAAAAAGTTGTCAACCTGGCCTACCGTATGTTAAATCGTTACCATCTAGTAAGAGAGTATAACTTTCAAACGAGGTTCATCCTTTTCCCTAAACTTTTCTTGAGAACAGAAACCTAGGAATCTGTACAGGTGAGGAGTAAAAGTTTTAGCACTGGAGAAACGTCACCCCTTAGGCTCCATAGCAGTGGAGAAAAGGGGGAATTTCACTCCATGTGTTGCACCAAAACAACCACAAGGTGCCAGCAAAAGATAAGGATTTTTTTTTTCTCATGCCCATGGCTTTATTAATCAGTCATCATGCACAATCATAGAATGTACCGCGACTCGGCACACGATAAATAATATAATTTACCAAATATAGCATGAGAATGCAATAAACAGTACGGGTACGAGAAAAAAAATCAAATGCCACAGTATAACATTCGAATTTCACGGATACATTGCAATTCTGTAACATAGGAAGCTATAATTGGTTTTGTAAATGATTATTAGCTGCTTCCGGAAAAAAAAAAGTGGATTGTATACAGATGACCAGTGAGAAAAATAAAATGTCCCTTTTCTGGATAAAACTCTGTACAATTTATTATTTTTTTTTTTAAATTATGGTCATGTGAACCTACCTTGATAGCAAGAACACCATAATTCAGAAAAAGAGCGTGTGCGTATAGATGGCAAAGAAGGCCTGATATCGGGGGGGCAAAAGAGAGAGTTTGAAGGTAAAGACAATGTGGACAACGTAAAGGGCCCTATTCATCAAAGCTTTCACGTGAGAATTCTGGTTTGAAAGCTTTGAAACGTGCAAAATTTTGCCTAAAATGTGCAACTTTTCGCATTTCTCCCTGCTCCAACAAAATTGCCATGGGGATGGGGGATTGGCGCTAACAACACTGATCTTGAGTAAAGTAGTGTAAAACACCATGAAATGTTACAATTTTTTTTTTTGCGCAGCATAGAGTTGATGACATGGATACAATTAAAAAAAGACCGCATATGCGGTAAGTATATAAAAAGAACTGCCTAAAAATTATTTCCTTCAGTTCATAATTTTTAGACAGTCATTCAGATATGTGCATCTTCCTTTTCTATTCATTAGATATGGCATTCGGTTAAAATTCAGCTTCTAATGAGAGGATTAACCATAGTATATGACTGATCGATAAAGAAAAAAATGATGAAGTAGAAGATATAGAATGGAACAATGACATGGACCCTGAACTCTCTTAAAGTAAGCACCGCAATAAATGCGTATGGCAGACAATGTGGAATTTTTTTTTTTTTAATCAGTGGATCAACATTGTTGTTCGTGACAAACATGTTGTATCGTTTGCTGTACAGGAAACATTTTGATATATTATAATACTTATAATCTTCTATAATTTTCTCTTTTACACTTGATAAAGATGCCAGTACAGCATTGAAACGCGTTGGTGGACAATGAAGAACCTTCTAATGAATATCCCAGCAAGAGACTTCTTTCCAGCAGCGCAGGTAATTTTTAAACGTGGGTTTTTTTCTGTTTCGGTGATATTTATTCACCAAGCAGTCATCTGTAGACATCGTCCCTTAAAAATCATTGCACCTTCTGCCTATCATACGCATTCCTGATTTCCTCTTCTTTTGTACGTTTGTCACACTTATGTTTCAGATCACAATACAAAATTAATTATTAGACAAAGATAACACAAGTAGATACCAAAATGCAGTTTTTAAAATGAAGGTCTTTATTATTAAGGGAAAAAGAAATCCAAACCTACAGGCTCCTGTGTTAAAAAGCTAATTACCCTCCCCCCTCCCTAAAACCTGAATTACCTGGGGTTTATTACATCTTTTGAAGCAAAAGTTACGGTAAATTCCCTAACCACACCCAGGCCTGATTACTGCCGCACCACCACAAATTAATCTGCCCAAACAAGAAAGTAAATGTGGTATAAAAATGTATTAAATCTTTATTAAGCAAAATATAATCATAAGTTAATCATTAAGCTAAAAGACAGATTCAATGGGGAAATTCCAACAAAGACAAGAGTGGCAATTAAAGGGACTCTGTCACCTGAATTTGGCGGGACTGGTTTTGGGTCATATGGGCGGAGTTTTCGGGTGTTTGATTCACCCTTTCCTTACCCGCTGGCTGCATGCTGGCTGCAATATTGGATTGAAGTTCATTCTCTGTCCTCCATAGTACACACCTGCACAAAGCAATATTGCCTTGCACAGGCATGTACTATGGAGGACAGAGAATGAACTTCAATCCAATATTGCAGCCAGCATGCAGCCAGCGGGTAAGGAAAGGGTGAATCAAACACCCGAAAACTCCGCCCATATGACCCAAAACCAGTCCCGCCAAATTCAGGTGACAGGTTCCCTTTAATCCATTATACAAATAATACATGCTATAATAAGCCCTATCCTAACATGTATTAGCTGCTGCTCAATATACTTAATTCTGCTCAATATTAAGTTATAAAAGTATAAAATAATAGTACTAATAATAATAATAATAATAAGCAAAATTAAAAGTCTCTTTTCTATGCTAAAAAAGGTATGATCAGTGCAGAGCCTCTCAACTTACAGTACTATAATAGACCCAAGGATGCTTGCGTGAGACCTGCAAAATATTTGGCAAGTTTTGTTTTTTTCTTCATTTCCATATTTCCTTTAAATGCAGATTGTTTTTAACAATTAATCTGATATGCACATTTTCCTTTTGTACATAGGGTATTTGGTTAAAGGTTCATTTTTATTGATCCAGAACAGCAGTAAATGACTAATCATTGTAAAAAATGATAAAGCAGCAGATGTATGTCACAAACATTTATTGTGCTGCTCTCTCTCGTGTGTCTATCCGTAGACTGTGACTTGATTTTTCAGTTCTGTTGTCTGCAGATGTTTTCTTGTTGAGTTAAAATAATATAATTAGAGTTGAGCGAATAAATTCAATTTTTCGAATTTTACCAAAATTAGGATTTTTTTAAAAAAAAAAATTCATTTTGTGAGGATTTAACCTCATGTTGGTCGCTAGCTGTCATTTTTTCCAAACTGTAAAAGGCCATGAAAAGTTAAGAAAAATCCTTATACGCAAATTACCGCTCACCTTTCCGGTATCTCTCAATTCATCACACCAACCAATCTGGTCCTCATCACATCTTCTGTTCCCTGCCAACAGTGTTGAAATCCTTGGGCCTCTCACACTAAACCTGAACTGATGAGGCCAGAGACGTCACTTGTCTCTGCATGCTGGATATTTTTACAACGAACAACTGACAGTGCGCTCTATTGCCAGCTCACTCCTACTGATTTAAGCCAGAGAGGAAACGCACTGTCATTGTGTAAATTGCATAGTGACAGAGCAGAGACTAGCCCAGCCCCTGAAATGAAGGTCACCGATGACCCTTCATTTTAGGGACGGGGCAGGGGCTGCTGCAATGACCGGAGCCTCTGCCCCCTGATGACTCTTCGTTTCAGTATCCCAGCATGTACTGAGATTCTCAAACGAAGCATCATCAAAAAGGAAGTTGTAAAAAGACAGTTAGATTGTGTAGTTAGGGAAGGAAATGGAATGTTTAATTAAAGTATATTGAAAATATATTTGAATAGATTGGGATTTATGCTAAAAATTAATTTGTATTTCATATTACCCCTTTTCAATACAGTGTGCAAAGTGGAAACACACTCAAAAAAATTAGGATTACCCTTTTTAAAAGAAAAAAAATACTAATATATATATATATATATTATATTCTCAAATAGCACAATACAAGCTGTACACAAATGCTAGTAATTGGTGCACTAGAAACATTTATTTGTTGATAGCTGAATTAAAGAGTTATTTCCACAATGCTAATGTTTTTTTACAAAGCCCAGTATCTGCACAATTATTGTCTATGTAAAGTATAAGCAGCCCAACTTAGTTTATTTCTGGTACTTTTGTGTCTCTTTCATCTTAGTTATATAGTTATATGGGTTCAAAAAAGACTGTCCATCAAGTTCAACCCTCCTCCACCAGTTCTACACTTTCTATCACTCGATGACTTATAAAACACAATATACAGTTGTGCTCAAAAGTTTACATACCCCGGCAGAATTTTTGCTTTCTTGGCCTTTTTTCAGAGAATATGAATGATAACACCAAAACTGTTTCTCCACTCATGGTTAGTGGTTGGGTGAAGCCATCTATTTTCAAACTACTGTGTTTTCTCTTTTTAAATTATGACTACCCAAAACATCCAAATGACCTTGATCAAACGTTTACATACACTGGTGATTTTGGCCTGATAACATGCACAGAAGTTGACACAAATGGGATTGAATGGCTACTAAAGGTAACATTCTCACCTGTAACCTGTTTGCCTGTAACCTGTGTGCATAAAAGCTGAGTGAGTTTCTGGGATCCAGACATACTCTTGCATCTTCCATCCACTAATGTTTCTGAATTGTGAGTCATGGGGAAAGCAAAAGAATCGTCAATGGATCTACGGGAAAAGGCAGTTGAACTGTATAAAACAATAAAACAGGAAAGGGATGCAAAAAGAAATCCAAGGAATTCATAATGCCAGTCAACAGCGTTCAAACTGTGATTAACAAATGGAAAATCAGGGGCTCTGTAAAAATAAAATCATGGTCAGGTAGACCCACAAAAATATTGTCCACAACTGCCAGGAAAATTGTTCAGGATGCAAAGAAAAACCCACAAATAACATCAGATGAAATATAGGACTCTGAAAACTAGCAGTGTGGCTGTTTCAAGATGCACAATAAAGAGGCACTTGAAGAAAAATGGGCTGCATGGTTGAGTTACCAGAAAAATAGCCATTACTGCACAAATGCCACAAAGTATCTCACCTACAATATGCAAAACAGCACAGACACAAGCCACAAAACTTCTGAAGCAAGGTAATTTGGAGTGATGAGACCAAAATTGAACTTTTTGGGCACAACCATAAACATTACATTTGGAGAGAGGTCAACAAGGCCTATGATAAAAAGAACACCATTCCTACTGTAAAGCACGAAGATGGATCGCTGATGGTTTGCGGATGTGTGAGCTACAAAGGCCCAGAAAACTTTGTCGAAGGTGAAGGAAAGATGAATGCAGCACATTATCAGCAAATACTGGAGGCAAATTTGCAATCATCAGCCCGGAAGCTGCACATGGGACGTACTTGGACGTTCCAACATGACAACGATCCAAAACACATGGCCAAGTCAACCTGTCATTGGCTACAGCAGAACAAAGTGAAGGTTCTGGAGGGGCCATCTCAGTCTCCTGACCTGAATATCATTGAGACACTCTGGGGAGATCTCAAGCACGCAATTCATGTTAGACAGACCAGGAATTTACAGACCAGAGGCTTTTTACCGAGAAGAGTGGGCAACTTTACCATCTGAGAAAATAAAGAACCTCATCCACAACTACCACAAAAGACTTCAAGCTGTCATTGATGTTAGACGGGGCAAAACACTGTACTAAGAAATGCTGTATGTGAACTTTTGATCAGTGTCATTTAAATGTTTTGGGTTGTCATTATGATTTAAAAAGAGAAAATACAGTAGTTTGACAATAAATGGCTTCACACAACCACTAACCATGAGTGGAGAAACAGTTTTGGTGTTATCATTCATATTCTCTGAAACAAGGACAAGAAAGCAAAAACTCTGCTGTGGCATGTAAACTTTTGAGCACAACTCTATATGTTAGTGTCTGCCATTACTACCTCTTGCAGTCGGGCATTTCACAGTCTGACTGACTGTAAAGAACCTTTTCCTATATAATGGCCAGAATCTCATTTCCTCCACACATGAGTGCCCCCTGGTCCTTTTTTGGAAGGAATAAGTTATCTGCCAGTCCTTTGTATTGACCACACATGTATCTATACATATAAATGAGATCTCCTCTGAGGCTTCTTTTTTACAGGTTGAAAAGTGTTTATCCCCAGACATGGATTAAGGCATGGGACAGAACAATGGACAAGTGAGGGATATTGTTGTTTTTTAATTATTTTTTTTTTACAAGAGACAAGGGATTCAGTGGAATGGGTGTGATGTAAGTATGCTTTAATTTAGTATCATTAAAGGAGTCTGAGTCATTCTTTCAATTAAAAGACTTTTTTCTGGCTGTGTGTTTATTTACAGTATAACTATAGGATTAGTAATGGATAGGTGTCATATAGATGCTTCTCCATTACTAATCCATGGGCTTGATGTCACCTGACAATACAAAGGTAAAATCAACCCCACTTGCCACCTCTACAGGGCAAGTGGGAAGAGCTGGGCAAAGCGCCAGAATTGGCGCATATAATAGATGCGCCTTTTCTGGGCAGCTGTGGGGCTGCTATTTTTAGGCTAGGGGGAACCAAAATCCCCCTTACCAGCCTGAGAATACCATCCCTCAGCTGTCTGCTTTAGCTTGGCTGGTTGTCAAAAGTGGGTGGGAGCCCAAGTCTTTTTTTTTTTTTAATTATTTCCATAATTTAAAAAATGGCTCGGGGACCCTTATATTCTTGATAATCAGCCTTGCTGAAGCTGACAGTTTTGCCTGGTTGGTTATAAAAAAAAAAAAAAAAAACAGGGGAACCTATGTCAGTTTTTTAAATTATTTATTTTTATTTAAATTTGTCACAGTGAATTGCAGAGAGCTCTCTGAGAGCTGCACCCTGAGACTTTCTCATGTGCTAAAGGGGATCTGACCGAGGTCAAAGCAGTTCAGTCTGGCTGGGAACGCAACCTCAGTGACAGGCAGTAACCTCGATGAGGTCATCGCTAGTCACTGATGCTCCAGCTCATTCATCAGTGGTTCTCAGCCTAGATGGTCGCATCTTGGCACTGTCCGGGTTGAAAACTGTTTATCTCCCAGACGTGGATTATGGTGTGTGACAGAACAACTGAGAGGTAAGGGATATTGTTGTTTTGTACTTTTGTTTTATTACAGGAGACGAGGGATTCAGTGGTGTTAGGTGAGTATAACCTTTTCTATTAAAAAAAAGTGTTTTTTTATTTCACATATAATACTTTATTCTGGTTGTGTCTTTATTTACCATGTAACTATAGGATTACAAATGGATGGTGTCTTATTTGACGCCTTTCCATTAGTAATCCGTGGGCTTGATGTCACCTGACAATACAAAGGTGACCTCAACCCCAGAAATAGGAACCCCACTTGCTACTGCTACAGGGTTAAAAAAAATACAGCATGGGGACCCCTCTATTCTTGATAACCAGCCGTGCTGAAGCGGACAACTGAGGGTTGCAGCCTGCAGCTGTGAGTTTTGTCTGGCTGGTTATCAAAAATACAGGGGAACCCAAGCCATTTTTTTTAACTATTCATTCACAGTGCAGGCGCCAGCTGATGAATCAGCCGGTCCTGCTCTTGCTGTTATTAGCGGCAGAAGGCGTTGGCTGATGGGAGCAGTAGTCCAATGAGCTGACACCAGTGACCGGAGGTAAACTTTATACCTCCGACTAGAGCTGCTCTCTCACGCTGTCCTATGACAGCTTGTCAACCACAGCTGTCTGAGCGGCAGTGATGATTTTCCCGACAATCTAAGTTGTGTTTTGCTGCATTGTCGAACCCGAACAGTAATATGGACTTCCTGGTGAAGTCCATGTTCATTGTCCATGCCCAATGTTCGGGTTCACCCATTTCTAGAAAACAACACAAATGGTAAATTACAAGTCACCAAGACAAATGCATTACAATAAAACAAAAGCAGAGAGGGGTTCCTAACAATTTGAAAACATTTAGATAATTCAAAGTTTTTATATGGTAGTTAAGGTAATTTTCATGATAACAATTATTAAATTTAAATGGAATTTGCTAAATCTGATGAATTTGAAAAATGTGCATCTTCACTTTGCATGTATTGCCTAAATTCGCTCATCCCTAATGAAATATTATTAAAAAAAATAGTTTGAAAACCAGCCTATATGTTAGATTAATATTATAGGGCTCTGATTAAAGAGGTAATGGTGGTGTGTTTTCTTTTAGAATACGCTTTTCTATGTCTTGTAATAAAAAGTATGCTCATTAGTACCAGTTGGCACTAGCTCAGAAAGATACTTTTTCAGCATGTGTTGGGTGCTTGGTAGCCTATGAAGATGTCAGTTATAGGTTGGTGAATACTCCTGACAAATAACTCAAGGTAACCAAAAGAATATACGACAGGAGCATTGTGAGTAAGTGGCAAGTTTAACTTTTGGATTTGATCATTGTCTCTTTGAGCCCTGAGAGTGGGACATAAAGCCCTCTGTGAGGAGTCTCTTGCATCCCTATTACTTGAACCATGCTTCAATACTTGGTATGGCTCTATAAGATGGAGCCTCTTTTAGAACCTTACAAATTTTACAGTAGGGCATTACCCAAGATATTTCCTTTTTCCACGGTTTATATATATTTCTCCAGTTAAAATATTGCTTGTACTTTTCTTCATCTTTGTCTAGCCTTAGAAGATAAGAAGCCAGTTCCTCGGGGCTTGAAAAGTCATCAACATGAATGAAGGCATCTCCTGGGATGAAGCGCTCATAATTTGCTCGTGGTGGACCCAACACAACAGGAACACATCCTGAAGAAAGTGCATTGTACCAGAATTTTTCGGATATATAGTCTTCATGGATAGAATTCTCAAAAGCAAGGTAGAATTTGTAAGTTGAGAGTGTTTTTAGTTGTATATTTTTTGGGAGGTAAAGATGTTTTCTTCCATATATATCTACATGTAAATAGTTCTTTAGCTCTTCGTAATATTGTACTCTTTTTGATTGTCGTTTCCAATTACTTACTGCCCATGCCACTAACTTTGTCTTCTTGGGGATAGTAAAATTTACTGTCCCGTAGTGCTTTTCTATCCAACCAAATGGAGTAAAAATGTCAGAGTCTGTCCTGTAGGACATTGTAAGGTTGATAAGATTGTCCATAAATGAAAGGTTCTGACAATGAATTGGAGGTTCATTGCTAAACCATATCCAGTACTGATTAGGTGGTCTTGGTGCTTGAGGTAGCTGTTCTTTAGAATCGCTCACATTTCTGTGGTGGATTACAACAGCATTTGCTGATGAATAAAATTTACGGTTTACAGTATAGAAGCAGCCAGATCCATCAAACTGTTTTGGGCATCTATTAAGAGGAAATCTGTAATTATAGGGATAGGTCCAAAGCAATATAATGAGACTTGGTTCACTAGAGCCAACTGTAGTCGTATAGTTTTGTAAATTAGTAATTAATCCAGGAGTTTCTTTTTTATAGAACATCATGAAAAGGATAAATAAGATGCACACTTGTAGCATGAAAAAGAGGGCAAGTCTGCTCAATTTCAATAGCAGAACTTTGGGTAACATTTGGCAGGTCCAATTTTCTTCTTTATAACTTCAGGAAGTATTTATTACAATCCCCTTGTATTGAAAGGTGTTCCCTACAGTTTTTCCAGCTATGAATTGAAAATAATAAAAACACAAAAAGATTAATTACCAAATGAACCACAATAATAGCTTATTGTATGTAAAACATTTAACTTCTCACAATAACAAGGTGTCTTGTTTTTTTATTATCTGTCTTGAATTTGTGTTTCGAATGTAAAGGAAACCTGTCATTAGATTCACGCAGTCCGAATCACCTGTATTCTTCTCTTACTTTGGTTTAACCCCATCCTCCACTCCCTGGTGCATACCTCTGTTATCTGTGTGAGTATATTTGTATGATTAGTATTTTCCTTTATTCCTGTATGTATTACCTTGTTAGTCTGGTTGGTGTATTATGGTACACTACTACTGCACTCTTCCCTGATTGAAGGAAGGGTACAGACTGAGGGCGGATTCAGGGGCTAAGGCAAGGTACGTGGCCCCGGCATCTTCACCATCAGAACTAATCCAGGGAACAGGGTGAGCTACGGTGCTCCTAGCGTTAGGGACTGGGAAGGAGCCCTTTGGGTAATAGTCATGATACACAGCTACAATAAGGAGGCTAATAACAAATTTATCAGAACAGAGCATATCACACAACGGTTATTAAAGGCCATAGGGCCACATAAAGGGTTGTCTCGGACAACCGAATACTCCAATACATATATGCAGAATCGGGAGGACAAGGAGTAACAAATTCTATTTAAAAGTTGTATAAAAATTTATTGATAACAATAATATCACATTACAAAGATGTATTAGTAAAAGAAGTCAAGTAGGGGCAGACAAATTTAGAGTGAAGGACTCGGATGTAATAGATCTGAAGTCAACACAGTGAGTCTAAGGATGAGGAAGTCACATTCCTGAGAATAACTGCAACAATTTAAATTCCAGGAGTAAGAGACATAACATTTCCTACTGCTAGTAATATTTCCACAAGTGGATAAGTATCTGTAGGAAAAGTATCACTCAATACTAGTGCATAACCAGGGATACATAAAAAAAACTTGTGTATAAGAAAAAGCAGTAAAGTGCTGCCGGAATGCTCGTGTTTCACGTGGGCTTCCTCAGTGTACGGTAATGTGACTTCCAGATCCTTAGGCACATTATGTTGACTTCAGACCCATTGCACTCTAAATTTGTCTGTCCCTACTTGACTTCTTTTACTAATACATCATTCACTTAGATAGGAGAAAAAAGGATCATCCCCGCGCTGCCGCAAGAAGAATTTCAAAAATTGTAGAGGTTTTCAACGTGGTTTATTCTACGCGTTTCAGGGTTCAGGTGACCCCTTCATCAGGACATACCACAAATATTGTACAATAGTCATAGGTATACGGGGTTTAAGTACATGTCAGCATTTGGAAGCGACGCCCAATGGATTAGATAACACCCAGTGTCAGAGTTCAGGCTCATCAGGAAATTCACATAACAAGATTAACAATCATCAGAGAAATACAAATTGATATTTTACACATTTAGCCTTATTTTTGTTTATAGGATTACCAAATGCTGACATGTACTTAAACCCTGTATACCTATGACTCTTGTACAATATTTGTGGTATGTCCTGATGAAGGGGTCACCTGAACCCTGAAACGCGTAGAATAAACCACGTTGAAAACGCCTGATGCGACACACAGATAGCCCCTAACGGGACTCCTGCACCTCTTCTGGGATTATGCCCTCTTCTCACTTCTACTTCCATAAGTAAGGTTTGAAAAAGACCCAGAGGGTCGAAACGTTACCTTACAACACTGCGGAGAATTATTCTATATATTTTGTTGGTGTTTTTCAAAATAAAAAAAACACTTGTTTGGCTAAAAACTCTGAAGATACTTTTTGAGTGCAACTGTTTATGCTTGAAGCTGCACTTTACAGACACAGAGAGGGAGCAAGTAACTTTTCAGGCAACTTCCGTTTTCCATATTCTCGCGCTTCTACAAGCACGTCAGGTCTGTAGGAGCATGATGGTGCACAAAATGGCCACTGCCGTCTAGCTGTTTCCTCTCCTTGACTTCAAAGCGCTGTTTCAACTTGGACAGAAATAAAGTGGCAAGTTTTTAGCTCCATTTGGCGAGTGAGACTCATTTCATGAGTTTTTCTGAATTTGCTAGTTTGACTGTTTTTTGAGTAGTGTGCCACATTGGCTTGCACAAGCTAAATTCAGATGCTTGTTTTGAAATGTATTTATAATGTTAGGAAGAAAAAAGTCTAAAGAGTCAACAAATTTATCAAACTACATGAACCCCTGTGACAAATTTGGTGCATTTTAAGACCATGTAGTGTAGGTTTGCATGGGCTATTACACAGGATTAGTATATCTTCCCCCATGGGCATTGCTAGAGTCAAATATCTGGGTCTCTGGTACCAGACTTCTGGCTAGGAGCCCCGACAAGTAATACCATGACACCAATACAGTTTGATCTTCAGGCTCTCTGTCCTAGCACTCTCTCTTGTAGGCCACAATCCTATGGCCTACAAGATGCCAATGTCCTGGTGCAGATGGCATTGTGACGTAACTGTATTGTGCCACCTGAGTCACTCTCGCTTGTAAAATCCAGGTAACTGTAGGTTTATAGGAAAGACATACCTAGTGGTTTAGCTCAGGTGGGGCGAAACATCTGAGTGGGCCCCTAACCGGTAACCCTCATTGCAACTATGGTGGTGCCCCCTTAATAATGGGTATAGAGAAACCTCAGCAAATGACCCGTCTGCTAATGAAAATAAATCTCCATACTGAGACCAAGACTGATATTACCACCATGCCATGGGGACATGACTATATAGGGTCAGATCGCTGATCTGACACTTTGCAGTGCACTGTGTCAGATCAGCGATCACACAGGCACAGCATAGAGGCTTGCTGGCGCCTGCTCTGAGCAGGCTCTTGGAAGCCACCTCCCTGCAGGAGCTGGAAGGCCTCAGCGGCCATTTTGGATCCGGACCTGCAGGGAGAAGGAGGTAGGAGACCCTCGGAGCAACGCGATCACATCGCATTGCTCCGAGGGTCTCAGGGAAGCACGCAAGAGCCCCCTCCCTGCGTGATGCTTCCCTGTGCTGCCAAAACACTGTGATCATCTTTGATTGCAGTGTGCCAGGGGTTAATGTGCCAAAAGCGGTCCGTGACCGAGTGCCGGATGTCAGCTGCGATAGTCAGCTGACACCCGACCCCGATCGGCCGCGCTCCCCCCATGAGCGCAGCTGATCGGCAATGACATACTATCCCGTCTGTGGTCATACGGGCCCATACCACCTCGACGGGATAGGACGTCTGATGCCAGAAAGGGGTTAAATAGTAATAATGCCTCTTTTTTGCCCTCTAGATGGTAACATTTCCATTTCCTCCTAGAAAATATTAATGCCCTGAGGAAATGTCCTAGAAAATAGTGTGCACATTTTGTCCCTAGAAAGTAATAATGCACCATGTGCACCTTTGAGAGTCACAATGCCCTGAGTGACAATATGGCTTCCTAAATGCCTACTTAACATTTAATAATGTCCTCTAAGACCCAAAATGTACAGCTCTTCTATATGATGGGCCCACAACTTCCTATACACAGTATATTGGGACAAAAGCTCCCCTATACGCAGTACGATGGGCCCACAGCATCCCATGCACAGTATAATGGGCCAACAGGCCCATATATACAGTATCATGGGGCCACAGCTCCCCTACATACAATATGATGGGTACCCAGCTGCCTATGCACAATATAATGCCCCCACAGCTTCCCCATACACAGTGTGATAGGCCCACAGCTCACCTATACAAAGTATGATGGACCAAAAGCTCTCCTATATAGAGAATAATGGGACAACCGCTCTCCTATACACAGTATAATGCCCTCACAGCTCCCCTATACATAGTATGATGGCCTATAGCTCCAGTATACACAGTATGATGGCCCCACAGGTCCTCCAAAACACAGCATTAGCTCTCACACTGTATATTGTCCCCCACAGTATTTCCCACATTGTATGATTGCGCTCATGGTAGTCCCAAAACGGTATAATGGCACGCAAAATGGTAGTGTCTAACTTTTTATGGTCAGCAAGGTCTGCTCTTCCTCTCACTCCTGTAGAGTGTAAGCTCCTATGGTAAGTGGAGTTCCCTCATTCTTCAAATTCTCTCTCATCTCCCCATGAGTATTTTGGGAGCAAATACAAGTTGTCCAGTATTGAGATTTGCTCAAACGTCTTTATCACAAGTCAGATTTTGGGGAAAATTTGGCAAAGCTGGCAAAGTCAAATTTCAAAAGATCTGCTCATTGCTGGTAACAGGTGTAACTGTATAGAAAAAAATACATTTTGTATGCAGAGATTTTCACTTATCACTTGTTGGTTGGGAGATACTTTTTTTTTTTTCAATGGTCCTTCCACAAATAAATTCCATAGAAGCTGTCTAAGGCTGAAATTGGGGCTGGTCAATGATTTTAGCCAGTTCATTCAACTGAACTGAACAAGACCATAGATGTGTTCCTGTGTACACCACGAGGGCAGGATGAAGAGTATCGTTTTCTCCCAAATGAATCTGGTGGGTGACCTCCCAATTTGAATTTTCTTTTTTAATTGAAGGAAATCTAGCTATATTTAATATAAGTAGCAAGTATAATATAAGTAATTCATAATCAGTACTCTTTTATAAAAGGTAATTTACGCAATTTGGTAATATCAGTTTAAAGCTTCCCAAAATATAACCTTTTATTGCTATGGTAAAGATAAGCACTAATAAATAACCTAATACATTTGTTTTTCCAGTTAACCCTGTCATGTTCAGTTATTATACAAAATTACTGTCAAGTTTTGGTTGATAATACGCAGAGGATCTCCCTGTAGTACTCATTTCAACGTCTGTAAAACGGACGAACGGACTGCAAAGCACGGACTGGCCTCTGGTTTCTCGACCCAAGCGTGACAGCCTCGTAGAAACATATGAAGCTGTCAAGTTCGGGTCTGGAGACCCTCAGCCACTACGTGCTTTATGACCCAATCTCGAACCAAATTACCAATAAGATTTCAAAGACACCAACAATCAAACCTAACATTTTGATCATAAGTAACTGAGAAGGCATAGTTAGATAATGATTAGGTAATTATATTTTAAACTTATCGGTGGTAATTTTCACATCAAAATCTATACAGCTCATGTTTGCATCCAAAACTGGGCAAAGTTGTTAATGCATGTCACGCAGAACATTGCTCAAGGTCTGGATTACAGATTTTTTGTGACAATTCACACTATGCGACCACAGTAATTTTTTTTTTGCTGCAGTTTTCCAAAATGAATGTAACACTGTAGCAAATGAGGTGCCAATATTCAAAAAGGGCTCTAAAAGTGAACCTGGAAATTATAGGCCAGTAAGTCTAACCTCTATTGTTGGTAAAATATTTGAAGGGTTTCTGAGGGATGTTATTCTGGATTATCTCAATGAGAATAACTGTTTAACTCCATATCAGCATGGGTTTATGAGAAATCGCTCCTGTCAAACCAATCGAATCAGTTTTTATGAAGAGGTAAGCTATAGGCTGGACCACGGTGAGTCATTGGACGTGGTATATCTCGATTTTTCCAAAGCGTTTGATACCGTGCCGCACAAGAGGTTGGTACACAAAATGAGAATGCTTGGTCTGGGGGAAATTGTGTGTAAATGGGTTAGTAACTGGCTTAGTGATAGAAAGCAGAGGGTGGTTATAAATGGTATAGTCTCTAACTGGGTCGCTGTGACCAGTGGGGTACCGCAGGGGTCAGTATTGGGACCTGTTCTCTTCAACATATTCATTAATGATCTGGTAGAAGGTTTACACAGTAAAATATCGATATTTGCAGATGATGCAAAACTATGTAAAGCAGTTAATACAAGAGAAGATAGTATTCTGCTACAGATGGATCTGGATAAGTTGGAAACTTGGGCTGAAAGGTGGCAGATGAGGTTTAACAATGATAAATGTAAGGTTATACACATGGGAAGAAGGAATCAATATCACCATTACACACTGAATGGGAAACCACTGGGTAAATCTGACAGGGAGAAGGACTTGGGGATCCTAGTTAATGATAAACTTACCTGGAGCAGCCAGTGCCAGGCAGCAGCTGCCAAGGCAAACAGGATCATGGGGTGCATTAAAAGAGGTCTGGATACACATGATGAGAGCATTATACTGCCTCTGTACAAATCCCTAGTTAGACCGCACATGGAGTACTGTGTCCAGTTTTGGGCACCGGTGCTCAGGAAGGATATAATGGAACTAGAGAGAGTACAAAGGAGGGCAACAAAATTAATAAAGGGGTTGGGAGAACTACAATACCCAGAAAGATTAGCGAAATTAGGATTATTTAGTCTAGAAAAAAGACGACTGAGGGGCGATCTAATAACCATGTATAAGTATATAAGGGGACAATACAAATATCTCGCTGAGGATCTGTTTATACCAAGGAAGGTGACGGGCACAAGGGGGCATTCTTTGCGTCTGGAGGAGAGAAGGTTTTTCCACCAACATAGAAGAGAATTCTTTACTGTTAGGGCAGTGAGAATCTGGAATTGCTTGCCTGAGGAGGTGGTGATGGCGAACTCAGTCAAGGGGTTCAAGAGAGGCCTGGATGACTTCCTGGAGCAGAACAATATTGTATCATACAATTATTAGGTTCTGTAGAAGGACGTAGATCTGGGGATTTATTATGATGGAATATAGGCTGAACTGGATGGACAAATGTCTTTTTTCGGCCTTACTAACTATGTTACTATGTTACTGCATAATTTTTGCAGTAACCTCGGAAAATCACCCAAAAAATGTTCTGCAGATGCAACATGTGAACCCACCCTTATAGTCCACTGCAATTTTAGCCTGTGTCTCAACTGGTTCTCATTGAGGGGTCACAGTTTTGTTGTAAAATAAATTTCCTTTGAATATCATATATTTGTATCAGCTGTAGAAATTCTAAATCATGAAAGCCACTACAGTCTCGTTATGTCTGCCATATGTATTTTCCGTTTTGATATCTCACGCAGGTTATAAGGAAGGCGCTATATGAGTCTGCCAGATGGATTATGCCTCCTAATATCAAAAGCACCAGGTAGCGCATATTAACCCCTTAACATGAGAGCTGTTTTTGTTTTTTGCTCCCCTTCTTCCCTGAGCCATAACTTTTTTTATTTTTCTGTCAATATGGCAAAGTGAGAGCTGTTTTTTTTTGCGGGACAAGTTGTACTTTTGAACGACACCATTGGTTTTAACATATCTTGTCCTGGAAAATGGGGAAAAAAATCCAAGTGCGGTAAAATTGCAAAAAAAAAGTGCAATCCCACCGTTGTTTTTTGTTGGGTTTTTTTTCAACGTATTCACTGAATGCTAAAACTGACCTGCCATTATGATTGTCCAGGTCATTGCAAGTTCTTAGATAAAAAAGAACCTAGACATGTTTGGTGTCTAAGTGGTGAAAAAAAAATTCCAAAGTTTGTAAAAAAAAAAATAAAAAAATAAAAAATATAAATGTCTGGCTCTATTTTCCAATACCCATGGCCAGGGTCAGACTGGCCCACCGGAAAACCGGCCAGCAGCTGCGTAAGACCCCCACTGCTCCAGGGGCCCTCAGCCAGTGGTGGGTCGCTTGTAGCTGCACACCCAGCAGCTATGGGGCCCGTGAGGGGGGCCCACCCGGTGTCAGCTGATCAGCAGCTGTAGACAAGAGCCTGTCCACGCCACTAAAGAGAAATTAATATTCACACTTCCCCACACCCCCATGGGCATGGAGAGGAGTGAGCATTCATTTCACATAGCGGGCAGTGTTAGCCGCAGGCTAAGGCTAAAACTGCCCACATGTAAATTCAGAGCAGCTGCATTGGGGCAGTGGAGGTGGGCCCCGGCAGGGCGGCTAATCCTTGCAGCTTGGCAGCAAAGCGGAACTGCAGTGATCCAATGCCATCCTGCTTCCTGTCCCATGCCCGGCGCTTCCTGTCTGACACAGCGTGGCTGGATGATGTCATCATTCAGCGCAGCTGTTTCAGAGAGAATGCTGCCGGTGCTGGAGATGCTGCTTCCTGGATGTGATGCGGCTGCGGGAAACATGCGGATAGGTGAGTGTTGCTGTGTCTCTGTTTGTCTGCCTCCGTAAGTGTATGCAGTGCTGTGTGTGTATTGGAGATTGGCAATGATGTGGGTGATGGAGAGAGCAGTGATGGGAATGGTGGGGGAGAAAACAATGTTGGTGGTGGTGTAAAGGTTGATGGGGTGGTGGAGGAAGGCAATGATGGAGGTGGTGGAATGGGCAACAATGGGGTGGTGAGGGAGAAGGCAATGATGATTGTGGTGGAAAGGATAATGATGGTGGTGGGGGAGGCAATGATGTAGGTGATTCTGAATACGGTGATACCAAATATGTGTATGTTTGATTTTTTTTTTTAGTTTAAATGGGGCGAAAGGGGGGTGATTTGAAGTTTTATATTTTTTTTATTATTTTAATATTTTTTATAACATTTTTTTTTACTTTTGGCATGCTTCAATATTCTCCGTGGGAGACTAGAAGCTGCCCTAACCCGATCGGCTCTGCTACATAAGGGTGATGATCAGATTGCCTGTATGTTGCAGAATTGCTCACTTGCTATGAGCACCGACCACCAAGCGGCGCGCATAGCAATCTGGAAGTGACAACCATAGAGGTCTGCTGCAGACCTCTGGTTGTCATGCCAACCCATCGGCGACCCGCAGTCATGTGACACGGGTGCCGATGGGCGGGATTTCAGGCCCGCTTGCCGGAAACGCATGTTAAATGCAGATGTCAAAGCCTGACAGCGGCATTTAACTAGTTATCGGCTGCTAGTGGATGGTAATTCCACCCGCGGCTGTTAGAGGCACATGTCAGCTGTTTAAAACAGCTGACATGTGCCTGGAAAGATGTGGGCTCACCGCCGGAGCCCACATCAAAGGGAGGGAGTCCGACATCGGCGTACTTTTACTATTATGTCAGAAAGGGGTTAATACATGTTATACTTATAAATTATATATGTGGCCACAGGATAAGCAATTTTGGGAAAATTTACTTTAATACACTATTTATTTAAAGATTTCCTATGTGGTGCTGTATGTGGTTGAGTAGGAATAAACCGTCTGACAGAATTCCTTTTAACTATTGCATGTCAGCGGCAATCTAAAGGCATACATTGAATTGTATTCAATATTGTGGACTACAGATATTATTTATTTAAACTCAATCAGAATACTAAAAGACTCATCAGTCAAACATAGGCAATAATACATTGTAATACAGAATATATGGCCATGGTTTCTTTTTTGTAACCACCACCATAATCCACCCCGCAATATATTCTATGGACCCCAAAGCTGTGCAATAAAAAAAAAGTTTCGGTCTACAAGAAAAACCATTGATAGAACAATTATGGAAAGTTATAGCTCTTGGAATTTGATGACGAAAATAACAGAATTTTCTATGTGTCAGTTCCAATATAGCATTGATTATTGCAAAGTAAACCTCCGTCATTCTCATTTCGGTTTACCCATTTTTGTGTATTGGAAGCACTGAGAAAAGGATAGAAGATGTAAAAGCAGCTTACCACAGTCATGGGTCACAGGAGTGTCAGAAAACAATAGCTTCCAAAGATAAGTCCAGCACCTTATATGACTAAGGGCACTTTGCTTGCCTGAAACAAATAGTTGCACAATTGGACTTTTGCACTCTTACGATATCTTGTTTGTGTTTTAAACTTGTAGTAATAAAGAAGACAGAAAATTATAGTGACATGGAAGGGGTTGACCCCTTTCAGAAAATTCCAGTGACTGGCGCAATTTGTTATAGTCAAGCAAGCCATGTAATTTTCACCTTCCCTGGGTCCATTGCTGAGACTCTGCTGATAATATATGGAGCAAAATTGTTTGAACTCTTCCTGACCGGCCTGAGACATTCATGAATGTGAAGTAAAGGATGGACACATGGGAACGGGACATTTGATGGGGTAGGACCCTCCAAACACTAAAAACCCTGCTGGATATTTTTCTTTTTAGTTGTGCATCACTGAGCGGTGAAGCAGGGTGTTATTTTTGCTTTGCTTAAAGGGAATGTCCAGTCAATTTATGTGACTGCAGATTTGTGAAGCCTCACGGCAAACGCATTGCATGCTGAGAGAATTTTCCAATGTTGATTCCGGGAACGATGCTCATGTGACCGTAAGTGATATGCATACTCCCAAAAAAAGTACACATATCTGGTATGGCCGCATCTGGAATGACCCGCTCTATAAAACTGTCCTACTACTTAATCCCTTCAATGAACACAGTAAAAAAAAAAAAAAGAGGCAAAAACAATGCTTTATCGTCACACCGCTGAACAAAGGGTAGTAAAACGCGATTAAAAAGACAAATATGAATAAAAATGGTACCGCTGAAAACGTCATCTTGTCCTGCAAAAAACAATCCCCCATACAAGCTCCATCACCGGAAAAAAAAAATAAAAAAAATATAGCTCTCAGAATAAAGCGATGCGAAAAATAATAATTTTTTCTATAAAATAGTTTTTTGTGTGTAAAAGCGCCATAATATAAAAAAAAACAATATAAATGTGGTCGTACTGACCCGAAGAATAAAGCCTCATTATCAATTTTACCACACTCGGAAGGGTATAAAAAGAAAACGCAAAACACAATTCCTTAATTGGAAACAGGAACACATGGGCTACTTGCACAGTGAACAAGTCTGTAAGAACATGTTCACACACCACCAAGAAACCTGAAGACACAAAAGAGAATGGTAAAACCAAAAACACTCAGTTTGAAAAAATGTTTGCAGTAATCCGCAAGTGCTAGTAAAAGATGTAAATAACAGGGTATTTGGTTGATACGTTTTTTGCAAAAAATGTATACTAAGCTGCTCTACCAATCTTCACGGTATACCCATATCAGAGCAGTCCTAACAAATGTATGCAATCCCTATCTGATGTATTTAAAAACCTGATCATCTGTATATTACCTGTGTGAACAGGGTTCAGAGAGGAAAAATCCATGTGTGCATACAGGGCAGAACAGCTTTTGTGCAGCTAGCCCAAGAGGAGTGGTGGAACTCCCCAGTCTTGTAGACACAAGAGAACAATCATGGAAACAGGAACACATGGGCTACTTGCACAGTGAACAAGTCTGTAAGAACATGTTCACACACCACCAAGAAACCTGAAGACACAAAAGAGAATGGTAAAACCAAAAACACTCAGTTTGAAAAAATGTTTGCAGTAATCCGCAAGTGCTAGTAAAAGATGTAAATAACAGGGTATTTGGTTGATACGTTTTTTGCAAAAAATGTATACTAAGCTGCTCTACCAATCTTCACGGTATACCCATATCAGAGCAGTCCTAACTAATGTATGCAATCCCTATCTGATGTATTTAAAAACCTGATCATCTGTATATTACCTGTGTGAACAGGGTTCAGAGAGGAAAAATCCATGTGTGCATACAGGGCAGAACAGCTTTTGTGCAGCTAGCCCAAGAGGAGTGGTGGAACTCCCCAGTCTTGTAGACACAAGAGAACAATCATGGAAACAGGAACACATGGGCTACTTGCACAGTGAACAAGTCTGTAAGAACATGTTCACACACCACCAAGAAACCTGAAGACACAAAAGAGAATGGTAAAACCAAAAACACTCAGTTTGAAAAAATGTTTGCAGTAATCCGCAAGTGCTAGTAAAAGATGTAAATAACAGGGTATTTGGTTGATACGTTTTTTGCAAAAAATGTATACTAAGCTGCTCTACCAATCTTCACGGTATACCCATATCAGAGCAGTCCTAACTAATGTATGCAATCCCTATCTGATGTATTTAAAAACCTGATCATCTGTATATTACCTGTGTGAACAGGGTTCAGAGAGGAAAAATCCATGTGTGCATACAGGGCAGAACAGTTTTTGTGCAGCTAGCCCAAGAGGAGTGGTGGAACTCCCCAGTCTTGTAGACACAAGAGAACAATCATGGAAACAGGAATACATGGGCTACTTGCACAGTGAACAAGTCTGTAAAAACATGTTCACACACCACCAAGAAACCACAAATTACAACTACAGTGATCGAATAATATCACATACAAGGAACAAATACCACTGTGTCTACAAGACTGGGGAGTTCCACCACTCCTCTTGGGCTATCTGCACAAAAGCTGTTCTGCCCTGTATGCACACATGGATTTTTCCTCTCTGAACCCTGTTCACACAGGTAATATACAGATGATCAGGTTTTTAAATACATCAGATAGGGATTGCATACATTAGTTAGGACTGCTCTGATATGGGTATACCGTGAAGATTGGTAGAGCAGCTTAGTATACATTTTTTGCAAAAAACGTATCAACCAAATACCCTGTTATTTACATCTTTTACTAGCACTTGCGGATTACTGCAAACATTTTTTCAAACAGAGTGTTTTTGGTTTTACCATTCTCTTTTGTGTCTTCACAATTCCTTAATTGTTGTTTTTTGTTCATTCTACCTCCCAAAAATTGGAATAGAAAGTGATCAAAAAAAGTAATGTGCCTGAAAATGGTACCAATAAAAACGTCAACTCGTCCCGCAAGAAAAAAGCCATCACATAACTCTGTGGGACAAAATATGGAAAAATTATAGCTGTCTAAATATAGGGATGCAAAAGCTAGCCCCACATGTTGCTCAATACTGTATAATGGCCACACATGATGTTCCATACTGTATAATGGCCACACATGATGCTCATTACTGTATAATGGCCCCACATGATGCTCCATACTGTATAATGGCCACACATGATGCTCCATACTGTGTAATGGCCCTACATGATGCTCCATACTGTATAATGGCCACACATGATAGTGCGTACAGTGTAAGGACCACACATAGTTACTCCTACACATGCCGCTCCACTCCGTACACCTCATACGCACACTGCTTTGCTCCGTACACCTCATACACACATGGCTCCGCTCTGTACACCTCGTACACACATGGCTCCGCTCCACACACCTTGCAAACACGGCTCCCCTCCGTAGACCTTGTACACACACGGCTCCTCTCTGTACACCTCGTACACACCTGGCTCTTCTCCGTACACCTCATACACACACGTCTCTGCCCGTGCACCTTGTACACACCCGGCTCCGCTCCGTACACTTCGTACACACCTGGCTCCGCTCCGTACACTTCATACACACCTGGCTATGCTCCGTACACCTCGTACACACCTGGCTACGCTACGTACACCTCATGCACACATGGCTCTACTCCGTGCACCTCGTGCACACGCGGCTCTGCTACATCCACACTGTAAACCCCTCCTGACCCCACACATAAGCTTACCCTCATCCAGCACCATGACAGCATGGCAGAGTCCTGAAATACCCGGAGGCCCTTGATCATGTGACTCCTGACTCCTCCCTTCCTGTGACCTCATCACAGGTGCTGTGCGCACAGAGCAGTGGCAGCCATATATGTGGTGTGCAGCTTTCTGCGGGTGGAGGGGTGCGGCTCTGCAGTGCGGGACCGTGGGGCACTCTCAAAATTGGGACAGCCCTGCGGGATACAGGACGGTTGGTAGGTGTGGTACTGGATCACGGCTCTGAATCTCTCCAGTTTGGGGAACCAGCTGCTTTTTTAACAAGTGGTTCCATCGAACCGGGGAGAACCGGCCGAATCCCACCCCTGAGAGTAACCCTGCTGCCTCATTATAGTGAATGGATCCCTCGGGGGTTACATCTGATTCACGTCACTCTGAGATTTAAATGGGAACCTGGATGTAAATGCTCAGCGTAGGGCTCGGGATAAATGTGATCCCAAATGTTATGCAAAATGTTCCAAATGTAAGCTTCAATTCAATCCACAAATAAAGTCCCCACTCAGGTCCGTCATATGTTAACGGAAATATAAGAGGCTAACAAGTTACTGGTAGCACAAAGGCTCTAGAAAAGCAAATTCTGCGCTTCCATATCCAAAAGTCCCCCTTCTGAGATCCAGTGTGTCTAAACCACATTTAGAGCCCACATGATTGGCATTTCTGTAGCGATGACGGCTTGCCTAATTCACCAGTGCATGTCTCCAGAAGCATGAGTTGGGCATAATATACTGATCACTACAGCATACTGGTCACTACAATGGCAGTTTACAATTTTCCTTTAGCAACCTCCATTCTTGCTTGTTTCGGGAAAACACCCATGGAGTCCCCTTTGTAGATAAATTCCCAAAGGAGTATCATTTCCAAAATGGGGTCACTTGAGGTGAGATTCTGTTTTTATAGCATTTAGGGGCTCTGTATATGGAGTCTCCAAACTATTCTAGGAATATATGCACTCCAGGAGGCAGTACTATACAGCCACATACACACGTGGTCAAAATTGTTGGTAGCCCTCGTTTAATGACAGAAAGACCCACAATGGTCACAGAAATAACTTGAATCTGACAACAGTAATAATAAATAAAACATCTATGAAAATGAACAAATGAAAGTCAGACATTGCTTTTCAACCATGCTTCCACAGAATTAAAAAAAAATAAATAAAACTCATGAAATAGGCCTGGACAGAAATGATACTACTCCTGAAAATAATGTGACAAAAGGGACATATTAAATCAAGGTGTGTCCACTAACTATCATCACAGGTGTCTACAATCCTGGAATCAGTGAGTGGCCTGTAAATAGGGCTACAGATACTCACTGTGCTGTTTGGGGACATGGTTTGTATCACACTCAACATGGACCAGAGGAAGCGAAGCAAAGAGTTTTCTCAAGAGATTAGAAAGAAAATTATAGACAAACATGTTAAAGATAAAAGTGATAAGACAACCTCCAAGCAGCTTGATGTTCCTGTGACTACAGTTGCACATATTATTCAGAAATTTAAGATCCATGAGACTGTAGCCAATCTCCCTGGACGTGGCTGCAGGAGGAAAATTGATGACAAATCACAGAGACGGACAATACGAATGGTAACAAAAAAGCCTAGAAAAACTTCTAAACAGATTAAAGGTGAACTTCAAGCTTAAAGAACATCAGTGTCAGATCGTACCGTCCATCATTATATGAGCCAAAGTGGACTTCATGGGAGTCGACCAAGGAGGACACCATTGTTGAAATAAAATCATAAAAAAGCCAGACTACATGTTGACAAGCCACAAATCTCCTGGGAGAATGTCCTATGGACAGATGAGGCAAAAATTGAACTTTTTGGCAAGGCACATCAGCTCTATGTTCACAGATGGAAAAATGAAGCATATCAGGAAAAGAACACTGTCCCTACTGTGAAACATGGAGGAGGCTCTGTTATATTCTGGGGCTGCTTTGCTGCATCTGGCACAGGGTGTCTAGAATCTGTGCAGGGCACAATGAAATCTCAAGACTATCAATGGATTCTAGAGTGAAATGTGCTGCCCAGTGTCAGAAAGCTGGGTCTCAGTCGCAGGTCATGGGTCTTGCAACAGGATAATGACCTAAAACACACTGCTAAAAACACCCAAGAATGGCTAAGAGGAAAACATTGGACTATTCTGAAGTGGCCTTCTATGAGCCCTGACCTAAATTCTATTGAGTGTCTTTGGAAAGAACTGAAACATACATTCTTGAAAAGGAAACCTTCAAACACGAGACAACTGGAGCAGTTTGCTCTTGAGGAGTAGGCCAAAACACCTGTCGAGAGGTGCAGAAGTCTCAATGACAGTTACAGGAATCGTTTAATTGCAGTAATTGCCTCAAAAAGTTGTCCAACAAAATTTTAAGTTAAGGGTACTATCATTTCTGTCCAGTCCTATTTCATGAGGTTTTTTTTTTTTTTTAAATTCTGTGGAAGTATGGCTGAAAAGCAATGTCTGACTTTTATTTGTTCATTTTCATAGACTTTTTATTTATTATTACTTTTGTCAGATTCAAGTTATTTCTGTGACCATTGTGGGTTTTTCTGTTATTAAACGAGGGGTACCAACAATTTTGACCACGTGTGTAACTTCCAAATATCCTTTTTAAAATATAAAGCCCAAAATTGCATGATATATTCTAGATGTGGCCTTACAAATAATTGATAGAGGTGTAATACTACATTGGGATCACTGGATTTTATCTCGCTTTTTATACACCTTAAAATCACTGGTTGCTTACTGATAGTATGTGCTCCTGATCTACATGTCTCACAATTGAAATTGCCCCCTTCATATAAAATAAGCTCTGGAGGCAGATTCTCAGGAAGATCTATGTCCCACCCATTGATCTTAGCAAGGAGGGAAGGGGGGAGAGGGTGGGTGAAGCTCACCACGTTGAAGACCACGGTTCTAAGCCAGTTCAGCCGGAGGGTGCCGTATACGCCGGTGATAAGTCATCTTCAGAAGAAATCTAGAGATTCCATCAGCACAATCCAATCTGGCAATAAAACTATTCTTTATTGGAGCAGTTTAAAAAGACCCCGAAGCCTGACGCGTTTCTGGTGTGCACAGACACCCTTAATCATAGGACATAAGAGGTAGAAAGAACAAGGAACATATAAAGCAAAGTAAAAATGGTTGAATCAACTATCATAACTGAAAACCAGACTGTTGTGAAAAAAATACATGTTTTTATACACCTTAACCCCTTTCTGACATGTGACGTACTATCCCGTCGAGGTGGGGTGCGCCCGTATGACCACCGACGGGATAGTACGTCATACGCGATCGGCCGCGCTCACAGGACTGACTATCGCAGCTGACATCCGGCACTATGTGCAAGGAGCGGTCACGGACCGCCCCCGGCAAACTGCGATCAAACATGATTGCAGTGTTCCGGCGGTATAGGGAAGCATCGCGCAGGGAGGGGGCTCCCTGCATGCTTCCCTGAGACCCCCAGAGCAACGCGATGTGATCGCGCTGCTGCGAGGGTCTCCTACCTCCTCCCTGCAGCAGACCCGGATCCAAAATGGCCGCGGGGCTGCATCCGGGTCCTGCAGGGAGGTGGCTTACCAGCGCCTGCTCAGAGCAGACGCTGGTAAGCCTGCTGGAGTGCATGTCAGATCGCTGATCTGACACAGTTCACAGCAAAGTGTCAGATCAGCGATCTCACACTATAACATGATGCCCCCCTGGGGCAATGTTACAGTGTAAAAAAAAAATATTCACATGTGTAAAAAAAAATGTAAAAAAATTCCTAAAAAAAATATATATATATTGTTCCTATAAATACATTTATTTATCTAAATAAAAAAAAACAATAAAAGTACACATATTTAGGATCTCCGTGTCCGTAACGACCCCACCTATAAAACTATATCACTAATTAACCCCTTCAGTGAACACCGTAAAAAAAAAAACGAGGCAAAAAGCAATGCTTTATCATCATACCGCCAAGCAAAAAGTGGAATAACACGCGATCAAAAAGACTGATATAAATTACCCTGGTACCACTGAAAACGTCATCTTGTACCGCAAAAAAGAGCTGCCATACAGCGTCATCAAAGAAAAAATAAAAAAGTTATAGTCCTCAGAAAAAAGCGATGCAAAAATAATTATTTTTTCTATAAAATAGTTTTTATCGTATAAAAGCGTGAAAACATAAAAAAATGATATAAATGAGGTATCGCTGTAATCATACTGACCCGAAGAATAAAACTGCTTTATCAATTTTACCAAATGCGGAACGGTATAAACGCCTCCCTCAAAAGAAATTCATGAATAGCTGGTTTTTGGTCATTCTGTCTCACAAAAATCGGAATAAAAAGCGATCAAAAAAATGTCACGTGCCCAAAAATGTTACCAATAAAAACGTCAACTCGTCTCGCAAAAAACAAGACCTCACATGACTCTGTGGACCCAAATATGGAAAAATTATAGCTCTCAAAATGTGGTAACGCAAAAAAATATTTTTTGCAATAAAAAGCGTTTTTCAGTGTGTAACGGCTGCCAATCATAAAAATCCACTAAAAAACCCGCTATAAAAGTAAATCAAGCCCCCCTTCATCACCCCCTTAGTTAGGGAAAAATTAAAAAATTTTAAAAATGTATTTATTTCCATTTTCCCGCTAGGGTTAGGGTTAGGGTTAGGGATAGGGTTAGGGTTAGGGTTGGAGCTAGGGTTAAGGCTACAGATAGGGTTGGGGCTAAAGTTAGGGTTGGGGCTAAAGTTAGGGTTTGGATGACATTTACGGTTGGGAATAGGGTTGGATTAGGGTTAGGGGTGTGTCAGGGTTAGAGGTGTGGTTAGGGTTACCATTGGGATTAAGGTTAGGGGTGTGTTTGGATTAGGGTTTCAGTTATAATTGGGAGGTTTACACTGTTTAGGCACATCAGGGGCTCTCCAAACGCGACATGGCGTCCGATCACAATTCCAGCCAATTCTGCTTTGAAAAAGTAAAACAGTGCTCCTTCCCTTCTGAGCTCTCCTGTGTGCCCAAACAGGGGTTTACCCCAACATATGGGGTATCAGTGTACTCAGGACACATTTGACAACAAATTTTGGGGTCCAAATTCTCCTGTTAGCCTTGGGAAAATACAAAACTGGGGGCTAAAAAAATAATTTTTGTGGGAAAAAAAAAGATTTTTTATTTTCACGGCTCTGCGTTATAAACTGTAGTGAAACACTTGAGGGTTCAAAGTTCTCACAACACATCTAGATAAGTTCCTTGGGGGGTCTAATTTCCAATATGGGGTCACTTGTGGGGGGTTTCTACTGTTTAGGTACATTAGGGGCTCTGCAAATGCAATGTGACACCTGCAGACCATTCCATCTAAGTCTGCATTCCAAATGGCGCTCCTTCCCTTCCGAGCCCTCCCATGCGCCCAAACGGTGGTTCCCCCCCACATATCGGGTATCAGCATACTCAGAGCAAATTGTACAACAACCTTTGTGGTCCAATTTCTTCTCTTACCCTTGAGAAAATAAAAAATTGGGGGCGAAAATATCATTTTTGTGAAAAAATATGATTTTTTATTTTTACGGCTCTGCATTATAAACTTCTGTGAAGCACTTGGTGGGTCAAAGTGCTCACCACACATCTAGATAAGTTCCTTAGGGGGTCTACTTTCCAAAATGGTGTCACTTGTGGGGGGTTTCAATGTTTAGGCACATCAGGGGCTCTCCAAACACAACATGGCGTCCCATCTCAATTCCAGTCAGTTTTGCATTGAAAAGTCAAATGGCGCTCCTTCGCTTCCGAGCTTTGTCATGCGCCCAAACAGTGGTTTACCCCCACATATGGGGTATCGGCGTACTCAGGACAAATTGTGCAACAACGTTTGGTGTCCATTTTCTCCTGTTACCCTTGGTAAAATAAAACAAATTGGAGCTGAATTAAATTTTTTGTGAAAAAAAGTTAAATGTTCATTTTTATTTAATCATTCCAAAATTTCCTGTGAAACACCTGAAGGGTTAATGAACTTCTTGAATGTTGTTTTGAGCACCTTGAGGGGTGCAGTTTTTAGAATGGTGGCACACTTGGTTATTTTCTATCATATAGACCCCTCAAAATGACTTCAAATGAGATGTGGTCCCTAAAAAAATGGTGTTGTAAAAATGAGAAATTGCTGGTCAACTTTTAACCCTTATAACTCCCTAACAAAAAAAAAAATTTTGTTCCAAAATTGTGCTGATGTAAAGTCGACATGTGGGAAATGTTACTTATTAAGTATTTTGTGTGACATATCTCTGTGATTTAATTGCATAAAAATTCAAAGTTGGAAAAATTGCAAAATTTTCAAAATTTTCGCCAAATTTCCGTTTTTTTTTTTCACAAATAAACGCAGGTAATATCAAAGAAATTTAACCACTATCATAAAGTACAATTCCAGAGTTATAACCTCACAAAGGGACAGTGATCAGAATTGTAAAAATTGGCCCGGTCATTAACGTGCAAACCACCCTTGGGGGTAAAGGGGTTAAAATCACTGGTTCTGGTTAATTACTGACAGTCTGTGCTACATGTCTACATGTCTCACAATTGAAATTGCTCCTTTCATGTAAAATAAGCTCTGGAGGCAGATTCTCAGGAAGATTTACGTCCTACCCATTGATTTAAGCAGCTAATTTTACATATTAAGAAAAATTTGGATTTCTCTAAATAAGACTTCGGGTCGCAGATATCAAGGTATCATTTTATACAACTTTCTTTGACTTGCATGCCCATATTGACTCCTTTAGGAGGGTTGACCCTTTAAACTGCCTTGATTAGTGATAGATTTGATTGTGGAAATTACAGGTGTGTATCAGCTGTACAACACAGCCTAAACCTATGGTGTGTGGATTATGCTCAGATCTGACATGTCGCTTTCATGTACAAATGGTAAATAACAAATCATCAAAATGAATACATTAACAATAAAACAAAAGCAGAGAGGTTTCTAACAATTTGAAAACATTTAGATATTCAAAGTTTATACGGTAGTTAAGTTTCATGGTCACAATTATGAGATAAATTTAAATGGAACATTAAATGTAGACATAAGCGATTTAATTCGATTTTAATAAAATTTCTTTAATTTTTAGGAATTTGCTGAACCTGAGGAATTTGAACAATGCGCATTTTCACTTTGTATGAGTTACCTTAATTCTATCATCCCTAATTAAATATAAAAAAATAGTAATTGGATGAAAACTAGTGTATATGTTGGATTAATATTATAAGGCCGTAGTTAATGAGATAATGATAGTGTGCTTTCTATTAGAATACACTTTTCTACATCTTGTAATAAAAAGTACACCCATGCATACCAGTTGGTTTTATCTCAGGAAGATACTTTTCAGCATATGTTGGGTGCATGGTAGCCTATGGAAATGTCAGAGTTACAGTGCCTACAAGTAGTATTCAACCCCCTGCAGATTTAGCAGGTTTACACATTTGGAATTAACTTGGCATTGTGACATTTGGACTGTAGATCAGCCTGGAAGTGTGAAATGCACTGCAGCAAAAAAGAATGTTATTTCTTTGTTTATTTATTTTTTTAATTGTGAAAAGTCTTTTCAGAGGGTCATTTATTATTCAACCCCTCAACCCACCAGAATTCTGTTTGGTTCCCCTAAAGTATTAAGAAGTAGTTCAGGCACAAAGAACAATGAGCTTCACATGTTTGGATTAATTATCTCTTTTTCCAGCCTTTTCTGACTATTTAAGACCCTCCCCAAACTTGTGAACAGCACTCATACATGGTCAACATGGGAAAGACAAAGGAGCATTCCAAGGCCATCAGAGACAAGATCGTAGAGGGTCACAAGGCTGGCAAGGGGTACAAAACCCTTTCCAAGGAGTTGGGCCTACCTGTCTCCACTGTTGGGAGCATCATCCGGAAGTGAAGGCTTATGGAACTACTGTTAGCCTTCCACAGCCTGGACAGCCTTTGAAAGTTTCCTCCCGTGCCAAGGCCAGGCTTGTCCGAAGAGTCAAGGCTAACCCAAGGACAACAAGGAAGGAGCTCCGGGAAGATCTCATGGCAGTGGGGACATTGGTTTCAGTCAATACCATAAGTAACGTACTCCACTGCAATGGTCTCCGTTCCAGACGAGCCCGTAAGGTACCTTTACTTTCAAAGCGTCATGTCAAGGCTCGTCTACAGTTTGCTCATGATCACTTGGAGGACTCTGAGACTGACTGGTTCAAGGTTCTCTGGTCTGATGAGACCAAGATCGAGATCTTTGGTGCCAACCACACACGTGACGTTTGGAGACTGGATGGCACTGCATATGACCCCAAGAATACCATCCCTACAGTCCAGCATGGTGGTGGCAGCATCATGCTGTGGGGCTGTTTCTCAGCCAAGGGGCCTGGCCATCTGGTCCGCATCCATGGGAAGATGGATAGCACGGCCTACCTGGAGATTTTGGCCAAGAACCTCCGCTCCTCCATCAAGGATCTTAAGATGGGTCGTCATTTCATCTTCCAACAAGACAACGACCCAAAGCACACAGCCAAGAAAACCAAGGCCTGGTTCAAGAGGCAAAAAATCAAAGTGTTGCAGTGGCCTAGTCAGTCTCCTGACCTTAACCCAATTGAAAGGAGCTCAAGATTAAAGTCCACATGAGACACCCAAAGAACCTAGATAACTTGGAGAAGATCTGCATGGAGGAGTGGGCCAAGATAACTCCAGAGACCTGTGCCGACCTGATCAGGTCTTATAAAAGACGATTATTAGCTGTAATTGCAAACAAAAGTTATTCCACAAAATATTAAACCTAGGGGTTGAATAATAATTGACCCACACTTTTATGTTTAAAATTTATAAAAATTTAACTGAGCAGCAAAACTTTTTGGTTTGTAAGATTTATGCATCTGTTAATAAATCCTGCTCTTGTTTGAAGTTTGAAGGCTCTAACTTATTTGCATCTTATTAAACCTGCTAAATCTGCAGGGGGTTGAATACTACTTGTAGGCACTGTATAGGTTGGCGAATACTCCTGACATACAGTACAGACCGAAAGTTTGGACACACCTTCTTATTTCAAGATTTTTCTGTATTTTCATGACTAGGAAAATTGTAATTTCACACTGAAGGCATCAAAACCATGAATTAACACATGTGGAATTATATACCATATATACTCGAGTATAAGCCGACCCGAGTATAAGCCGATTCCCCTAATTTTGCCACAAAAAACTGGGAAAACTTATTGACTCGAGTATAAGCCTAGGGTAGGAAATGCAGCAGCTACCGGTGAATTTCAAAAATAAAAATAGATGCTCCATGCCATTCATTATTGCCCCATAGATGCTCCATATAAAGCTGTGCCACATATAATGCTCTGCACCGTTCATTATGGCCCCATAGATGCTCCATATAAAGCTGTGCCATATATAATGCTCTGCACCATTCATTATGGCCCCATAGATGCTCCGTATAATGCTGTGCCACATATAATGCTCTATACCGTTCATTATTGCCTCATAGATGCTCCATGTAAAACTGTGCCACATATAATGCTCTGCACTGGTAATTATGGTCTGATAGAGGCTCCATATAAAGCTGTGCCATATAGAATGCTCTGCACCGTTCATTATTGCCCCATAGATGTGCCATATAAAGCTGTGCCATATAGAATGCTCTGCACCGTTCATTATTGCCCCATAGATGTGCCATAGAAAGCTGTGCCATATAGTGCTCTGCACCGTTCATTATTTCCCCATAGATGTGCCATAGAAAGCTGTGCCATACAGTGCTCTGCACCGTTCATTATTGCCCCATAGATGTGCCATATAAAGCTGTGCCATATAGTGCTCTGCATCGTTCATTATTGCCCCATAGATGTGCCATATAAAGCTGTGCCATATAGTGCTCTGCACCGTTCATTATTGCCCCATAGATGTGCCATATAAAGCTGTGCCATATAGTGCTCTGCACCATTCATTATTGCCCCATAGATGTGCCATATAAAGCTCTGCCATATAGAATGCTCTGCACCATTGATTATTGCCCCATAGATGTGCCATATAAAACTGTGCCATATATAATGCTGCTGCTGCTGCAATAAAAAAATGACATACTCACCTCTCTTGCTTGCAGCTCCTCAGCGTCCCATCTCAGCGTCTCTCCGCACTGACTGTTCAGGCAGAGGGCGGCGCGCACACTAGTACGTCATCGCGCCCTCTGACCTGCACAGTCACTGCAAGAGGACACAAAGACAGAGCGGCGCCCGGCGTGTGGAACGCGGACAGGTAAATATGACATACTTACCTGCTCCCGGCGTCCCTGGCTTCTTCTCCCGGACAGCTGGTCTCCGGGTGCCACAGCCTCTTCCACTGTCAGCGGTCACTGGCACCGCTCATTACAGAAATGAATATGCGGCTCTACCCCTATGGGAGTGGAGTCCATATTCATAACTTTAATGAGCGGTCCCACGTGACCGCTGAACAGGGGAAGAGCTGCAGAACCCGAAGACCGTGGGACAGGCAGGGGGAGCGCCAGGAGCCCCGGAAGCAGGTAAGTATGCCTCAGACCTCTCTCCCCCTCACCCGCCGACCCCACCGCCGACCGTGACTCGAGTATAAGCTGAGAGGGGCACTTTCAGCCCAAAAATTTGGGCTGAAAATCTCGGCTTATACTCGAGTATATACGGTACTTAACAAAAAAGTGTGAAACAATTGAAATGATGTCTTATATTCTAGGTTCTTCAAAGTATCCACCTTTTGCTTTGACTGCTTTGCACACTCTTGGCATTCTCTTGATGAGCTTCAAGAGGTAGTCACCAGAAATGGTTTTCACTTCACAGGTGTTCCCTGTCAGGTTTAATAAGAGGGATTTCTTGCCTTATAAATGGTGTTGGGACCATCAGTTGTGTTGTGCAGAAGTCTGGTGGATACACAGCTGATAGTCCTACTGAATAAACTGTTAGAATTTGTATTATGTCAAGAAAAAAGCAGCTAAGTAAAGAAAAACGAGTGACCACCATTACTTTAAGAAATGGAGGTCAGTCAGTCCGAAAAAATTGGGAAAACTTTAAAAGTGTCCCCAAGTGCAGTTGCAAAATCCATCTAAGAAAAGAAACTGGCTCACATGAGGACCGCCCCAGGAAAGGAAGACCAAGAGTCACCTCTGCTTCTGAGGATAATTTTATCCGAGTCACCAGCCTCAGAAATCGCAGGTTAACAGCAGCTCAGATTAGAGACCAGGTCAATGCCACACACAGTTCTAGCAGCAGACACATCTCTACAACAACTGTTAAGAAGAGACTTTGTGCAACAGGCCTTCATGGTAAAATAGCTGCTGGGAAACCACTGCTAAGGACAGGCAACAAGCAGAAGAGACTTGTTTGGGATAAAGAACATAAGGAATGGACATTAGACCAGTGGAAATCTGTGCTTTGGTCTGATGAGTCCAAATTTAAGATCTTTGGTTCCAACCACCGTGTTTTTGTGCGACTCAGAAAAGGTGAACAGATGGACTCTACATGCCTGGTTCCCACCGTGAAGCATGGAGGAGGAGGTGTGATGGTGTGGGGGTGCTTTGTTGCTGACAGTGTTGGGGATTTATTCAAAATTGAAGGCATACTGAACCAGCATGGCTACCACAGCATCTTGCAGCGCCATGCTATTCCATCCGGTTTGCGTTTAGTTGGACCATCATTTATTTTTCAACAGGACAATGACCCCAAACACACCTCCAAGCTGTGTAAGGGCAATTTGACCAAGAAGGAGAGTTATGGGGTGCTATGCCAAATGACCTGGCCTCCACAGTCACCAGACCTGAACCCAATCAAGATGGATTGGGGTGAGCTGGACCACAGAGTGAAGGCAAGAGGGCCAACAAGTGCTAAGCATCTCTGGGAAATCATTCAAGATTGTTGGAAGACCATTTCTGGTGACTACCTCTTGAAGCTCATCAAGAGAATGCCAAGAGTGTGCAAAGCAGTTATCAAAGCAAAAGGTGGCTACTTTGAAGAACCTAGAATATAAGACATAATTTCAGTTGTTTCATACTTTTTTGTTAAGTACTGTATATAATTCCACATGTGTTAATTCATAATTTTGATGCCTTCAGTGTGAATTTACAATTTTCATAGTCATGAAAATACAGAAAAATCTTTAAATGAGATGTGTCCAAACTTTTGGTCTGTACTGTATAACTACAACGTAACCACAAAGAATCTATAGAAGGAGCCTTGTGAATAAGTGGCAAGTTTAACTTCTGGATTTGATCATTCTCTATTTGAGCCCAGAGAGTGGGACATAAAGCCCTCTGTGAGGAGTAAATTCTATATGTCTGTCTCTTGCATCCCTATTACTTGAACCATGCTTCAATACTTGGTATGGTTCTATAAGATGGAGCCTCTTTTAGGACCTTACAAATTTTACAGTAGGGCACTACCCAAGATATCTCCTTTTTCCGCAGTTTATATATATTTCTCCAGTTAAAATATTGCTTGTACTTTTCTTCATCTTTGTCTAGCCTTAGAAGATAAGAAGCCAGTTCCTCGGGGCTTGAAAAGTCATCAACATGAATGAAGGCATCTCCTGGGATGAAGCGCTCATAATTTGCTCGTGGTGGACCCAACACAACAGGAACACATCCTGAAGAAAGTGCATTGTACCAGAATTTTTCTGATATATAGTCTTCATGGATGGAATTCTCAAAAGCAAGGTAGAATTTGTAAGTTGAGAGTGTTTCTATTTGTATATTTTTTGGAAGGTAAAGATGTTTTCTTCCATATATATCTACATGTAAATAGTTCTTTAGCTGTTCGTAATATTGTACTCTTTTTGATTGTCGTTTCCAATTACTTACTGCCCAGGCCACCAGCTTTGTCTTCTTGGGGATAGTAAAATTTACTGTCCCGTAGTGCTTTTCTATCCAACCAAATGGAGTAAAAATGTCAGAGTCTGTCCTGTAGGACATTGTAAGGTTGATAAGATTGTGCATAAATGAAAGGTTTGGACAATGACTTGGAGGTTCATTGCTAAACCATATCCAGTACTGATTAGGTGGTCTTGGTGCTTGAGGTAGCTGTTCTTTAGAATGGCGCACATTTCTGTGGTGGATTACAACAGCATTTGCTGATGAATAAAATGTACGGTTTACAGTATAGAAGCAGCCAGATCCATCAAACTGTTTTGGGCATCTATTAAGAGGAAATGTGTAATTATAGGGATAGGTCCAAAGCAATATAGTAAGAATTGGTTCCCTGGAGCCAACTGTAGTCACATAGTCCTGTAAATTAGTACTTAAGCCAGGAGTTTCTTTTTTGTAGAACATTATGAAGAAGATAAATAAGATGCACACTTGTAGCATGAAAAAGAGGAAAAGTCTGCTCAATTTCAATAGCAGCCCTTTGGGTAACATTTGGCAGTTCTTCTTTGTAACTTCAGTAATTTTTTTTTACAATCCCCTTGAATTGAAAGGTGTGCTCTACAGTTCTTGCAGCTATGAAATGAACAATAAAAACACAAAAAGATTCATTACCAAATGAAGCACAATACTAGCTTATTGTATGTAGAACATTTAACTTCTCACAATAACAAGTTGCCTGGTTTTTATTATCTGACTTGAATTTGTGTTTTGAAAGTAAAGAAAACCCATCATTAGATTCATGTAGTCCGAATCACCTGTACCATGGATCAGTTTTTCCCTGGAATGATGTGATGTTTAAGGCCTCATACACACATTCAGTATATTTTAATTTTTTTTATCCCAGTATTTGTAAGCCAAAAACAGGAGTAGGTGAAAAATGCAGAAGGGGTGCAAATGTTTCTATTATGTTTTTACTCTGACCGTTCCACTCATGGTTTTGGCTTAGAAATACTGAGATAAAAAACTCACCAAATACTGAATGTGTGCATGAGGCCTTAGAGAAAACATACCTTGAAAGAACAACTGGAGGCTTTGGGCCCAAACCATCATGCATTCTGGCGTTAAAAGCTTAGAAAATTCATAATTTTCTCACAACTCAAGGTTGCGCTAAAGTTTTAAGACTTTTGGTGTTCAAAATGGCAACAAAGTGAGTGGATCTGGAGTGGGACTGGGATATGGAGACCGACGCTCGGCAAATTCATGACGAGTGGTGGCATTCATTATGCAACAAATCTTACTCCAGCTGGAGTAGGCTTTGTGTTGAGGAGCTCACAGGTGCACCCCACTCGTCCGCCATTCCTGAATCAGGAGTGTTTGATTACAGCACGCGTCCTCACCAAGACTGGTTTGAAAAACGCTGACTAATCCAAGACAGTTCCTACGCTCTACTCATCTGCACTGACCAGTCTCTCTATGTGTCAATAGGAAGAGACCTGTCCGTTAAAGGGATGGCAGATAAGAGAAGATGCCAAGGACTGACTTCAGACTAGTCATACAAGACTCTTAGGCTACTTTCACAAATCAGGTTTTTTTCCCTCCTGCCCACTCGGCTCTTTTTTGAAAAACCGGAACCGGCGAAATCAAAAGCCAAATCCGTTTTTTTCTCATTGACTTGTATTAGCGCCGGATTACGCCAAATGGCCTACCATTCCTTCCTTTTTGTTTTCTGAATCCGGCTAAGATTTCAATTCTAGCTTCTGGAAAAGACATACACAGTACCATTTTTTTTTGTCTCCAGCGAGAAAGCCGGAAGCGCTGAATTCGGAGCTTCCAGTTTTTGCTAGAATGGAATTCTATGGGAGCCGGAAGGTGCCGGATCCGGAAAATGACGGATCCCGGAGCTGGATTCCATTTTTTTAAACTGAGCATGCTCCAATTTTTTATTAATGCAATTATCAGGATATGCTAGTTGGATCCATCGAAAAATCGGATCCGTTGCATCAGTTTTTCACAATCTGCGACGGATCCTTTTTTTTCAACATTTGACAGATTGTGCCTGACAGCAAAAACCTGTTGTGTGAAAGTAGCCTTAAGGTACCTTCACACATAACGATATTGTTAACGATATCGTTGCTTTTTGTGACGTAGCAACGATATCGTTAATAAAATCGTTATGTGTGACAGCGACCAACGATCAGGCCCCTGCTGGGAGATCGTTGGTCGCTGAAGAAAGTCCAGAACTTTATTTCGCCGCTGGATCTCCCGTGGACATCGCTGGATCGGCGTGTGTGACACCGATCCAGCGATGTCTTCACTGGTAACCAGGGTAAACATCGGGTAACTAAGCGCAGGGCCGCGCTTAGTAACCCGATGTTTACCCTGGTTACCATCCTAAAAGTAAAAAAAACAAACAGTACATACTTACCTACCGCTGTCTGTCCTCCAGCGCTGTGCTCTGCACTCCTCCTGCACTGACTGTGAGCGTCGGTCAGTCGGAAAGCAGAGCGGTGACGTCACCGCTCTGCTTTCCGGCCGCTTTGCTCACACAGACAGTACAGGAGGAGTGCAGAGCACAGCGCTGGAGGACAGACAGCAGTAGGTAAGTATGTACTGTTTGTTTTTTTTACTTTTAGGAAGGTAACCAGGGTAAACATCGGGTTACTAAGCGCGGCCCTGGGCTTAGTTACCCGATGTTTACCCTGGTTACCGGCATCGTTGGTCGCTGGAGAGCTGTCTGTGTGACAACTCTCCAGGGACCAAACAGCGACGCTGCAGCGATCCGGATCGTTGTCGGTATCGCTGCAGCGTTGCTTAATGTGAAGGTACCTTTAGTCCCTGACTGGATTTTCAAGGTATATCTTCTCTTAAGCCCTGCAGCCTTTCAGAGAGAGATAGCTAGTGTCTGATTCATGTTGCTTGTGGTTTAAGCAGCACGAGCGAGATGACTGGTTAGGCTACCTTTAGCCTTTGCAGACAACATGGTGCACTACTACAAAAACATCAGGCAAATTAGCAAATTTTTAAAAAGACATGAAACCTGCGGCACCCATCAAACTGCAATAAAAGCTTGAAACTTTGTGTTCAACGACAAACTGCACTTTACAGGCACAGAGAGGGAGCAAGTAACACTTCAGGCAATGTCCACTTTCCATATTTTTGCGCTTCTACAAGCCTGTCTGGTCTGTAGGAGCATGATGGTGCACAAAATGGCCACTGCCATCTAGCTGCTTCCTCTCTTTGAATTCAAAGCGCTGTTTCTCTTTGGACTCAAATAAAGTGACAAGATTTTAGCTAAGTTTGGCGAGTGAGACTCGTTTCATGTGTTTTTTCTGAATTTGCTAGTTTGACTGCTGTTTTTTGAGTAGGGCACCACATTGTCTGCAAAAGCCAAATTCAATTTCCTGTTTTGAAATGTATTCATAATATTAGGAGAAAAAAGTCAACAAATTTAGCAAATTACATGTACCCCTGTGAAAAATTTGGTGCATCTTAAGACCATGTACTGTAGTCTAATGTTGCATGGACTATCACACAGGATTAGTATATCTGCCCCCATGGGCATTGCTAAAGTCAAACATCTGGGGCTCTGGTACCAGACTTCTGGCTAGGAACCCCAACGTGTGATAAGATAACATGACACCAATACAGTTTGATCACCAGGTTCTCTTCCCTAGCACTCTCACTTGTAGGCCACAAGCTGCTGTAATCCTACGGCCTACAAGATGTCAATGTCCTGGTGCAGCTGCCATCATGACGTAACTGTATAGTGCAACCTGAATCACCCTTGCTTGTAGGCTGCAGGTTACTGTAGGTCTATAGCAGAGACCTAGTTAGGGGTTCAGCTCAGGTGGGGCGAAACATCTGAATTGGCCCCTAACTAGTAACCGTGATTACAACTATGGTGGTGTCCCCTAATAATGGGTATAGGGAAACCTCAGCAGATGACCTGTTTGCTACTAAAAATAAATCTCTATACTAAGATGAAGACTGATATTACCGCCATGCGGTGACCATATAGCGGTAGATACAAGTTCTGCAGAACATACAAATGATTACACTACAGTTATAGATGATGACTTACAGCTGATGTTTGCTCTGATGGAGTCGTTCACTTTTTTCATCGTTTCCATCTGGCCCAGACTTCTTCCAGCCATGACTCTTCTGCAGAGAATACAAAAAAAAACACATTTGACTTTTCACATTTCTTACACCATCTCCATCTCTTCTCAACCTGCAAAAACTACTCAACCCAATGCTGAGCCGCTGCTGCTGTATGCCTCCCTATTACTACACCTGCTGAAGGGCACAATTACCATGCTCCTCTTACTACCCCACATAGTAATATGCACCACTGTGCACCTTACATAGTAATAATGCCTTTATTGTGCCCTCTAGATGATAACATTGCCATTTTCGCCTAGAAAAATAGTAATGACCTGTGCAAATGCTGTAGAAAATGGTGTCCACATTTTGTCCCTAGAAAGTAATAATGCATCTTGTGCATCTTTGACAGTCACAATACCCTGAGTGACCCAATAACAATATGGCTTCTTAAGTGCCCACTTAACAATTAATAATGTCCCCCAAGACCCAAAATGTACATCTCTTCTATACACATTATGATGGGCTCACAACTAGAGATGAGAGAAAATTGTTGGCTCCCTCCTTTTTCAGGAAGCTATAGCGCTTACCGAAGAAGCTGCTTCAAGATCCTGGATACCTCAAGTGCTCCTGATAATTAGCTGTTCTGCGCCGCGGCTGCATGTGTCGCAGCTGTGTGACAGTCACAACATACAGGCTGTCCATGCATGTGTTGTGAATGTCACACAGCCGTGACACATGCAGCTGCGGTGCCGAACAGCTGATTATCGGGAGCGCTCCAGATATCCTGGTTCCCGATGCAGCTTCTTTGGTAAGCGCTACAGCTTGCCTAATAAGGAGAGAGCCAATGATGTTCACTCATCTCTACTCGCAACTCCCTATACACAGTATATTGGGCCCACAGCTCCCCATAAACAGTATAATGGGCCTACAGCTTCCTTATACACCTTATGATGTCCGCACAACTCCCCTATACACAGTATGATGGACCCACAGCTGCCCTATACACAGTATAATGGGCCAAATGCTTCCTTATACACCGTATGAAGTCCCCACAACTCCCCTAAACAGAGTATGATGGGCCCACATCTCCCCTATACACAGTATAATGTCCCCATAGTCCCCCTATATACAGTATCATGGGCCCACTGCTCCCCTATATGCAATATGATGATCACACCGCTCACCTATACACAATATAAGCCCCCACAGCTTCTCTGTATACAGTGTGATAGGCCCACAGTTCTCCTATGCAAAGTATAATGGAAACAAAGCTCTTCTATCTATATACATAATTGTCTGAGGGGTACTTCCATCTGTCTGTCCTTCTGTCTGTCATAGATATTCATTGGTCGTGGCCTCTGTCTATCATGGAAATCCAAGTCGCTGATTGGTCGCCGCAAAACAGCCACGACCAATCAGCGATGGGCACAGTCCGGAAGAAAATGGCCGCTCCATACTCCCCGCAGTCAGTGGGCGGCGCCCGCTCCATAATCCCCGCTGAGGTATACGGCTGAGGTATACGGCTTGAGATTGCTACAGAAACACTCTGCATATACTATCACTGGTTTTCATTTGACTATAGGTGAGGAGATTAAATTGGTACAGCGGATAGTGGATAGCTAAAAATCTTTTGGCTCACCATTGATATATTTTCCAGCACCTCCTTCAGACAAGTTTTGTGTGCTGTAACCTATGAGGCTTATGGGGCTGTTTAACTAGATCTCTTACTTCTCTTTGTGTGCTTGTATTTTTCTTGGCATTTACTATATGTGTATCCACCTGTATTACCATGTACGGTTATCCTGACCTAACAAGAGTGTCAATTGTGGTCATGGACTATTGTTAGTATATATGGCCCATCAGTGTATTTTCTGTGCAATATATTGTTTATGCTAAATTGTAGAGTGGACCCGCCACCTCTACTCATGTGGTGGAGGCCTTTTAAATGTTTTTAATGTGCTTTGTGTGTTTTCAATAAATAAATTGTTACTTGGTATCTTATTGTGTTGGTGATCCCATTTTTTTTGCATACCTTTTCTCTACTTGCTGAATCTTATGTGAGTATGTAATAGGTGATCCCATATCCTTATATTGGATGGTGCCCGCTCTAACATAATTCTTTGGGTGAGGGTCAGTATCATGAAACACAGTGTCTGCAAATTGAGATTCTGGTTTGGCTATTATCCTAAGTCATGTGACAAGGCTCGTTAAAGGGTCGACATTGACTGCCCGATCTGCTGCAAAAGGCGACTTTCACATCAGCTATTCTTGCCAAAGTCACTGCCAATAGTGTCATACTCACCAATGGGGGAGGCAGCACTAAAAGTGCCTAGGGCAGCAGAAACTCTAAATACGGCCCTGATTGCTATGGTAAAGATAAGCACTAATAAATAACCTATTACATTCGGTTTTTCAGTTAACCCTGTCATATACAGTTTTTAAACAAATTTGCTGTCATGTTTTGGTTGATAATACGTAGAGGATCTCCCTGTTAGGGCTCATTTAGACGTCTGTAAAAATTGGTCCGAGAACAGACTGCAAAGCACGGACTGGCCTCTGATTTCTCGACCCAAGCATGACAGCCTCGTAGAAATACAGTATATGAAGCCGTCATGTTTGGGTCTGGAGCCCCTCAGCTAGTTTTTGCATTATGACTAGAGATGAGAGAATATTTCAATGTTCGGATTACGATCTCCAAATTTGCAATATTTGCTGATTAGTTTGTCGAATATTCACTGAACATAACCAAACATCATGCATGTCATATGGAAGTAAAAACAAACGCATGCACAACACCTTATAACAGCCCCAAATGTTGCCAAAACACATCAAATGAAGGACAGACACCAGGAAAGTGGCCGCAATTCACCCACAGTACAAATTGTAGCATGGCACTGCAGCAATCATCCAGGCATGAGGCATTGTGGTTTGGGACAGCATTTACAGCTTTCAGTTGAACGTTACAGTAAGGCGAGTTGGGTGAGGGATCGGTGTAGGAATCCTTTGCTGGGAGCCCTGATACCACATGCAACACCTCTACCTGCTTTCATGCTAAGCTATACTCAGTCTACAAAACTGATTTTTGTGCCACCTACCATTGTCACAAAAATTTGAGGATAGTAACACGAGTAGTTTAGTCCAAAGAAGTGGAGGCCTGATGGTCTCGGAGGCCTACTGCTACAGGCAACACGCATGAAGGAGACCCAACCAGAAGAGTTCACATTTCCAAAAATTATTGGCAGACACCAGCAAAGTGGCATCAATTTTATCACAGTAGAAATAGTATAATGGGGACCAATAGGTCTTCCACTACATCCAAACCAACAGATGGATACCCAACTAGGAGTGTTCACATTTAAACAAATGAGGACCTTACACCACATAAGTGGCATCAATTTCACCACAGTAGAAATAGTATAATAAGGACCGACAGGTCTTCCACTATGCCCAATCCAGCAGATGGACACTCTACAAGGAGTGTTCACGTTTAAACAAATGAGGGTCTTAGACAACAGAAGTGGAATGAATTTCACCACAGTAGAAATAGTTCCGGTGTGAGCCATTTATATGGATACACCTAAATAAAATGGGAATAGTTGGTGACCCAAATCGGTGTGCTGAATTTGCGAAATGGGGAAAACAAAAATTGGAACAGGACCCTCAGTTTACACAGAACATTATCTCCAGTTATGAAGCAAACTTTTTTGGGTGGGCCATTTATATGGGTACACCTAAATAACATGGGAATTGTGACAGTTTTCTTGCACTGAAATCTGCTGCAGTGACCCGGGTACTGCGTTCACCACACATCAACACAATTTTGTGGAACGAGCCAAGGTAATCAAATGAGGCATTTTCTTGCATTTTCTTTTCTGACATACTCCAGATAACTAAAGGTACCGTCACACTAGACGATATCGCTAGCGATCCGTGACGTTGCAGCGTCCTCGCTAGCGATATCGTCCAGTGTGACACGCAGCAGCGATCAGGCCCCTGCTGTGCTGTCGCTGGTCGGGGAAGAAAGTCCAGAACTTTGTTTCATCGCTGGACTCCCCGCAGACATCGCTGAATCGGCGTGTGTGACACCGATTCAGCAATGTCTTCACTGGTAACCAGGGTAAACATCAGGTAACTAAGCGCAGGGCCGCGCTTAGTAACCCGATGTTTACCCTGGTTACCATCCTAAAAGTAAAAAAAAACAAACAGTACATACTTACCTACAGCCGTCTGTCCTCCAGCGCTGTGCTCTGCACTCCTCCTGTATTGGCTGTGAGCGTCGGTCAGCCGGAAAGCAGAGCGGTGACGTCACCGCTCTGGTTTCCGGCTGCTGTGCTCACAGCCAGTACAGGAGGAGAGCAGAGCACAGCGCTGGAGGACAGACAACTGTAGGTAAGTATGTACTGTTTGTTTTTTTTTACTTTTAGGATGGTAACCAGGGTAAACATCGGGTTACTAAGCGCGGCCCTGCGCTTAGTTACCCGATGTTTACCCTGGTTACCAGCATCGTTGGTCGCTGGAGAGCTGTCTGTGTGACAGCTCTCCAGCGACCAAACAGCGACGCTGCAGCGATCCGGATCATTGTCGGTATCGCTGCAGCGTCGCTAAGTGTGACGGTACCTTAAGAACATTATTCCCACTGCCTCTCCATTTGTAAGAAAATGCCTAATTTGATTACCTTGGCTTATCTATGGACTCATCACACTTCCCACCCCCTAACAAATGTCCTACTGTAGTATTCTTTAAATGTTGTGCTTGTTTCTTATTAATCTATTTGTAATCTTGCCTGAAGAAGGAGCCACCGTGCTCTGAAAGCTGCAAACATATTATTTTCTGGTTAGCCAATAAAGGTATCACTCCTAGAATACTGCTGTCATCATTGGGCAGAAAAGTATTCACATCAATGGCAACGTATAATTTATCTAAGTCTGAAAATGCTGCACTCCATAACCTAAGAACCAGCAAAGATATTGTCATTAAAAAAATCTGATAAAGCAGGCATTATTGTAGTTATAGGTGCATCTCTATATAATAATCTAGCAATGAACATTCTCAGTAATTGCAATACTTACAGGAAAATTCCATGCGATCCCACCAACTCATGCATGAGTATTCTGGAGTCATTATTAAAAGAAGGAGAAAAATTAGGAGTTTTGAATGATAAAACTAAGATATTCCTATTAAAGGACTTTCCCTCCTTTTCAATTTTCCACAATCTTCCCAAGACTCATAAATTAATTTTTCCTCCTCCCCTACGACCAATCATATCTGGTATCAACTCTCTAAATGAAGGTCTTAGTACATGGATAGATCGGCACCTACAACCTTTGATATCTCGAACGCCTGGCTTTCTTAAAGACAACTCTTTGGTATTCAACAGCTTCAAATCTTTGCATGGTCAAATATTAACTGTTTTGTATCCTGTGACATTGTTAATCTATACTCCTGTATACCTTATGAACTTTCACTTACGGCTATTGCATGCCACCTTAACCACTATAGCTCTTACAATAATGAACTCAGAGTTTAATCTTAGGGGCATTTCTTACCTATTAAAACATAACTTTTTATGCGTAACTCACACAGTTTTATTTTTCAAGTTCTTGCTTCTCACCTTCCCTTTCTATCCTCTTTGTCGCCTGGAAGGAAGAGTCCTATATTTTTTCAGAATCAAACCCCTTTTTTCATGATATCCAGTAGTACGGTCGCTATGTGGACGATAAGCTATGGTACTTATCTGGAGGGGTGACATAGCGATCGTGCCACTGTTTGTACATTACCTTAATCAAAACAATGTTAATTTAAGTTTTACTTTTTCTTCTTCTCATACCCAAATTAGTTTTTTGGACCTTACCCTACAAGGTGACCCTATCAAAAACACGGTTCCATTTATAGTAAACCAATTAGCGACAACACCACATTACGAGCAGACAGCTGTCATACTGACTCTAAGCGATTAGGGCGCACAGCTATATAAACCAAATAAAGAGTACTGAGGGTGCAAAACAACAGTAATAAAAACTGAACAAATGAACCAAAAAGAAAAAGTATTACTGCACAAAAGCTGCACACCATCAAATAAATAGATAACAAGAAATAAACATAGACTGATTTTATTCACGGATCAAGACATACAACATACATAATAAAAACATAATTAAAAACATAACAACAACATCATGAACACACAGGAAATGCATATAATGACTCAGTATAATAAGCTAACCCAACAAGGACCATAGGCTCATGGGGTGCTGCGCAAAAGTCAATAATGCCAAAAGGACAGTGCTGGAATTAAGCTCGTATGGCCGCAACCACGGACCAAAGCGAGCAAAAGATAGCAAACGCACAATAACGTCCAGAAAAAGGCAGCAACTAGCTTCGTCAGGGGAAGCCTGGTTCGCCGGGCGATACGCGTGGGGCATCACGTCACCAGGTGGTATACATTTAGGAGGTTTCTCCTGTTTATACGCTTTGTCTCAGTTATACTATTGTATATAGGCTGCCCTGTATATTTCCTTTTTTGGCTAGTTGCTGCCTTTTTCTGGACGTTATTGTGCGTTTGCTATCTTTTGCTCGCTTTGGTCCGTGGTTGCGGCCATACGAGCTTAATTCCAGCACTGTCCTTTTGGCATTATTGACTTTTGCGCAGCACCCCATGAGCCTATGGTCCTTGTTGGGTTAGCTTATTATACTGAGTCATTATATGCATTTCCTGTGTGTTCATGATGTTGTTGTTATGTTTTTAATTATGTTTTTATTATGTATGTTGTATGTCTTGATCCGTGAATAAAATCAGTCTATGTTTATTTCTTGTTATCTATTTATTTGATGGTGTGCAGCTTTTGTGCAGTAATACTTTTTCTTTTTGGTTCAGCTGTCATACTGACCACACTATAAAATCAATTCCCTATGGTGAGTTCATTAGAGCTAGGAGAATTTGTTCAAATAATACGTCTTTTACACAAAAGAGTGCCAACATCACACAAAGACTTCATGTTAGAGGCTACAACGGTAAAATAATTGATAACTCATACAATAAAGTTGCAAAAATAACTGGAGAGCAAACTTTAATTCCCAAAAAAGACAAAATTATTAATGGCAGAGACATGGTCACATTCAGTACTCCTTATAGTCTCCAATTTAACAATATAAAACATATTAACAAATATATCCCTATTTTATGCCAGGATTCAATCAAATTCTATCAAAGGGACGTAGGTGCATAGCAGCGAGAAGCAGATCCCTGGGTGATCTTCTATCGCCAATTTTTTTTTTAAAAGCAATAAGACTTCTACCAATAATACATGGCTATCCACAAAAGGGTTCTTGAACTGCGCAGGTAATAAATGTAACGTGCAAGCATGCAATAAAAACAAATTATATTAACGAACAACATTCTATCAGCACCTTCATTAATTGCAATATGCAACATGTTGTTTACTGCATTTACTGCGATATTTATAACCTCAGATATATAGGTTGCATTAGTAGGAAACAAAAAAAAAGGGATTTCAGAACATATTCAAAATATTAATAACAATAATGCAACATATTCAAAACATTTTGTGGAAACACACGGTAGAAATCTTAATAGTTATATTAACTGCTTATTTTCATTATATGTCCATTAGGACCTAACTTTTTTTTATATTATCTGTTGGATTAAATATTATATCCATTTATCAAGTCTATATACTACTGTCATACAGTTTCAATGATATGTGCTTTGTACTCTTTGTTTTTTCCTAAATTTTTTGGGTAAAATATTAATTATATTGTGATGTCACAGGAGCTAAAACTCCTATATATTACTTCCGGTGTTACAACACTGCCCCATTCTATGACTAAGGGCTACGGCCAGAAACGCGTTAGAATGTTGGATTTCTTTTAATCTGTCTGGACAACACTTTTTTTCCTTTTTAATGGAGTAAAATTAAAAGCTAATTTTATTTATATCCAACCTATGAATCCTTTTTTTCCTCTTCTTTTTTGTAAATGTAGCCGATGGTCAACTGATTTGGATCCTGGCTGCACTATTAAGAAGCAACCAAATATACATCACACGGTGAGGCTTATTTCCTAATTTTTGTTTTTTTTCTCTCCTATGGAAAGTCATAGTTCTTGGAATTTGATGATGAAAATAGCAACATTTTCTATGCGTCGGTTCAAATATAGCATTAATTATTGCAAAGTAAACCTCCGTCATTCTCATTTCGGTTTACCCATTTTTTTTGTATTGCAAGCACTGAGAAAAGGATAGAAGACGTAAAAGCAGCTTACCACAGTCATCGTTCACAGGAGTGTCAGGAAACAATCGTATCCAAAGAAAAGTCCAGCACCTTATATGACTAAGAGCCCTTTGCATGCCTGAAACATATAATTGCACAATTGGACTTTTGCACTCTTACGATGGGACTTCCTTTAAGATTTATTATAACCCACTTCCTGTGGGTTATAATAAATGAAACTCAACACAGTTATTAGTCCTTCTCTATATAGGTGCCCCCTAGGGACACACACTTTTCCCATCTCTTTAAGCATCTCAAAACACCTTACTTGTAGAAGTTGACATGTTGCTCCTAAAGCCACTGTGTGACTTTGGAAATCCGAGTCTCATGATCTGGAAAATGCTTGCCCTTCACAAATAACTTAATTGTTGGAAAGACCTGGAAGTCCTATTGTGCGAGGTCGGGTGAATATGGGGGATGCGGTAGAATTTCACAGCCACAGGAGCGTGCTTCCATCTGGGCAACATGTGAGTGGTAAACTGGTGCATTGTTTTGCAGACGGCGGACACCTTTGTGAGCATGACATGTCTATTGGTTTTGCTGGCCTCCTGCAATTTCTGCAGCAGTGAAGCAAATTATGCACCAGTGATCATGGTACCCTTTGCCAGCAACTCCACCAATACTACTCCGTGCTGGTCCCAAAATACTGTGAGCATGAGCTTGCCTGCTGAGGGTTGGGCACATGCCTTCTTTGTAGGCGATGAGTCATGATGCTTCCATTACATCGACTGGAGTTTAGTCGATCATAGTGATGGACCCAGCTTCCATCCTGTGCGATCAGTCTGTTCAGAAAGTCCTCCTGGTTTCCATGGCACATCGTCAATAGAGCTTGAGAGCATTCAACTCGTTCCTGCTTCTGGAAAGATGTGAGCAGCTGGAGAACCCAATGAGCAGATTGTCTTGGATGATTTTTTTCGACTGACCCCACACTAATCTTGACATTTTGGGCTAGTTGGCAAATGGTTATGCGTTAATTTTCCAAAACAGTGACCTCCACTTGCTGGATGGTTTGTTCATTAATAGCAGAGTCGGGTCGCCCTAGAATTGGAGCTGTTTGCACCGAAGTCCGACCACATTTGAATTGACGATGCCAGTTTTTGACTACATCATATGATGGGGAATCATCACCATAAACTTCTTTCACCTCATCGAATGTCTACTTTGGTGTGCAGCCTTTCAGGTAAAGGAACTTGATGACTGCTCTGTATTCCATTGGGTCCATTATCAAAACTCACACCACTTTAGCACCTGAAAAATCAAGGCCATTATCAGTTTTGAGTTGCAAATTGGCACGTAAACTATAGAGACTTATATCATTACACATATGCAGTTTCAGCATCCTGTGATAAATAGAAGTGGGTCAAGGGAAAACTTTAATGAACGCCCCTCATATGATATCCTGCTTGTGTTTTAAACTTCCAGTGACTGGCGCAGTTTGTTATAGTCATACAAGCCATGTCATTTTCACCTTCCCTGGGTCCATTGCTGAGACTCTACTGATAATATATGGAGCAAAGTTGTTTAAACTCTTCCTGACTGGCCTCAGACATTCATGAATGTGAAGTATAGGATGGACCCATGGGAAAGGTGCATTTCAGAGGCGTAGCTAGGGCTTTGGTCCAGGGGGGCGAAGCTTCTGAGTGGGCCCCTAACCAGTTTACCTTGATTACAACTCGATGACGCCCCCTAATAGTGGAGGAGAGCCTCAGCAGATGACCGCGCTGTTACTGAAGATAATCTCTATATAAAGACCAATATGGATATTACCGCCATATGGCCAGTGGTAGATACTAGCCATACAGAGCATATAAGAGATCACAGCACAGTTATAGATAATGACTTACCGTTGACATTCTTTATGATGGAATCGTCACTTTTCCTGTCTTTTCCATCTGGCCCAGACCGACATGACAACTTCTTCCAGGTACAACTCGTCTGCAGAGAAAACAACAAAGACACGTTTCTCTTCTCACATTCCAGCCATCACCATCTATTCCCAACCTGCACAAACCCCTCATCCGGCTGATATCCCAATACTGAGCCGCTGCTGCCGTATGTGTCCCTATTACTGCACCTGATATCCCAATACTGAGCCGCTGCTGCCGTGTGTGTCCCTATTACTGCACCTGATACCCCAATACTGAGCCGCTGCTGCCATATGTGTCCCTATTACTGCACCTGATACCCCAATACTGAGCCGCTGCTGCCATATGTGTCCCTATTACTGCACCTGATATCCCAATACTGAGCCGCTGCTGCCATATGTGTCCCTATTACTGCACCTGACACCCCAATACTGAGCCGCTGCTGCCGTATGTGTCCCTATTACTGCACCTGATACCCGAATACTGAGCCTCTGCTGCCGTATGTGTCCCTATTACTGCACCTTCTCTGTGGTTCTCTGTACCCTCTAAATTCTAAAGCACCCCTCTATAATATAGTAATGCCGGGTGCAAGTGCCCTAGAAACCAGAGCCCACATTTTGCCCCCTAGAAAGTAATAATGCCCTGTATGTGCCCCTTTGATATTAACAGTAACCTGATTTCCCCTATTACAATAAGTGCCCACTTTACATGTAATAATGTCCCGAGTCTCCCCCCTGTACAGCTCCACTATACACAGTATAATGCCCCCTAACTGTATAGTACAACCCACACAGTATACTGACCCCTTAGTAGCCTTCAAACTGTTTGATGGCTCCATCACTGTAATCCCCTTAGGCAGATCCTGTATATAAGGCAGCACTCCCCCTATAGGCAGATCCTGTATATAAGGCAGCACTCCCCCCATAGGCAGATCCTGTATTTAAGGCAGCACTCCCCCCATAGGCAGATCCTGTATTTAAGGCAGCACTCCCCCCTATAGGCAGATCCTGTATATAAGGCAGCACTCCCCCCTATATACGGAAAATCCTGTATATAAGGCAGCACTCTCCCCCATAGGCAGATCCTGTATATAAGACAGCACTCCCCCCTATAGGCAGATCCTGTATATAAGGCAGCACTCCCCCCTATAGGCAGATCCTGAATATAAGGCAGCACTCCCCCCATAGGCAGATCCTGTATATAAGGCAGCACTCCCCCCCCTATAGGCAGATTATTATATAAGGCAGCACTCCCCTCCCTATAGGCAGATCCTGTATATAAGGCAGCACTCCCCCTATAGGCAGATCCTGTATATAAGGCAGCACTCCCTCCCCTATAGGCAGATCCTGTATATAAGGCAGCACTCCCTCTCCTATAGGCAGATCCTGTATATAAGGCAGCACTTCCCCCTATAGGCAGATCCTGTATATAAGGCATCATTCCCTCCCCTATAGGCAGATCCTGTATATAAGGCAGCACTCCCCCCTTTAGGCAGATCCTGTATATAAGGCAGCACTCCCCCCCTATAGGCACATCCTGTATATAAGCCAGCACTCACCCCCTTTAGGCAGATCCTGTATATAAGGCAGCACTCCCCCCCTATAGGCAGATCCTATATACGTATAAGGCAGCACTCCCCCTATAGGCAGATCCTATATATAAGGCAGCACTCCCCCTATAGGCAGATCCTATATATAAGGCAGCACTCCCCCTATAGGCAGATCCTGTATATAAGGCAGCACTCCCCCCCCCCATAGGCAGATTATTATATAAGGCAGCACTCCTCTCCCTATAGGCAGATCCTATATATAAGGCAGCACTCCCCCCCTTTAGGCAGATCCTGTATATAAGGCAGCACTCCCCCCCTATAGGCAGATCCTATATATAAGGCAGCACTCCCCCTATAGGCAGATCCTGTACATAAGGCAGCACTCCCCCCGTATAGACAGATACTGTAGAATAAGGCAGCCCCCATAAAAACACAGTAAACAAATACTCACCTCGCTAACTCCTTGTTCCAGCGGTGCTTCCTGCTCCTGCTCCCGCTCATCTGACAGCGGGCGCTGGGCTGTGACGTCACCGCGCCCGCTGTCAGACGATGTGGGGGATGATGGGAGGAGCGCAGCACAACGCTCCTTCCCTCATCACTGCGGTGAGCTGTATTGGCTAGATGCTGATACAGCTCACCATGCGATGACAGGCAGAGGGCCCACTGCTAGCACCGGGCCCTCCGCCTGCTCAGGGGCCCCATAGCGGAAGAGCAGGGAGATTGATTCTCTCTGCTCTGCCGCAGAATGTAACTGCATCAGCGCGTGCAGGGCGCCGATGCAGTTACAGTAGCATAGCTCCGGGTGGGCCCCCTCAGAGCGCGGGGCCCGAGTTGATGGCCCCCTCTGCCCCCACGGTAGCTACGCTACTGGTGCATTTGATGGGTTAGGATCCTCCAAACACTAAAAACCCTGCTGGATATTTTTATTTTTAGTTGTGCATCACTGAGCGGTGAGGCAGGGTGCTATTTTTGCCTTCCTTAAAGGGAATTTCCAGTCAAGTTATGTAACTGCAGATTTGTGAATTAATCCTTGAGGCAAACATACTGCATGCTGAGAATATTTTCAGGTGTTTACGCCAGGAACGCCGGTTACGTGACTGTAAGTATGTGATATGCTTACTCCCCCAAAAAAGTACACATATATGGTATCGCTGAGTCCCAAAACGACCCTCTCTATAAAACTGTCCCACTACTTAACCCCTTCAGTGAACACAGTAAAAAAAATGAAACGAGGCAAAAACGAAGCTTTATCATCATATTGCCAAACAAAAACTGCAATAAATCGTGATCAAAAAGACAAATGTAAATAAAAATGGTATTGCTGAAAATGTCATCTTGTCTCGCAACAAACAAGCTGTCATAAAGCTCTGTCAGTGGGAAAATAAAAAAGTTATAGCTCTCAGAATAAAGCGGTGCAAAAATAATAATTTTTTCCATAAAATAGCTTTTGTGTAAACGCACCAAAACATAAAAAAAATAAATGCAACTGTACTGACCCAAAAAATATTGCTGCCTTATCAATTTTGCCACACTCGAATGATATAAAAAAAAAATTTCCTGATTGTTGGTTTTTGTCCATTCTACCTCCCAAAAATTGAAATAGAAAGTGAAGAAATTTTATGTGTCCGAAAATAGTACCAATAAAAACAACAACTCGTCCTGCAAAAAACAAGCCATCACATGACTCTGTTGGCCGAAATATGGAAAAATTAGAGCTGTCTAAATATGGGGATGCAAAAGCTTGTTTTTGCAATAAAAAGCATCTTTTAGTGTGTGACATCTGCCAAACAAAAAAATCCAATAAAAATTTGGTATCACAGTAATCGCACCGACTTGAAGAATAAAGTCTTCCAATCATTTATACCACACGAGGAATGGCGTAAAAATAAATAAATAAAACCAATTCTTCACCTGCTGTTGATTTTTTTTGATTCAGCCTCCCAAAAATCACAGTAAGGCTCAGCTCACATTTATCCTGCGCTCTGCACTGCGCGCTTAAAACGGGGTTTCCATGTAAATCTCTGAAATACATGATTCAGACAGAACCTCTGAGAAAGATTCCCTATAATGAGGCACTGTGGACACCGTAGGACCTGTCATCCGACGGTGTCAGTCTTTTTAGGCAAGTATAAAAGCATGGTCGACCACAGTTTTGTACACTACTTAAAAGGACAACGCTGAACAGAGGCCAGATGCAGTCCAGAGTAACTCTGCTACCTCATTATAGCGAATGGATCCCTCTGGGGTTACATCTGAATCGTGTCTCTCAGAGATTTTGATGGAAACCCAGATGTAAGTGCTCAGCATAGCGTGCCGGATAAATGTGATCCCAAATGTTATGTAAAATGCTCCAAATAAAGGCTTCAACTCAATCCACAAAAAAAGCAAGTCCCCAATGAGATCCATCATCTGTTAATGGAAATATAAGGTGCTTCCACTGTCACGGGGTTACAGCACCAGAGCAGAGCCAGAAGACTGCAGAGTTGCTCCTACTCCACCTCTGAGAAGAAGCACTTCTCCTGTTTATTAAACGTGTTTATTTCTTCCAGCAGAACAGGGGTTAATTGACCATGCTGGAAATTCTTGTGTTCAACTGTGTTCGCTTAGCCGCTCCTTTTCCCTATAAAATCTGGGCTCTATTACCTAGTCCTTGTCAGAGGTAGAATTTGCTGCATGACAATAGGAGGGAGAGAAGTTGGTTTGAGGAGTGCTGGAGGCGTCAGAAGCGACTGTTGTTTGATTTGTACACTTAGTATTTCCTTGTCCTTCCTTGTTAGCTTTGTTCCCATTCCTGAACACCCTGGTGGACTCCTCTGTTATCTGTGAATGAATATTTTGTGTGTGTGGAGTTTTCAGTTTACCCTTTTCTTTGTTGTCCTGTTTGTCAGGTTGGTGTACTGCAGTGCACAGTAGCACCCCCGATTCACTGGGTGGTGGAAGGGGACAGATGAAGGGCTAACTTAGGATATACGGCAAGGGCAGAGGCCCCGGCGTCTTCGCCATCTGAAGTATCCCAGGGAACAGGGTGAGCTAGGGTGCCCACTATTGATAGGGTCAGAAAAGGAGCCCCTGGTTCCAGGTAACTCAACAGCTGTGTCGTGACATCCACGTTACTGATAGTACAAAGGCTCTGGAAAAGCTAAATGGCTCCTCGAACCTCAAAAGAACTTCAGCAAATTCTGCGCTCCCAAATTTAAATGTCCTCTTCCTTTCTGAGCCCCAGTGTGTTTAACTCACATTTAGCACCCACATGTTTGGCATTTCTGTAGCGATAAAAGCTCACATAATTTACCAATGCATGTCTCCAGAAACATGAGTTGGGCATAATGTACTGGTCAGTACAGCGTACTGTTCACTACAATGGCAGTTTGCAATTTTCACTTAGCAACATCCACTGCTGCTTGTTTCTGGAAAACACCCATGGAGTCAAAATCGTCACCACATCTGCAGATAAATTTCCAAATGGGTATAATTTCCAAAATGGGGTCACATGAGGGGGGATTCTGCTTTTCTAGCACTTAGGGGCTCTCTTTATGGAGTTTGCAAACTATTCTAGGAAAAGATGCGCTCCAGGAGGCAAATAACGCTCTGTCCTCCAGAGTCTTGCCCTGTGGCACAGCAGTACTGTACAGCCACATATGTGGTATTTTTACATTCAACAGAAATTGTGGGACAAATTTTGGTGCCATTTTTACCCATTTCCCAGTATGAAAATGTAAAATTTGGGGTTAACACACAATCTAAAAAATGTGGTAAAAATGTAAATTATTTTATTTTTTCAATGCCCAATGGTATAAAATTTTGTGACAAACCTGTGGTGTCAATATGATCATTGCACCACTAGATGAATTCATTGAGCGGTTTAATTTGTAAAATTGGGTCACTTATGGGAGGTTCTGCTCTTCTGGCAACTCCGCGGCTCTGCCAATGTGACATGGCACCCTCAAACCAGTGCAGCTAAACCTGCACAGTAATATGGCGCTCCTTCCCTTCTGAGTTTTGCACTGTGCGTCAACTCTCAGGAGAAATTGGCCAACAAATTTTGGGGTCAAATTTCTCTTATTACCTTTGTGAAAATACAAAATTTGGCGCTGAAAAACATTTTATGTGAAAAATGTAATTTTTTTATTTTCACTGCTCAACATTATAAACTTCTCAAGCACTGAGGTTTCTAGGTGCTCAATATACATCTAGATACGTTCCCTGAGTGGTCTAATTTCCAAAATGGTGTCACTTGTGGGGGGTTTCCATGGTTTAGGCACGTCAGGGGCTCTCCAAACACGACATGGCGTCCGCTAATTATGCCAGCAATTTTTACATTCAAAAAGTCAAATGGCGCTTTTCCCATCTGAGCCCTGCCTTGCACCACAACTCTTCTGCATTGTGCAGTTTGTCACCTATTCAGATTAGCTTCAGTACAACCTGTTGTCGCCTGGCTGAGGCAGTGCTGCAGTGCTTCCAGCCTCTGACTGATGTGTTGATTTCAGAGATGAAGGATGAAGAGAAGGAGGAGGTGCAGGAGCTGTAGACTGTGGGGGTAACCCTGATTGATGTAAGGCCAGCAATCCTCAGCGTGGGGAGGACGTGTTCCATCCTAAGGTCCGACTGGGTCCCGGCTTTCACTATGTTAACCCAGTGTGCCGTCAGTGATATGTACCGTCCCTGCCCACAAGCACTTGTCCATGTGTCCGTGGTTAGGTAGACTTTCCCTGTAACAGCATTGTTGAGGGCACGGGTAATGTTGTGGGACACATGCTGGTGTAATGCCAGTACGGCACACCGGAGAAATAGTGGCGACTGGTGACCGAGTACCTTGGGACAGCCACGGCCATCAGGTTGCGGAAAGCTTCCATCTCAACGAGCCTAAAAGGCAACATTTTGAGTGCAAGCAGAAGAGAAATGTTACAATATAGGACTGTGGCCTGTGGGGCATTGGCTGGGTATTTCCGCTTGCGTTTCAAAGACTTGGGTATAGACAACTGAAGGCTGTGCTGGGACAACGACATCAACGGGCTTGATGATGGTGCTGCTTGACTGTGGGCAACAACAGGTGCAGGGCTAGAGGCATCTTCACATGCACGGTGGACTGGGGATTGGCTTCCATGCAAAACAGTGGAAGAAGCAGTGGTGTCACCTGCAGACAGTGTTCCTGGAGCCTGGGGTTCGGCCCACAAAGTCGGGTGCTTTGCTGCCATGTGCCTGATCATGCTGGTGGTGGTCAAGCTGGTTGTTTTGCTACCTCTGCTGATATGGACATGGCAGGGGCTGCAAATGGCCTGTTTGGGGTTATTGGCAGAGTCTTTAAAAAAGAGGAAGGAGGATCAGGGTGAGGAATATCCAAGCCACACTCACGGCTACTCAGACTTGACCATGTGGAAGACATGGTGGTGGTGGTGGCTAAGTGACTGGAAGCATTATCCGCTATCCAACCAACAACCGTTTCACACTGCTCTGGCTTCAATAGTGGTGTGCTGCGATCCCCTAGAAAATGGGACAGGAAGGTTGAGCGAGAAGATGTGGGTCTTTGTTGTGGCCCACTTTCACCTTGGCCACAGCCTCATCCTCTGCATGCACCATCAGCATCACATCCACTTCCTCGTCCCTTGCCTTGCCCATTTTAAATGGACTACTGCACTATTTGAAAAGCTCAACACAAATGGATTTATTTGGAGCTAAATGATTTCTGATCAGTATGCCTGCAAAGCTACTATTTTTCAAACACAAACACCAGGCCTCAGCCTGACATAACAGACTGTCTTAAATTTTTTTTGGGGGGGGGGTTGTACAATTTTTTTAAATGCAAAATAGTGCTGTATATAAGTAGAGTAGCAGACACCAAAACAGTGGAAAACCGGCCTAAAATGCCCAAACTTGGATCACCCAGATATATGAGGCTTGTCACGGAAATACAACACTGCCAAATATGTGGCCTGTATTTTTTAAATGCAAAATAGTGCTGTATATAAGTAGAGTAACAAACAGCAAAAACAGTTGAAAACCGGCCTAAAATGCCCAAACTTTGAGCACGCAGATATGAGGCCTGTCATGGAAATACCACACTGCCAAATATTGGGCCTGTATTTTTTAAATGCAAAATAGTGCTGTAAATAAGTAGAGTCACAGACAGCAAAAACAGTGGAAAACCAGCCTAAAATGCCCAAACTTGGAGCACGCAGATATATGAGGCCGGTCACGGAAATACCACACTGCTAAATATGTGGCCTGTATTTTTTAAATGCAAAATAGTGCTGTAAATAAGTAGAGTCACAGACAGCAAAAACAGTGGAAAACCGGCCTGAAATGCCCAAACTTGGAGCACGCAGATATATGAGGCCTTTTTTGTTTTTTGGTGAATTTAAAACCACCCCCCAAAAAAGAGTGGCACAAGGCTACCACACAGAACTATGCTACTGCGGAAATTTGATTTTTCAAAAACAGATACACCAGGACTCAGTCTGACTTAACAGACTGTATTAATGTGTTTTTTTGCTTTTTGGTGAGTGTAAACAAAACATTTTTTACCAAGGCTAGCACACAGAACTATGCTACGTATGCCTGTGGAAATACGGCTTTTCAAAAACAGATACACAAGGACTCAGCCTGACATAAGAGACTGTATTAATTTTGGGGGCTTTTGGATGAATTTAAAAATTAAAAAAAAACAGTGGCACAAGGCTAGCACACACAACTATGCTACGTATGCCTGACAAACTATGATTTTTAAACAGGCATCAGTCTGACAGAACAGACTGTATTTTTTTTGGGGGGGGGGGGTAATTTTTTGGAAAAGAGAAAAAATATGAAAACTGCAACTAGGTATATAGTAAATAAGCAGCAGCAGACAGTTATGGAGCTTTGGGAGGGATGCAGTGGGAGCTATGTACGCACATACAGTGCCTGCAGGCCTTGCACTGATGTGGATATGCTGTGCACTGCCTACCTAGTGCTGCAATCTCGGGACCCACAAATTAGCCCTAAAAAGGACTGTTGGTTTCTCAGGAGTTGTGGATTTAACAGTTGCAGACCTACACTAACTATTAAAACCACGATTCTGACCCTATCTCTGCAGCAGCTCTCCCTAAACTTGCTGAATCCAGAGCTGAATGCGGCGAGCAGGGCGGCACCAGGTCTCTTATACTCGTGATGATACTGTGCGGCCAAGCCAATCACTGCACTACCACAACAAAGATGGCTGCAGCGTTTCAAAGCCTGACCGACAATCCCTGCAGTGTGATTGGGTCTCTAAAGACCGCCAAAAATGCTGGGTGGAGATACCAGTTCCCGCCGAGTAATCCCGGAAATGCTCGGTGCTCAGCGAGTACACAGAGTACACTGATACTCGGGCAAGTAACTATTAGTAGGGAGCATGTTCGCTCATCACTAATGCCAATTGTTGCCTTTCAGGGGTCTATGGAAGACCCTCCTTATAGTGCAAAGCTAGGAAAAAGCTATCTGCAAAGCCTTTATGAGTGTAGAAGTACATCAACCACTGCAGTATATCAGCTACAAGTGTTGCCTGCCTTCTCCCTTTGGTCACCTTTCTGTCTGTTGCGGTCCTGTCAATGCCCCACCTCGGAACTGCTGGCCTCACTCTGCATGCCAGATTCCCAGGTTGGGTCAGTGACTTTGTCATCCACCACTTCAACTTCCACCACCGCTTTCTGGTCATAATGAATTGAATGACTTAACAACAACCTGACTTATTTCTTGTGCAACTGTGTCTCATCATCATCGTCCTCCATTTTACCTCATATTTGCCATTCCCCACCATCATGTTATTGTGGCCATGGCTGCTCTAAGTTTTGATCATAACTAAACAGCATCTCCTCCTTTCCCCTCTTGGGGAACGCAGAGTGAGAGGCAACAACCAAAAAATTATGCTGTGAAAAGCTCATCGAAGTGTCCTAGTGTGGGATCACTAGTCTCCTGAGACTCAACATGGTGGGAGGACGGAGGATCAGGGTGAGAATTAAGTGATCCAGACTGTTGGCTAGTGAGACTGAACCTTGTGGAGTATTGGGTGGTGCTGCCAAGCATGCTGGAAGCATTATCTTCTATCTGACCAACCACCTGTTCGCACTGCTCGGGCATAAAAAGTAGTGTACCATGCCTCCCTGTAAAGTTAAAAAAGGGGTTTCATACCATGTTAGCCAGTTGAAAAAATAATGCTTTCAGTGTGAAAAATAAGATAATCTTGTGGTTATGATACCTTTTAGTAGCTAACTAAAATAAAATAGATGATGTTACAAAGAAAGGACTTCTTTTAGGTCCCTTCCTCAGGCACGGTATAACAAAGTTTCTGAAGAAACACAAATATATGCACAAACAGATCTTGTTTTCCACACTGAGAGCATTATACCTGCAAACTATGTGTCATGAATGGGTGTTTATTGTGCTCGAGCAACAGGCGTAGTTACACCTGCCCCACATCTTCGGCGTCTGCGTGCACCATCATCAGCACTTCCACTTCCTCGTCCCTTACCACACGCTTTACGCATTTTATAATTGTTAAGTTTCCTGAAACCAGCTGATCTTTAACAAATTAAAAATTCATTAACTGCAGCAGTCAAAGCATTTTTTTTGGAGTTTAATACCACCATTATATACCACAAATCACGTAATACGCTATGGATGAGTAATTGAATCCACAATTTTTTTCAACGCTTTTTGAGTGTTATATGTGTATATATATATATATATATATATATATATATATATATATATATATATATATATACCATCGAAATGTACCACAGAGCACGTAATACTATATGGATGAATAATTTAATCCAGAAAAATTGTTCAACGCTTTCTGGTAGTGTTATATACCACTACAATGTACCACAGACCACGTAATACTCTATGGGTGGGTAATTGAATTTAGCAATGGACTGTGAAGCACTCAGCTCTGCATAGAGACTTTATTCTACGACTCTCCCTGCTCCTGCTCCTCCTAAATGCAGAATGTATTTGGTACAAACAGCCAATCACAAGATAATCTCTTAGGAGGGCTGTTCGTAAGATGGTTCAGAATCAGTGCCAGTATCAACACTAGTGGACTTGGATTTGTTCCTGTCCCTGAGCTGTGTAATGGCATTAGTGTGCTGAGCGTGGCGGCGCCTGTCCTTTTTATAACCCCTGATGATGCAACACTGCCAGCCAATCACAGTAATGCCACTACCAAGATGGCTAGAGCATTACAGTGACTGGCAGGCAATCGCTGCATGCTTATTGGCTAGGTAACATGTGCCAAACAAGCCAGGTTGGAGTCCGTGCATGGACACTAGTTGTTCGTTATGTACCCCAAACTTTACCGTTCGGGTTTACCCATCCCTAACAGGGACCTTTTGTGTTCACCGGTTTGTCTCTTCTAACTTGTACGTAACCCATGTGAGTGTGCTTATAAAGTAACATTACTATTACTATTTATTTAGTTACTACAGGGTATTTGCTCAGTTTGTTTTCATCTTAGGGTACCGTCACACAGTGCAATTTTGATCGCTACGATTCGTGACGTTCGAGCGATATAGTTACGATATCGCAGTGTCTGACATGCTCCTGCGATCAGGGACCCCGCTGAGAATCATACGTCGTAGCAGATCGTTTGAAACTTTCTTTCGTCGTCTACTGTCCCGCTGTGGCGGCATGATCGCATGGTGTAACAAAGGTGTGCACGATATTGTATACGATGTAATGGGTGGAGGAGCTGGCTACGTAGGAGCGCCAAATTCTCCACCTCCCGTGTGCTGATTGGGCGGTACAATACTGTGCGCTCATTCGACAGACAAAGGACTATTGTTCCCGGCGGATAAAACCGGAGCTGTCGAGCGCTCTATTCTTTTCTCTCTGGAGCGCGTGCAGGAAACAGACCTCCTAAATTCGCTGGATTCCCTGGACTTTTATAACTACTATAACTACAGACTTTTACCGCAAGAGGTATGTATGACGCTACAGCGTAGCAGATGTTGCGCTTCAACGGGGATAAACGCTGGAGCGTGGTCGATTGTTCCTTTATGGAGAGTAGGGTAGGCCAGAGAGCCTCAGGTACACAGCTGTAGCGTGGCCCAATTAATTAATCTTTTTACAGATCGAGCTGTAGCATGGTTGACTGCCCCGTTTATGCCAGTAGTAACATATATAGTTATTAGATCAATGGTCAAAACATTGTTTTGTAAGCACGTGTATTTATTGTACGTTTGTTTTCTTTTTAGGATGTATGCTCACTTCCGATGAGAGTTCTGTCGTTGCTGCTGCCCTGTTGTTTGAGGCAGCACGTCTCCAAGAGGAGAGACGTCCTAAACTAAAACGTCGCATGTGGACCCGGAGCTGGCTGCAGAAAAGATCCACATTGTCACACATGGGTCTCATAAGAGAGTTACGTGATAATAACCCTCATGATTTCCGAAACTACCTTAGGATGTCAGAGGAATCCTTCAAGATAATACTGTCTGCTGTTACGCCACTCATACAAAGGCGTGATACGCCGATGCGTGCAGCCGTGCCCGTGGATGAAAGGTTAGCGGTGACACTGCGGTTCCTGGCTACAGGAAGGTCTCTTCAGGATTTGCAGTTTTCCGCAGCTGTTTCCAGACCTTTCCTCAGCGTTGTGATTCCGGAGACATGCGAGGCCATTGTGCAGAGCTTAAGGCAATATATCGAGGTACTAATATTTTTTTTGGGCTGCTGTGTTATGTCGATATATTATACTAGCTATTTAACCCGTTCTACGCTTTGGTGGTGTGCATTTCTATTGGTATATGTTCTCCATCCTATCATGTGCTGCTCCCATCCTGCGCCCCCATTCTGACATGTGCTGCTGCGATCCTGCGCCATCCTGCGCCTCCATTCTGACATGTGCTGCTACCATTTTGCGGCTCCATTCTGATATGTGCTGCTCCAAACCTGCGCCACCCGTCTTTTATTTGCTGCTCCCAACATTATTTTATTGATTATATTATATTATTCTATATATTGTTTAGCACCCCCTCTCAGTCAGTGAAGCCATCTGATAAAATGGCTGCCTGCATACTCAGGGTTGTTGACTTTGTTATACTAATCCATACTGCGCGTCAATCACTCTAGGATGTCCACATGAGGGTGTATGTGCACAACAATATATTTGACCTAATTTGTACATGTTTCCTTCTCATCTTGCAGTTTCCCAAGACGGCGGATGACTGGAAGAGGATTGCTTCCGATTTTGAGCAGCTGTGGCAGTTTCCAAACTGCGGTGGTGCATTAGATGGAAAGCATGTGCGCATCACGCAACCAGCCAACTCTGGATCCTTTTTTTTCAACTACAAAGGATATTTCAGTGTGATCCTCATGGCCCTTGTCAATGCGAACTATGAGTTCGTCGATGTGGATGTTGGCATGAATGGTCGAGTCTCCGACGGTGGTGTTTTTGAACACACTTCATTTGGGGAAAGCTTGAGGAACAATCAACTGCAGTTGCCACTAAATGAAGACACAAAAGCAAACCTCAATTTTGTTTTCATCGCAGATGAAGCTTTCCCTCTTCATCCACATCTGCTGAAGCCATTTGCGCAGCGAACACTCACAGTGGAGCGCAGAATCTATAATTACCGGTTGTCTAGGGCCCGTCGTGTGGTTGAAAATGCCTTTGGGATTATGGCAAATCGGTTTAGAGTGTTCCACACAGCTATCAACTTGAAGCTGCCGTCTATAGACTTTGTGGTTTTGGCATGCTGTGTGCTCCATAATTTCCTGAGACGTCATGATACCAGCTCCTATTCTCCTCCTTCATTTATTGATGCAGTGGACCCAAGAACCGGAGATATTGTGCCCGGGGAATGGCGTACACAACCTGAAAATTTAACAGCTCTTCAAGCACTGGGATCTGGCAGACAGGCAGACGATGCAAGGGACTGTCGAGAAAAATACTGTCAGTACTTTAATGGTTCTGGAGCTGTACCCTGGCAGGATCACGCCGTATAACAAAAATTTTTCTTTTTGGTTTGCCGTTTACTCAACAATATGTATGTTATGCTTTCGTGTCCACAATGTAATTTTTGCGAGTAGGTCACTGTCTTTTGTGTAATAAAATTAAATTGTATTTTTTACTCCCGTTATTCTTGGTTGTTCATTTTAGATAAAGTGGTTAACTCATATGACGTCCTATGCCGTCAAGGTGTCCTGTGACTCATTAATACTCATTGACGGGATAGTACGTTATAGCGATCGGTCTATATTGCATTCCAAAGTCAAATGGCGACTTCCTTCCATTCCAAGGTCTGTCATGCACCCAAACAATGGTGTACCCACACAGAATCGTATTTTCAATCATATAAACCTCTCGAAATGACTTTAAATGAGATGAGATGCCTAAAAAATGGTGTTGTAAACCCTTATAGCTCCATAAACATTAAAGAATGCGAATATTTTTTTTTTGTAACAATTTCTTTGTATTTAACAATTAACCTACAAAATATTACATAACAAAAAACAAAAAAAATAAATTTATCTCCTTCCACGGCCCAACAGGTGTCGCAGCGTCACGCCCTGCTGCTCTACTTGAGCCTGGAGGAGCGCTGCTGACTGCTGCAGGAGCGCTGCTGTCCGCTCCAGGCGCAGTTGTCTCGCCAGGAGCTCTCTCACGCTGGGCGGTTCTGTGGATAGAAGAGGTTGGAGAACAGACGGTGATTCCGCTGAAAATACATCTCGACCTCTGGGGCAGGACCAAATTGAGTGTGTTGTAATTTTCAATTTGGTCCGGGCCCACAGGGTGATGTTTTTTTTAAATAAATTTTACAGTTTTAGTTGTCAATTGTGACATCCCGCAGATAACCACTCGTATTATCTTAATACTTACGGAGAAGGGACGCCGGTTCTTCATTGCCAGAACCAGAGCTGCTTACTTGCCATCCCTGAGATCTGGCCACTGCTGCAGCAGCTAAAAGGAAATAATAACAGATCTGGTTAACTATGGAACACGCCGTTGGGAAGCGCTCGCTGTTTTGGTCACTTACGTATGGTAGCTTCTGGGGAGAAGGCCACCGACCCGGGGGAGGAAGATGAGTGGCGGAAGGGAGGTGTTGAGGGTGGTGTTGGGGTGCGAGGCCGCCTGGTCTCCAAAGATGTTGGAGGCGTGGTAGGGCGCCTGCTCCTTAATGCGCCTATAATGTATACAATATTTCCGCTACTCTCTTATGTCACCTATGCAGTAATAAAATAGCAATGAATGATGGTACACTTACGTGAGGTCCCGGGCTGTGGGCTGCCGCTGGTGGCGGACGAAGGAGAGCTGGTCTCAATGGCAGGTACCTGTTGCCGACGCCTTCTCTCTACACATAAATGAAAAAAACCCAATGGTTAGACATTCCTATACTGTATGTTCAAAACCAAGTGCAGAGCAAAGGGAATCATTGCAACCAATACGGATCCTTTAATTTGTCCAAAAATTTTAAGGGAATGAACGGTGTGTTCAGATCGGGTTTTGCAGCAGCATTTGGACAAGTTGTTACAGAGAAGCTTGTCTTTTATATGTGTAGTACAGTTTGTGCTCCATATTGTGTGCTCCGTACGATGTGTACGTCGTACTGTGTGCGTCACGGTGTGTACGTCGTAGTGTGTGCGGCGCTGTGTGTGCTCCGTATTGTGATTGTGTGCGGCACGGTGTGTATGCCGTAGTACTAGAAGCGCATCACGGCTGCGCGCGTCTACTGATTACCTGCCTTTATTTCCCCTCCTGGCAGTGCACGCAGGATAATGTATACAATATTTACGCTACACTAGTAATGTCACCTATGCTGTAATTCGATTAATATGAGTGATGGTACACTTACGTGAGGTCCCGGGCTGTGGGCTGCTGCTGTTGGTGGACGAAGGAGATCTGGCGGCAATGGCAGGTGTGTTTTGCCGGCGCCTTCTCTCTACACATAAATGAAAGAAATGCAATGTTTTTAAAACAAAGAACAGGGATTCCAGAGCCCAAAAAAAAAAAAAAAATTGCGCGCAGGGTTGCCAACCTCCTCCTAAAAGCGTGCATCGCCCAATTCCCCCATACTGGTACTTGCCTCGCCTTGTCTCCGCACGCAACTCAGCCAGAAGGTGTGGATTTTTGTGGCGGAGGTCGGCCCATTTCTTCCGCAGCTGCTGCGCACTGCGGCGGACGCCAAACCTCCTATCCAGCATTTGCACAATGCGACGCAGCACCTCCTGCTTGTGTAGGTTCGGGTGGGCTGGGCGAGTCTCCTGGCACTCATAACCCAGGGCATCCATGTGATGGACAAAAACCGGAGCTCGGTCTGCCCCAGAGGTGCAGATCTTTGTCTTCCAGCCATTTTAGTTGAAAAGACGCTATAAAGCACCGCCTAACCACGCCCAGAGGAGGTCCTTAACTATGCAGTTCTCCCGCGCGATCCGCATCGCTATAGCGTTGCCGTTTATGGACAGCGTCACATTTGTGATGGCTGAGCGGTACGGAAGGAACGCACATAGTAAATGCCGTTCGAAGGATGTAGATATAACGCTGTAGCGGCATGTAATGTGCGCTCGTGGTATATGACGGCGTGATGACGTTACAGCGTTCCTGCGTGCCTGCGCTACCTTGCTTTGCTTCCCTGACATCCTGAAAATGGCTGCCAGGCGACGTGATCCTCCTATGGGCATCCCAGAGCTAATGTTCCTGATTAGCACTATGGATGGGATGCAGTACGAAACCACAGGGCTGGTGCTGCACCGTAACCAGCACAAGGATGAAGTGGTGCGTGTGGTGTCTGAGGGCCTCATGAAGCAGTTTGGGATAACTCGCAGTAAGGCCCAGATTGTTAAAAAATGGGGCGATCTGAAGTCCAAAAGCCCAGCGCGCCTGCAGGAGCTTCGCCGCGAGATCCGCAGAGGTGAGTACCCAGGTACCCTTAAGTATTGCACGCCGAAGGGTTAATTAGGTGTGTATGTGGTGTGTATGTGGCACAGCTATGGGGCAGTTGGAACCTTGCAGAGCCACTATGTGGCACAGCTATGGGGCAGTTGGAACGTTGCAGAGCCACTATGTGGCACAGCTATGGGGCAGTTGGAACGTTGCAGAGCCACTATGTGGCACAGCTATGGGGCAGTTGGAACGTTGCAGAGCCACTTTGTGGCCCAGCTATGGGGCAGTATAAACGGTGCAGAGCACTATGTGGCACAGCTATGGGGCAGTATGAACGGTGCAGAGCACTATGTGGCACAGCTATCTGCTGACTGACCTTTTTTTTTCCTTCACAGACGCAAAGAGACATCGCCGCCGCCACGAGGCATCCCACACCGCCTCTGCTGTCCCAGTGCCCTCCGGGTCAACTGTCCCAGTGCCCTCCGGGTCAACTGTACCAGTGCCCTCCGGGTCAACGCCTCCAGATCCTAGTAGGTTCCCACAATAATGTGATTTGGATTTGGTTGCAGGTCCCCTCTTCACCCCCCCCCCCACCCCACCCCGCAGCCAGTGTTGCCATATATGCTGACAGACCTTTTTTTTTCCTTCACAGAGGCAAATACACAGCGCCGCCGCCACGAGGCATCACACACCGCCTCTGCTGTACCAGTGTCCTCATGTTCAACGCCTCCAGATCCTAGTAGGTTCCCACAATAATGTGATTTGGATTTGGTTGCAGGTCCCCTCTTCACCCCCCCCCCCCACCCCGCAGCCAGTGTTGCCATATATGCTGACAGAACTTTTTTTTGTCCTTCACAGAGGCAAAGACACAGCGCCGACGCCGACAGCACGATACATTCGACACAGACTCCGACTCAGAAACCAAAGTGCCCTCCGTGTCAATGCCACCACACCCTAGTAGGTTCCCACAATAATGTTATTTTGATTTGGTTGCAGGTATGCCCCCCCCCCTCGCAGCCATTGTTGCCATGGGCAGCACGGTGGCACAGTGGTTAGCACAGCAGCCTTGCAGCGCTGGGGTCCTGGGTTATAATCCCACCCTGAACAACATCTGCAAAGAGTATTTATGTTCTCTCCGTTTTTGCATGGGTTTCCTCCGGGCATTCCGGTTTCCTCCCACATTTCAAAGACATACTGATAGGGAATTTAGATTGTGAGCCCCATCAGGGACAGCGATGATAATGTGTGCAAAACTGTTAAGTGCTGCGGAATATGTTAGCGCTATATAAAAATAAAGATTATTTATTTATGAATGCTGACAGCACCTTTTTTTTTCAATTCAAAGAGGCAAAGACACAGCGCCGCCACCACGAGGCATCCCAGTCAGCGCAGTACTGGCCCCCTGATGCTCTTCCGGGCTTCTCTCCTTCGGAGAATATGTCCCCAGACGAGGTCTTGCCACGTAAGTTTTTCCAACACGCTTAAGATTGTCACTCACTGCCTCTCTCTATGTAACCCTGTACAGCAAGGGCCGTTTCAGAGCCTTCCGCAGCCTCAGATGTTTCATTCATCCTAAACGCTATTATGGGGATGTGATCACAGCCCACTATCGGGATAATACTGTGGTATTAATGTTAGGTTTTTATGCTTTCTCACCAACAGCAGCCGGCAGTGTGACCATCCTCGATCTAAAAGCCAGGATTGAAAGGCTGTGCGAGACTCTGGCGCAGATTCAGGAGCAGCAGAATGTGGCAATCGGAGAGTTGCAGAAGATTAGGGACATGTGCCAACAGTTGGAGGCGGGACAATAATAAATACTATTCCCGGTTTGTAAATGTTATGTTGTTAAATAAAAAAAATATAGTTAAACTTTGATTCAATTTTTTTTTTTTTTTTTTGGTTAAATGTACATTACTTTGTTACGTGAATTTCTGCCCTCATACAGTGCTGTGGACCCATTTTGTCTCTGTGATCGAGACACACCAATCAAGCAGTCGAGATTGAATTTCAAGGAAAAGGTTTTATTAAACACATTATGTTAACAAGACACTAAAAAAAAAAATAATGTAAAAAAAATAATAAAATCACAAATCGTGATACGCCGAATCTTCAGTTTGATAACTTTGGTGCCTGATGGGCGAAGCCATGTGAGAAGGTATTGGCGTGTAGGAGTTAGGGGGTGGGTGGCCGAAGTGGGAAACAGGGACATTGTGGCGCATTGGTGTCTGAGACTGTGACCAACCATTATAATATGAGGGCTCTGTCCGCTGCATTGGCCACAAATTCAGTTGTCGAGCTGTCCTGTGCACAGTCCTGTGTACTGTCCTGTGCACTGTCCTCCTGGGGAGAATAAAAAATGAAGTTATTAACCCGGAAACAAAAAGTCTTAACACCCTAACCGCATCCAAACTTTATATTTGTATTCATGCAAGAAATGTTGTAATAGATTTTTAGCTTAGTAAAATTAATAAACATTCCCATTTATTTATTACTTTGAACTACACTGTTCTGACTGCTAGGGGAACCTGATGAATATTTTATTGTCGAAATACTCTCACCAAGAATCCTTATCTGCCGGTTGAAAGCGATACTATTTTCTATATTGCTTAGATGGTATGGTTTATAAAGGTCGCCATTTGATACAAATGAAGGTCGCCATATAATACTTTACTGCGACAGGGTTACTTATGTGTACATGATTTTGTAATAACTTGTAATTGATGGGATAATCAGAAGTATAAAACATAAAATGCAGATAAATTATATGTAATTATAGGACACATTGGTGAACCAGTAGTGCAAAGAGGTACTTACTTGTTGCCCTTGTGAGTCCTGCTCGACGAGCTTCTCCGATGCAGTTTGTTCCACAGGTGCCAACAATCGAAAACACGTGGATGTCCGTGGCACCTCTTGGTCCCTAAGAAAATTCATATGTTCAAAGTACCAAAGCTTAGGCACGTAAACCTCTTCAGTGGAAGCTCCGGACTTTGTAGTGTGAAGGACCTTGTTAAGCTCCTTCCTCCACACCGTGCGTAGCGCCTGAATTTTCTTCTTTATAACCGCTTCGGTTGCTTGCTCTTCTGGTGCATGGAGATTGTACAAGTCAATGAGCTTTGAATAACCCTCCTTCCTCTTTTCCCTGTTGCAATACTCTGGAGATTTAATCTTCCAGAGGCAGGGAAAAGACTGGTAGATTTCTATGAAATCCCTGATAAATTCTACGCGATTTGACATCTGAAAAATAATTAAAAATAAAAGTTACGTGTTTAACAAAGAGTCCTTTAAACACTACTTTTACCAGTGTACCACCCGCTTCACAACAGCAGCCACACAAAGCGCTCATGTCGATCATACATTGTTCCATCTGCCACGCCCTAGGCCACCATAACCCTAAACAGTGTACCGCACGCTTCACTACAGCAGCCGCACAATGCCCTCATGCATTGTTCCATCTGCCACGCCCTAGGCCACCATAACCCAAAACAGTGTACCACCCGCTTCACTACAGCAGCCGCACAAAGCGCTCATGTCGATCATACATTGTTCCATCTGCCACGCCCTAGGCCACCATAACCCTAAACAGTGTACCGCACGCTTCACTACAGCAGCCGCACAATGCCCTCATGCCGACCATACATTGTTCCATCTGCCACGCCCTAGGCCACCATAACCCAAAACAGTGTACCACCCGCTTCACTACAGCAGCCGCACAAAGCGCTCATGCCGACCATACATTGTTCCATCTGCCACGCCCTAGCCCACCAGTCACAACCAGTCACAACAGCGTACCATCCGCTTCGCTACAGCAGCCTCACAAAGCGCTCATGACGACAATACATTGTTCCATCTGCCACGCTGTAGCCCACCAGTCACAACAGCGTACCATCCGCATCGCTTCAGCGGCGGAACAAAGCGCTCATGCCGACCAAACAGCGTTCCATCTACCACGCTCTAGCCCACCAGTCACAACCAGTCACAACAGCGTACCATCCGCATCGCTTCAGCGGCAGAACGAAGCGCTCATGCCGACCAAACAGCGTTCCATCTACCATGCTCTAGCCCACCAGTCACAACCAGTCACAACAGCGTACCATCCGCATCGCTTCAGCGGCGGAACGAAGCGCTCATGCCGACCAAACAGCGTTCCATCTACCACGCTCTAGCCCACCAGTCACAACCAGTCACAACAGCGTACCATCCGCTTCGCTACAGCAGCGTCACAAAGCGCTCATGATGACAATACATTGTTTCATCTGCCACGCTGTAGCCCACCAGTCACACCAGCGTACCATCCGCATCGCTTCAGCGGCGGAACAAAGCGCTCATGCCGACCAAACAGCGTTCCATCTACCACGCTCTAGCCCACCAGTCACAACAGCGTACCATCCGCTTCGCTACAGCAGCGTCACAAAGCGCTCATGACGACAATACATTGTTTCATCTGCCACGCTGTAGCCCACCAGTCACACCAGCGTACCATCCGCATCGCTTCAGCGGCGGAACGAAGCGCTCATGCCGACCATACAGCGTTCCATCCACTATGCCCAAGCGGTTTAACATACCTCGAAGCTGCGGTGCAAAGCGTGGAATATTCTGGGAAATACTAAATCCGACGTCCAGGTCCAGGTCCACCAAGTGTCCAGGTACAAAGTGAAGAAAGGAAATTTTGAAAGCTGTGAGGTGGCTTTGGGAACAATAGCGCTCAGGTGACAAATTTTCCAACCAATTGTGTGCACAGAACCTGTGGCCTATCAGCACATTAGCTAGCAGCTCAACACGCCCCTAGTGAACAACGTCACGCACAGATTATGCAAAATGTGCTCTGAATCGTCTTGTGTGACATGACCGGTACGACTGTCCCATACGACTTCTACATCGCAAATACGTCATGAAATTGTCGCTCCAGCGCCGTGCATCGCGAAGTGTGACCGCAGTCTACGATGTTGGAGCGATAATTAGGCGACGATGTAACGTCACGAATCGTGCCGTCGTAGCGATCAAAATTGTTTGAGCCTTATCAAAATTCTAGCCATAGTTACGTGGACACGACTTCACTGTGATCAATTATTATTATTTATTATTATAGCGCCATTTATTCCATGGCGCTTTACATGTGAGGAGGGGTATACATAATAAAAACAAGTACAATAATCTTAAACAATACAAGTCATAACTGGTACAGGAGGAGTAAGGACCCTGCCCGCGAGGGCTCACAGTCTACAAGGCATGGGGGAGGATACAATAGGGGATTATTACCTGGTTTGATATAGTGGTTTCAGATAATGGTTAATTACTTAGACGTAGCAGTATTTTACAACCCAACATAAAAAAGAATATAATAATATGTCATGGTCGGTGTTGTCACAGGAAGATAAGGTTGGACCTATTGCTTGGGAGACTGCAATAAGCAAGTCTCCCACGCACAATCCAAAAGGGCAAGGTGGAATAAAAAAAAAGTAACTTGTTAGCCGAAAACGGCAGACAAATGGACAATAGAACACAGAATAAGGGTTTCCTTTTTTATAGCTATGTTTGCAGAGCCCTCAGAGCAAAGTAATTGACATTCAATGCGAATTGAATTTCTAAGTCAAATGTAAGCTGAATTTGAGTTTCGGCACTTTATGTTGTTTCTCCCTTTCATTTTATAACTGTTTTGCTTATTTTATATATTTCTATGTTGTCTCTTTTTGCACTTTTCTGTTTTTTTTTTCATATTAAAGCTTAAATCCTTAAAAGGTTTGTTCCTTGTGTACTCTTTTCAAACCTTTTCTACTGTTTCATTAGGCAAACCAAGAAATGCCCAGGCCTCTTCAGATAGACCAAGATGATGTCTGGGCTTCACCATCTGTAGTGGACGTACAAACTAAAAATGAAAATATCTCTCTATTTTTTTCTTTTTTTTGTCTACCAAGCACAAAATAACCAAATTGGTTTTTAAACTAAATATTGCTGATGCGATTGAAAGAACTGTGAAGCATATGATCACTTCTATGAAAACTGAAGAACTACCTCCTCTGCTCCACCTCCCTGAAAACTAGCAAAACTCCTCACTGGTGAAGCCAACCTTACAGTACGAGATGCAGGGCTTCATAGAATCAATAGCTCAGAACTCGGTAGTTGGTGGCAGCGAGTTGTGAATCTGTGGTGTACAGATTGTGTTGGACATGTTTTAGTAGGATAACCCCTTACAGTTGCATTCCTATCATTTGCTGGGAAGGTTTACATAAGGCAGTATACAAATCATTATCATCAGTCTAAGCACTTGTAATGTAGTGACTCCAATAAATTGTTTTTTTTTTGTAAAGTACTAAATTTACAAGTCCGACCCATGAAAAAAATGTTCATTTGAACCATGCTTTAATACTTGGTATGGTCCTATAAGATGCAGCCTTTTTCAAAGCCTCACAGATTTTACAGTAAGGAACTATCCAAGCTCTTTCCCTTTTCGGCAGTTTATATACATTTCTCCAGTTAAAATATTGCTTGTACTTCTCTTCATCTTTGTCTAGACTCAGAAGATAGGAAGCCAATTCCTGATGGTTTAAAAAGTCATCAACATGAATGAAGGCATCTCCTGGGATGAACCGCTCATAATTTGCTCGTGGTGGACCCAACACAACAGGAACACATCCTGAGTAAAGTGCGTTGTACCAGAATTTTTCTGTTATATAGTCTTCATGGATGGAATTCTCAAAAGCTAAGTAAAATTTGTAAGTTGAGAGTATTTCGAGATGTCTGTCTCTTGGAAGTTGAAGATGTTGCCTTCCATATATGTCAACATGTAAGTAGTTCTTTAGCTGTTGATAATATTGAACTCTTTTAGATTTTACTTTCCAATTACTAACTGCCCAGGCCACTAGCTTTGTCTTCTTGGGGATAGTAAAATTTACTGTCCCATAGTGCTTTTCTATCCAACCAGATGGAGCAAAAATGTCAGAGTCTGTCCTGTAGGACATTGTAAGGTTCATAAGATTGTCCATAAATGAAAGGTTTGGACAATGACTTGGAGATTCAAGGCTAAGCCAAATCCAGTACTGGTTAGATGGTCTTGGTTCCTGAGGTAGTTGTTTCTTAGAACGACTCACATCTCTGTGGTGGATTACAACAGCATTTGCTGATGAGTACATGTTACGGTCTGCAGTGTAAAAGCAGCCAGATCCATCAAACTGTTGTGGACAACTGTTAAGAGGAAATTTTTTGCCAAAGGGAAACGTCCATAGCAATATAACTAGTACTGGTTCTCTTGGGGAAACTGTTGACGTGACTACATTTATTTGTGGGTCAGAATGGAAAGCTTTTTTTTTGTTCATCATTGTGAAAATGGTAACAGAGAGAAATATTTGCAAAATGACAATGAAAAAGATCCTGCTCAGTTTCAAAGAGTTGTCTGTGGGAGGCATTTGCAGAGTAAATATCTATATTTGGATCCGTTGAAGATATTTATTTCATAATCTCTTCTTTATTCATAGATTTGAACGTTTATTGTGGAAACTATGATGAAAACACAGAGAACATATATATTACTATCGACAATTAACGATTGCTACTTTTAAATACATTTTCTTAAGATTAAATATTAATTTACTGTTAAATTACTTAAAACGCATCAGGTTTTTATATTGATTCATTTTTAGAAACATTCTCATGTGTGTTGATATTACTGGTACATATTTCTTTATTCCCGGTCCGAAAATCCACCACCCAATATGCTCATTAGTTGAGAAGTTGTTTCTTGTGCACTGATTCTTACTAGCTGGTCTGCAACAAATCAAAGATAACCCCATCATTCATGTAGACTAAGCTAATGGGCATGTGTGCAAAGAGTAGTAAAGGGGCACTATAAGGCCGGCCTCACACTAGCGAGTTTTACGGACGTAAGAGAGGTGCTGAAAATACGGATTGCATACGGTACAATGCTTCTCTATGCCCCTGCTCCTATCAGCCGTATTTTACTGATCCGTATTATACGGTCTTCTACGGCCGTAGAAAATTGCAGCATGCTGCGTTTGTCACCGTATTGCGCAAAAAATCCGCCAATGAAATTCTATGGGGCCAGAAAAATACGGAATACACACGGACCAGCAGTGTGACTTGCGAGAAATACGCAGCGGTGTTAGAGAGAAAAGCCGGCAATTCAGTGCGGTGTACAGTAAAATCACACTGACAGGTTACAATAGAATAGGTAGAATAAATGTCTACACATAGAACAGGTATATATATATATATATATATATATATATATGTCACTGAGCGACATATATGTATATATATTAATATTTAATACAGCGCTAGATAGCTTTGAAGCTGGTAATTCAATTGCCGGCTTTTGCGATCTCCTTCACAAACCCGACATGATATGAGACATGGTTTACATACAGTAAACCATCTCATATCCCCATTTTTTTTTTTTTGCATATTCCACACTACTGTTAGTAGTGGGTATGTGCAAAATTTGGGCTGTCTAGCGATTAAATTAAAGGGTTAAATGGTGGAAAAAATTGGCGTGGGCTCCCGCGCAATTTTCTCCGCCAGAGTAGTAAAGCCAGTGACTGAGGGCAGATATTAATAGCCTGGAGAGGGTCCATGGTTATTGGCCCCCCCCTGGCTAAAAACACCTGCCCCCAGCCACCCCAGAAAAGGCACATCTGGAAGATGCGCCTATTCTGGCACTTGGCCACTCTCTTCCCATTCCCGTGTAGCGGTGGGATATGGGGTAATGAAGGGTTAATGCCACCTTGCTATTGTAAGGTGACATTAAGCCTAATTAATAATGGAGAGGCGTCAATTATGACACCTATCCATTATTAATCCAATTGAATGAAAGGGTTAAAAAAACCACACACATTATTAAAAATTATTTTAATGAAATAAAAACAAAGGTTGTTGTAATATTTTATTTAACGCCCAATCCAATCACTGAAGACCCTCGTTCTGTAAAAGAAAAAACATAATAAACCAACAATATACTTACCTTCCTCAGATCTGGAAAGTCCAACGATGTAAATCCTTCTGAAGGGGTTAAAACATTTTGCAGCAAGGAGTTCCGCTAATGCAGGCTGCTCCTGGCTGCAAAACCCCGGGGAATGAAGCTAAATATAGGTCAATGATCTATATTTAGCTTCATTTGCGGTGAGGCGCCCTCTGCTGGCTGTTCATAGATCGTGGGAACTAACCTAGAAAGCCTGGGAGCTTTCTAGGAAAGTTCCCACGATCTAGGAACAGCCAGTAAACCATGTCTTCTCTCCTTTTTTTTTGCAGATTCCACACTACTAATGTCAGTAGTGTGTATCTGCAAAATTTGGCCGTTCTATCTACTAAATTAAAGGGTTAAATGGTGGAAAAAATTGGCGTGGGCTCCTGCGCAATTTTCTCCGCCAGAGTAGTAAAGCCAGTGACTGAGGGCAGATATTAATAGCCTCTGCTGGTTGTCCTCATATGAACTCGAGCCTGGGAGCTTTCCAGGAAAGATCCCACGCTCGAGGGACATCCAGTAGAGGGCGCATCACCACGAATGAAGGTAACTACAGGTCATTGACCTACATTACCTTCATTCCCCGGGGTTTTACAGACAGGAGCACAGCTGCATTATAGCAGAGCTCCTGCCTGTAAAATATTTTAACCCCTTCAGATGGATTTACATCGTGGGACGTTACAGATCTTCGGAAGGTATGTATATTGTTGGTTTATTATTTTTCCTTTGTTACAGAGCGAGGGTCTTCAGGTGGATTGAGAGAGCAATAAAATATTAAAACAACCTGTGTGTTTATTTAATTAAAAAAAATTTAATAATGTGTGTGTTTTTTTAACCATTTCATGCTATTAGATTAATAATGGATAGGTGACATAATTGACGCCTCTCCATTATTAATCTGGCTTAATGTCACCTTAGAATAGCAAGGTGACATTAACCCTTCATTACCCCATATCCCACCGCTACTAGGGAATGGGAAGAGAGTGGCCAAGTGCCAGAATAGGCGCATCTTCCAGATGTGCCTTTTCTGGGGTGGCTGGGGGGGATGTTTTTAGCCAGGGGATGGGGGGCAATAACCATGGACCCTCTCCAGGCTATTAATATCTGCCCTCAGTCACTGGCTTTACTACTCTGGCGGAGAAAATTGCACGGGAGCCCACGCCAATTTTTACCGCCATTTAACCCTTTAATTTAATAGCTAGACAGCCCAAATTTTTCACATACACACTACTAACATTAGTAGTGTGGAATATGCAAAAAAATGGGGATATGAGACGGTTTACTGTATGTAAACCATGTCTCATATCATGTCGGGGTTAGGAAGGAGATAGCAAAAGCCGGCAATTGAATTACCGGCTTTAAAGCTATCTCGCGCTGGATACAATAATAATATATATACATATACAGTATGTGTCTACTGACATATATATCTATATATATAATTGTCTAAGGGTTTTTCCGTCTGTCTGTCTGTCTGTCTGTCTGTCCTGGAAATCCCTCCTCTCTGATAGGTCGAGGCCGCCAGGCCTCGACCAATCAGAGACCGGCACAGCATCGACGTAGAAATCCCGCGTCTCTGATTGGTCGAGGCCGCCACTTCTGTATTGATCAGTCCTCCTGACACTTCTGTATTGATCAGTCCTCCTGACACTTCTATATTGATCAGTCCTCCTGATACCTCTATATTGATCAGTCCTCCTGACACTTCTATATTGATCAGTCCTCCTGACACTTCTATATTGATCAGTCCTCCTGACACTTCTATATTGATCAGTCCTCCTCATACCTCTATATTGATCAGTCCTCCTGACACTTCTATATTGATCAGTCCTCCTGACACTTCTATATTGATCAGTCCTCCTGACACTTCTATATTGATCAGTCCTCCTGATACCTCTATATTGATCAGTCCTCCTGATACCTCTATATTGATCACAGTCCTCCTGACACTTCTATATTGATCAGTCCTCCTGATATCTCTATATTGATCAGTCCTCCTGATACCTCTATATTGATCAGTCCTCCTGACATTCTATATTGATCAGTCCTCCTGACACTTCTATATTGATCAGTCCTCCTGATACCTCTATATTGATCAGTCCTCCTGACAGTTCTCCTGACACTTCTATATTGATCAGTCCTCCTGACACTTCAATATTGATCAGTCCTCCTGACACCTCTATATTGATCAGTCCTCCTGACACTTCTATATTGATCAGTCCTCCTGACACTTCTATATTGATCAGTCCTCCTGACACTTCTATATTGATCAGTCCTCCTGACACTTCAATATTGATCAGTCCTCCTGACACTTCTATATTGATCAGTCCTCCTGATACCGCTATATTGATCAGTCCTCCTGACATTCTATATTGATCAGTCCTCCTGACACTTCTATATTGATCAGTCCTCCTGATACCTCTATATTGATCAGTCCTCCTGACACTTCTATATTGATCAGTCCTCCTGACACTTCTATATTGATCAGTCCTCCTGACACTTCTATATTGATCAGTCCTCCTGATACCTCTATATTAATCAGTCCTCCTGACACTTCTATATTGATCAGTCCTCCTGATACCTCTATATTGATCAGTCCTCCTGACAGTCCTCCTGACACTTCTATATTGATCAGTCCTCCTGACACTTCAATATTGATCAGTCCTCCTGACACTTCAATATAGATCAGTCCTCCTGACACTTCTATATTGATCAGTCCTCCTGACACTTCAATATTGATCAGTCCTCCTGACACTTCTATATTGATCAGTCCTCCTGACACTTCTATATTGATCAGTCCTCCTGACACTCCTATATTGATCAGTCCTCCTGACACTTCTATATTGATCAGTCCTCCTGACACTTCTATATTGATCAGTCCTCCTGACACTTCTATATTGATCAGTCCTCCTGATACCTCTATATTGATCAGTCCTCCTGACACTTCTATATTGATCAGTCCTCCTGATACCTCTATATTGATCAGTCCTCCTGACACTTCTATATTGATCAGTCCTCCTGACACTTCTATATTGATCAGTCCTCCTGACACTTCTATATTGATCAGTCCTCCTGACACTTCTATATTGATCAGTCCTCCTGACACTTCTATATTGATCAGTCCTCCTGATACCTCTATATTGATCAGTCCTCCTGACACTTCTATATTGATCAGTCCTCCTGACACTTCTATATTGACTAAGGGTTTTTCCATCTGTCTGTCTGTCTGTCTTTCTGTCTGTCCTGGAAATCCCACGTCTCTGATTGGTCAAGGCCGCCAGGCCTCGACCAATCAGCGACGGGCAATCAGTCCTCCTGACACTTCTATATTGATCAGTCCTCCTGACACTTCTATATTGATCAGTCCTCCTGACACTTCTATATTGATCAGTCCTTCTGATACTTCTATATTGATCAGTCCTCCTGATACCTCTATATTGATCAGTCCTCCTGACACTTCTATATTGATCAGTCCTCCTGATACCTCTATATTGATCAGTCCTCCTGACATTCTATATTGATCAGTCTTCCTGACATTCTATATTGATCAGTCCTTCTGACACCTCTATATTGATAAATCCTCCTGACACTTCTATATTGATCAGTCCTCCTGACACTTCTATATTGATCATTCCTCCTGACACTTCTGTATTGATCATTCCTCCTGACACTTCTGTATTGATCATTCCTCCTGACACTTTTATATTGATCAGTCCTCCTGACACCTCTATATTGATCAGTCCTCCTGACACTATATTGATCAGTCCTCCTGACACCTCTATATTGATCAGTCCTCCTGACACCTCTATATTGATCAGTCCTCCTGACACTTCTATATTGATCAGTCCTCCTGACACCTCTATATTGATCAGTCCTCCTGACACTTCTATATTGATCAGTCCTCCTGACACCTCTATATTGATCAGTCCTCCTGACACTTCTATATTGATCAGTCCTCCTGTCACTTCTATATTGATCAGTCCTCCTGTCACTTCTATATTGATCAGTCCTCCTGTCACTTCTATATTGATCAGTCCTCCTGACACCTCTATATTGATCAGTCCTCCTGACACTTCTATATTGATCAGTCCTCCTGACACTTCTATATTGATCAGTCCTCCTCGACCAATCAGCGACGGGCACAGCGACGATGATGTCATAAAGGACGTAGAAATCCCACGTTTCTGATTCAGAGACGGGCACAGTATCGACGTAGATGTCATAATGGTTGCCATGGCGACGATGATGTCATAAAGGTTGCTTCGACCAATCAGGGACGGGAACAGTCTGACGCGAATTCTGGAATCATCATTGTCCATATACTACGGGGACATGCATATTCTAGAATACCCGATGCGTTAGAATCGGGCCACAATCTAGTATATATATATATATATATATATATATATATATATATACAGTATATATGCTTTTATGATTTTTTTAACACATGGATCCTTTGTATGTCCGTATGTCGGTTTTGCAAGCCTGCAAAAAAATCTCGCAGTACGGATGCCATACGGATTACATACGGAGGATGCCTTGCGCAGAATACGCTGACACACCCTGCCTACGGAGGAGATACGGACCACTATTTTGGGGACTTTTCTGCGTATTACGGCCGTAATTTACGGACCGTATTTTTATACGCTGAGTGTGAGGCCGGCCTTACAAGTATGAAACAGCAATATCTAGACATAAGACTTTTTTTTAGCAATTGTAAATAAATTTTTTTGCCATTTTGCAAGATTTAAAATGTTAAATTACATTTATTCAAGGAACAACATCTTACACAAATGAATCATACCCTTAGGGTACTGTCACACTATACGATTTACCTACGATCACGACCAGCGATATGACCTGGCCGTGATCGTAGGTAAATCGTAGTGTGGTCGCTGGGGAGCTGTCACACAGACAGCTCTCCAGCGACCAACAATGCTGAGGTACCCGGGTAACCAGGGTAAACATCGGGTTACTAAGCGCAGGGCCGCACTTAGTAATCCGATGTTTACCCTGGTTACCAGCGTAAAAAAAAACAAACAGCACATACTTACATTCCGGTGTCCGTCAGGTCCCTTGCCGTCTGCTTCCCGCACTCACTGACTGCCGGCCGTAAAGTGAAAGTGAACCGCTGTGCTCTGCTTTCACTTTACGGCCGGCAGTCACTGAGTGCGGGAAGCAGACGGCAAGGGACCTGATGGACACCAGAATGTAAGTATGTGCTGTTTGGTTTTTTTTAGTTTTACTCTTGTAACCAGGGTAAACATCGGGTTACTAAGCGTGGCCCTGCGCTTAGTAACCCGATGTTTACCCTGGTTACAAGCGAACGCATCGCTAGATCGCATCGCTAGATCGGTGTCACACACACCGATCTAGCGATGCCAGCGGGAGATCCAGCGACGAAAGAAAGTTCTAAACGATCTGCTACGACGTACGATTCTCAGCAGGATCCCTGATCGCTGCTGCGTGTCAGACACAGCGATATCGTAACGATATCGCTGGAACGTCACGAATCGTACCGTCGTAGCGATCGAAATGGCAGTGTGTGACGGTACCCTTAGCATTGCTTTATTCAGAGTCATATTTTGATTTCAAACATGACACTAATAGCTAGAGATGATGAATACTCTGATAAATTGAATTTGCTTGCTCAATGAAATGTTTCCCCTCAAGAAAATTAAAACACAGGTACTCTACTTGTCCTGAAAATATGTCTGCAACTTTCTGAGGTCCAAAAAAAGCAAAGGTATTGGGAAACCACTTATTAAAATGTAACCGCTATTAGGCCATAAAATAAATAAGTTAAGTGTGCAAGCCTAAATTACCACAGATATACAAACACAAAGTACCTCCTAATAGACTGTATTTAACAAGGGGTGCTAGGAATATAGTATAAATCAATTATTGTGTCATTCCATAATTGTCAAACTGGTATATCTACCCTGCTTTATTTTTATAGACCAACAAAGGTTAAGTTTTAATAAGCTATTTCCCAATACCTTTGCTATTTTTAGATTTATAACCAATTGTCTTATCTAATTACTAGTGTAATATTAACATTCTAAGGTCTCATAGGACTATATTGAACTGTCTTTGATCTTTTTAACATAAAAACAATCTTTCTCATTTAGATGACTTTGATTAAACAGACCGGAGCACTGCGCTATCAAACTTTTCAGGCTACTTAAATTGTAAAAATAGTCTAAAAATGTTGGCCTTTTTGGTGCTAATGGAAGGAACCATGGCTTTTTTACATGGTGCAGTGCATGGTAAAAATTATCATGTTTTTGCAAATTTTAAGAGCTTTGCTATTTGTGCTAAATGAAGAAGCCAGGGGCTGGCTGGCACTTTTCAGCCTGGGTGGCAATCAGAAGGCAATGGCCCTCGAGTTGTGGTGGCCATCCTTTTCCCTGCTTATCTCTGGCTACTGCATTAAAGTAGCAGAGATAACAGGCTTTAAAAGGCCACTGTCACCCCCCTCCAGCCGTTATAAACTAAAAGAGCCACCTTGTGCAGCAGTAATGCCGCATTCTAACAAGGTGGCTCTTTTAGTTTTTGTTTCTGTTATTCCCACAATAAATGTATTTATAATTCTGCTGAAATACCTGTCTTTGTCCATGGAGGCGGGTCTGAAGCCTCCTCTTAGAAGCGCCCAACTGCCGTCAGTCATCTCTTGTGTAGATTTTCGGCGCCCCCTCAGCGCTGTTATTGTGTGAATTCCGGCGCCTGCGCTCTGCTCTTCTGCCTTGCGCAGGCGCATAGAGCATTTGCCGTCCGAGCGCTGATGCCGGGTTCCTTTCTGCGCTTGTGCGGGCAGTGCGGCCAGCTTGTTACTGAATCCCCGCCCCGCACTGTGTTATGCATTATGCACAGTGCGGGGCTGGGATTCCTGGGCATGCGCACTGCGCTTGTCAGACGCTCCACAGGTCCCCCGCCTTCCAGCGTTGTTCTGTGCGGCTGTTCCAGACGCCGGCAAAGATACCTGTATATTCCGGCAACGCTGAAAGGTGGGGGACCTGGGGAGTGTCTGAGAAGCGCAGTGCGCATGCCCAGGAATCCCAGCCCCGCACTGTGCATAATGCATAACACAGTGCAGGGCGGGGATTCAGTAACAGGGTGGCCGCACTGCCCGCACAGGCGCAGAACGGAACCCGGCACCAGCGCTAGGACGGCAAATGCTCTATGCGCCTGTGCAAGGCAGAAGAGCAGAGCGCAGGCGCCGGAGTTCACACAATAACAGCACTGAGGGGGCGGCGAAAATCTACACAAGAGATGAGTGACGGCAGTTGGGCGCTTCTAAGAGGAGGCTTCAGACCCGCCTCCATGGACAAAGACAGGTATTTCAGCAGAATTATAAATACATTTATTGTGAGAATAACAGAAACAAAAACTAAAAGAGCCACCTTGTTAGAATGCAGCATTACTGCTGCACAAGGTGGCTCTTTTAGTTTCTAACGGCTGGAGGGGGGTGACAGTGGCCCTTTAAAAACAAGCTGGTACATAGATATGGGAATAGAACGGAGCTTGCTGCATAGACATGGGAGCAGAACCAAGCTTACTCCAGAGATTTGTCACCAGAATCAAGCTTACTCCAGAGATATGGAAGCAGAATCGAGCTTACTACAGAGATATGGGAGCAGAACGGAGCTTACTACAGAGATATGGGAGCAGAACAGAGCTCACTCAAGAGATATGGGAGCAGAAATTAGCTTGCTGCAGAGATATGGGAGCAGGACTGAGCTTACTGCAGAGATATGGGAGCAGAAAGGGGCTTACTGCAGAGATAAGGGGGCAGAACCAAGCTTACTGCAGAGATATGGGAGCTGAACCGAGCTTACTAAAGAGATAAGGGAGCAGGGCCAAGCTTACTACAGAGATAAGGGAGCAGAACCAAGCTTACTACAGAGATAACCAAGCTTAATAAGTCTAGTACATCGAACCAAGCCTGCTACATAGAAACTGGAAAAGAACTGAGATTACGGCATACATACGGTACCATAATCTAGATTAAAAGCTCACCGACACAAAAAGAGGACTTACAAATCCTCCAAAAAATTCAAAAAAGTCACAGAAAAAAGCAGAGATGTTTTACCTGCTGAAGCCTCCAACTGAATGCACCAGCAGGGCGCAGCAGACCCGATAAATGATGGCAAACACACAGGTGCAAAAAATACCGATGAAACAACCACTTTCAATCCAGTGTTGGCTGTTTGGCATTAGTGCACAAAAAGATAAGAGATACTAGTCTGTATATGGCATAATTCACACACGCAATGCAAGGCATCTGGTTTACAGCCTATTAGTAACGCACATACAGGCGGGCTGCCCAGTGCTACAAAATGCATGCTGTGTGAACAGAGGCCAATAGTTTACAGAGCCATCATGGTCCGACTGCGTCCTGCAAGATAAAGTGCAAAAAGAAAACCACATATCAATGTATGTAAGGTATTAGTTTATATTGGGGCCTCAATACGTAAGCTGGCAACCCACGTCAAGGGTCCTTACAATTTGCCAGTCCTAACGCTAAACATTGAATAAAAGCTCACCGACACAAAAAGAGGACTTACAAATCCTCCAAAAAATTCAAAAAAGTCACAGAAAAAAGCAGAGATGTTTTACCTGCTGAAGCCTCCAACTGAATGCACCAGCAGGGCGCAGCAGACCCGATAAATGATGGCAAACACACAGGTGCAAAAAATACCGATGAAACAACCACTTTCAATCCAGTGTTGGCTGTTTGGCATTAGTGCACAAAAAGATAAGAGATACTAGTCTGTATATGGCATAATTCACACACGCAATGCAAGGCATCTGGTTTACAGCCTATTAGTAACGCACATACAGGCGGGCTGCCCAGTGCTACAAAATGCATGCTGTGTGAAAAGAGGCCAATAGTTTACAGAGCCATCATGGTCCGACTGCGCCATGCAAGATAAAGTGCAAAAAGAAAACCACATATCAATGTATGTAAGGTATTAGTTTATATTGGGGCCTCAATACATAAGCTGATGCCTTGCATTGCGTGTGTGAATTATGCCATATACAGACTAGTATCTCTTATCTTTTTGTGCACTAATGCCAAACAGCCAACACTGGATTGAAAGTGGTTGTTTCATCGGTATTTTTTGTACCTGTGTGTTTGCCATCATTTATCGGGTCTGCTGCGCCCTGCTGGTGCATTCAGTTGGAGGCTTCAGCAGGTAAAACATCTCTGCTTTTTTCTGTGACTTTTTTTCATAATCTAGATTACTACACTGATACAATACCAGAACCAAGCTTACTGCTTAGATATGGTGCCATAACGGAGCTTACTTACAAACATACATACAATACGGCTACACAGTGCCTACTACTGTCACCACTACACAGCGAATACATAATATTATATTATTACCATTACCTCTATATGAAACTACATTCTATACAAAGACCAGTGATACCACCATACACCCTTTACTATGACTGAATTACATTTAGCTGCTACTAAATTTAAAAAAGAAATGCTACCTAAAAAGAGCAATACTACAACCTAACAGTAACCGTATATTGATAGATACCAGTTCAGCAGAACAAGTGATTACAGTACAGTTATATATAGTAACTTACACATGACGCTCTTTCTGATTCGGATCATTCACTTTTCTATCTGGCCCAGACCGACATGACTACTTCTCCAGCCAGGACTCATCTGCACAGATTACAACAAAGGTACATTTGACTTCTCACATTTCCAGCGCCGTCTCCATCTATTCCCAACCTACAAAAACTCCCCACTCTGTGTGCACCTGCAGTGTGGACCACTGACCCCAATATTTAATCAATTGTGTTATTACTAGGATTACTCCCATCCCAAAAAAATTAAAGTGTCCCACAGAAAGTAGTAATGCCCCTACTGTGCAAAGACCTGTTTGCTCCTTTGAAAGATATAATATCCCAAGTTCCTCCTTCCAGCAACAAATATCCTTGAGTGCTCACTTAAACTAACAATGTCCCCCTCTCAAAACAAAGGAACCTGAGTGCCCCATCAAAACTAATAATGTCACCATTCATAACAAATAATGTCCTCTGAGCACCCATACAGCTCTGTATATACGGATTGATGGTCCTAGAGCTCCCAATACCCCTTTATTATACATTGAGGACTCCAAAACTTCCTATATATAGAATGAGGCTTTACAGTTTTCTATATATACTATAGCTCCCCACAAATAGTATGTCTCCAAAAACCCCTATATATAGTGTGGCACCCCTAGGGGTATTTGCCACAAAAATAGTTACTGACACTAAATACAAATATTAAGATAGCAAAACTGCACTACCACCTCCGGCCAGAAGGGGGAGCTCCAGAGACTCCTCTTGATCCATTCTGGTCTGAGAGAAGAAATGGCAGTTGGGCTAAGGAGCTGATAGTGAGAGGTCATACAGCTGAATTTCTAACAGCCCTATGACTGTTTCCAGGCCTAAATCACCGGCCTGAGGAGAAGAGGGATAGAGAAAAAGGACATTGTGAGAACCGGGTAGCATTAATCACTACCCAGAACAGGCGCAAAGACGGATACCGGATTCGTGGCTGTATTCATTATATATAATACAGCAACCGGAAAAACGTGAGGTGATATCAGCTTCACTAGGGCCGGACGCAGCAACAGACACAGAGTTCAGCGGTACTCCCGGAGGGGGTAAGCCGATAAAAGGACTCGGGTTGCCCGTCGAACCAGGACCCGGAGGGGACAGATTGGGCCGGCAGCCAGTTCACATACAGCAGCAGGGCCACACAGAAACTGCGTACAATAAGAGGCGAAGAGTAACTCAGAGTTCCCATACAGACTCCGGTGACAGGACTGGTTGTAAATCCCTTTATGTTGAAGTAAACTGGTTAAACGTTTCAGTGCCTCAGTCTTTCATTTGGACAATAGCCAACTATCCAGGATCGGGATCATCACCGCTGGGAGAACCTGCTGCTGATCAAGTAAGTGCCTGTTCCCTCACGATACCCCTTACACTGTGTACTGCCTGAGGCCACAGCACCGGGTCAAGCCACCCGTGACATCCCCCTCAAGAGACAGACCCCATTGGTCCGGTGCTGGGTATCCCGATCTCCTGGGCGTCACAATTGGCGTCACGAACAGGATGTAGCCAGCCCGTATACCGGGTATTGTGTGCCGTGATTGGAGCCCAAAACTGTGAAAACTTGGATGAAAAATCTTGAAAATTGACTTTATTAAAGAAAATTCCATTCCCCATTGAAAACTATTGAAAGTGACTTTTCCCCATTCGTTATAATGGAGTAAAGATGGCCGCCATCCCCTGAGGTAATCACCTCATAACCGTTAGGCACGAGACTGTTAATTGAGCTATGCCATCACCTGAGCCCCAGTCTGACTGAAAAACTTCAGAATCCGCCATTACAGAGCGCGCGGCCGGCAGGAGCAGCAGGGGGCGTGTCATTGTGGGTGGCACCAAGCTGAGCGCTCTGACGTCAGAGCAAAGGGAAAACCGATCCTGCTGCACAGCGGAACGAATCTACACTATCCCGACAGAAGCGGAGGACCGGAAGGGTCCGGATTAACTAAGGGGGCACAGTATGTCGCAGCACGGAGACGCCGCAGCACCCGGCGACGCTAATGCAGCTGAAAGACAGAGTGTCGATAGAGAGTCCGGTAGCGCAGCGGTGCAAGGAGCGGCGCCCATCATGCCGGTGCTGATGCCATATACCCCGGGTGGCCCGTGGCTTCCAATGTATGAAGGTGAGCCTAATACCCTTGACAATTTCAGAGAAAAGATGCTGGCCCATTTTAACATGTTCCCCGTGGGTGAAGTTCAGCGTGTTAGTCTCCTGATGATGCAGTTAAGTGGCCATGCTAAGCGAGAAGTCAAAGCATGGGCAGCTGATCTGAAAGGCACTGTTGAACGCATATTTGCTGGATTAAAAGCTACATTTGAAACCACTGCCAGCAGCAAAGCTAAAGTACGATTCTTTAATTGCAAACAAAAAGTTAATGAGGGTGTGAGAGACTTTGCCTTAAACCTGCAGGAAGCCCTTAAATCACTTACACTGGCTGAACCCATTTTTAACACCGGAGCGGATAAACTGCTAAGAGATCAATTTATTGAGGGACTCTACACCCCTTCTCACCGGGGGCATGTGAGCATGCTTGTTTTTAAGAACCCTGAATTGACATTTGCCCAATTAAAGGAGAGCGCTATACGTCTCCAGCTGGCAGAGGCGCCTCGGGATCAGGAGCCTGTGCAACCCATGGCAGAGGCTCCTCAACAACAGGGAGTGCCAGTGACATCAGCTATGTCCGGGGCCATTGCTAAACCCCTGGGGCCCAGTACTAATGAGGCTCTTCAACAAAAGCTTGACTCTTTAACTGATGTTGTTGCTTCAATGGCTAAAACCATGCAGGAGATGAGAGGACCCAAGATGGAGTTGTCAAACCGTAGAGAAGATGTTCCATGGATGAGACCCCGGAGATACCCGACATGGAGAGGACGACCCCGTGACCGCTACCAACCGGATGGACAGCCCATTTGCCGCCATTGCCAGCAGCCAGGCCACTTTGCACGAGATTGTGATTTAAACGGGAATCCCCTGGGAATGCGGGCCGCTTCGCAGGAATGAACTTTCAAGGCCCAACACCCTGGCACGACAGGTACATCGGAGGACGACCCATTATCCCTATCGTGCTGGACGGAATGCCCCTCAACGCTTTGCTGGACACAGGTTCCCAGATTTCATCTATACCGTATATCCTTTATAAGAGGTACTGGGCTGATGAAGATATTGATAAAGGGCCCTCTGATGTTGAACTAGATATATGGGCCAGTAATGGTAAGTTGGTACCGAAACTAGGATTCAGGGAGATGACCATAAAGATTGGTAAAGTAGAATTGAAGAAACAGGGTATAATTGTTGTTGATGTTGACCGGCGGAACTGTGAACCAACTGTATTGATAGGAATGAATGTGTTAGAGAACTGCTTTTCCGAAGTCATTTCTGTCTTACAGCAAATTGCTGAAACTGCCCAATAGTGCCAGCAGAGAGTTCTCCGGAGGGAAATAAAAGTATTGATGTTAAGGCAACAGGTAGAAGTTGCAGGTGGAGAAATCGGCAGTGTGAGGGTAAGTGATCCAACGTCTATTGTAATCCCACCAAAAACAGAGATGCTGGTATGGTGTAGAGCAGCCATTGGTACTAAGGGACGAGATTATCAAGCCTTAACAGAACCAGTGTACACCGACAGCAGGCCCACTATACTCACAGCACGAGGGATAGTCGAGGTACACCGAGGACGGGTGCCGGTACGACTTTTGAACTGTGGAGAGGAAGAGGTCACTTTGCCAAGGTATGCTACAGTGGCAAAGCTATATACTGTTGACAACAATGCCATCACAACCATTGAGCCCTTAGAACCAACCTGTAACGTGGAAGGCAACGGCTCAGATGGAGAATTGGAGGATTGGTGCCAACAGCTACACGTGGGCATAAATTCAACACCTACCCATCAAAAACAAGGGGTGTATAGGCTAGTGATGGAATATGAACAAGTCTTCAGTAAACACCCATTGGACTTCGGACGGATAGAAGGGGTAGAACACACAATCCCCACCGGTGACCATCCCCCAATAAAAGAAAGATATAGACCCATACCGCCCGCTCACTATCAATGTGCAAAAGATATGCTGAGGGAGATGAAACAGGCCGGGGTAATAAGAGACAGCTGTAGCCCCTGGGCGGCCCCTCTAGTGATTGTCAAAAAAAAAAGACGGAGCCATGAGAATGTGCGTAGACTACCGGCAGATTAATAACATCACCCATAAAGACACCTACCCCTTACCTAGGATAGAAGAGTCCTTGACTGCTTTGAAATCTGCTAATTATTTTTCCACCTTAGACTTAACAAGCGGGTATTGGCAAGTCCCTGTGGCTGAGAGAGATAAGGAAAAGACGGCATTCACCACACCAATGGGTCTAAGTGAATTTAATCGCATGCCGTTCGGACTCTGCAATGCATCCGGTACCTTCCAGCGACTGATGGAATGCTGCCTCGGACACAAGAACTTCGAGACCGTCCTCCTGTACCTAGATGATGTGATCGTCTACTCAAAGACTTACGAACAACACTTAAAAGACCTGGCAGAAGTGTTCGAAGCCTTATCCAGGTATGGCATGAAAATCAAGCCATCCAAATGTCACCTTCTCAAGCCAAAGGTACAGTACCTGGGACACATCGTGAGTTCGGAGGGAGTAGCACCGGATCCCAAGAAAATAACCGCCATAAGGGATTGGCCGAGACCTACCAGCGCAAAAGAAGTGAGGCAATTCCTGGGATTGGTGCATTACTATCGCAGATTTATAAAAGGATTTACCAAGTTGGCAGCACCCTTGCAAGACACCTTGGTAGGGCAGACGAAGAAACCTTCAAACCGAAACCCTCCTTTCCAGTGGAACGACGAAAGGGAAGACTCCTTTGAACAACTAAAGAAGGCACTAACCGGAGAGGAGGTTCTGGCATACCCAGATTACCATCAGCCTTTCATCCTCTACACCGATGCCAGTAATGTGGGACTAGGAGCGGTGCTGTCACAAAAGCAAGAAGGTCGGGAGAAAGTCATCGCCTTTGCAAGTAGAAAGCTGCGGCCTACTGAAAGAAATCCAGAAAATTATAGCTCCTTCAAATTGGAACTACTGGCAGTAGTTTGGGCTGTGACTGAACGTTTCAAACACTATCTGGCCGCTGCAGAATTTATTGTCTATACTGACAACAATTCGTTGACCCACCTGGACACAGCCAAATTAGGTGCGTTAGAACAGCGATGGATAGCCCGGTTATCTAATTACAACTTCAAGATCAAGTATCGAGCAGGTCGCAAGAATGGAAATGCCGATGCCCTATCCCGGATGCCACACTTGAGAGATGTAGAAGAAACGGGGAAGCTTGAAGAAATTGAACTACCAGCCTTCCATCATCCCAAGGCAAAACATCATCAGTCAAGTACCTATCAGAAACAACAAGAGGTGAATTTTAATCCGTTAGCACACCATAGATGGGCTGACACCCAAGACAGCAATCCGGCTGTGAAGTTGGTGAAGGAACTGTTAACTGAGCAAAGTGCATATCCCGATGAGGATGCCCCAGAAGAGACGCATCAACTCTGGAAAGAGAGAGGCAAAATGTTCCTGTATCAAGGGAAGCTCTGTAGAAGGTACACCAATCCGAAAACACATGAATTGGTTTGGCAGATTATCGTGCCTAAACAAGATGTCAAGATGGTCCTCGAAGCTTACCATAATGGTGCTGGTCACTTCGGTTGGAAAAAGTTAGAAGTACTTCTAAGAGAAAGATTTTATTGGGTCGGGATGAGAAAATCAATCGAACAGTGGTGCAGAAATTGTGGCCCGTGCAACCTCAGAAGAAACGATCAAAAGAACCAAAGAGCACCACTGCAGCCCATAATCACCAAACAACCACTTGAACTTGTAGCCATAGACCACGTGAAGTTAATACCAAGCCGGTCCGGCTATGTCTATGCCTTGACCATCGTGGACCATTATTCACGCTTCTTGGTAGTAGTACCCGTAAAAGATCTGACAGCAAAAACAGCAGCCAAAGCGTTCCAAACGTACTTTTGTAGACCCCATGGATATCCAGAACAGGTTCTCACCGACCAAGGTACAGCCTTTGAATCAGAGATCTTCAGAGAATTCTGTAATATGTATGGTTGCAAAAAGACCCGGACGACGGCCTATCATCCACAAACAAACGGCTTATGCGAGAAGATGAACCATATTGTAATAGACCTACTAAAGACTTTACCTGAGACAGAAAGGAATCAATAGCCAGAGAAATTGCCTGACTTGGTGGATCTGTATAATCATGTCCCGGTGAGCTCCACCAACTGCACCCCAGCTTACCTTATGCGTGCAAGACCCGACCAATTACCAATCGATCTAGAAATGGGAATTCTGAAACCAGATGCAGAAGTTCAAGACTCCAATTGGGATATCATACGGCAAAAGCAGTATCGCCAAGTGCAAGAGAGTGTGGAAAGAAGCCTTCAGCAAACTAGAGAAAGACAAGAGCGAACTTTCAACCAGAATGCTCTAGCAACCCCATTAAGACCGGGTGACCAAGTGCTCAAGAGAAACCGTCGAACCAATAAACTAGACAATCAGTGGGAAGCCGTACCCTACACAGTGTTACCAACAAGAATGGAAAATCCTAAAATGTGTCTCATTAGCAAAAACGGAGGCTTAACATCTGTACTAGTGTCAACAGACAATCTTAAATTGTGTCCGGAAGCATTGAAAGAGCCAGAAGTTGTCCAGCCAGAACCAGAAGTTATTCAACCCATACAGGTTCAACCAGTAAAGGAAAAAGAAGAGGAAATGTATCACACCTGTATAGGAGACTTTCCCAAAACCCTACTAACATACCATGGTGCAGTAGTGGTTCCCATGGTGGCCTTTTACCCAACACCGAACCCAATACCAGAAGTCCCAAGACAGGAAGAGGCTGACCCCGTACTACAGGAGGTTCCAGGCCAGGAAGAACAGACTCCTGATCAGAGTTATCCCATTCACGGTGGACTTGCCAACTCCATAGTCATGGAATTATCTTTAGCAGAACGTGCAGATACTACATCCGCAGTAGACAGTAGTACACCACATGAAGAGATACCACCATTACGTAGATCACAGCGTAGTACCCAGGGTCAATTACCGGCCAGGTATGCGGATTACCAACTATAAAACTATAGTCATTGTTATCATTCTGCAACCTTTAAGCCCAGTACCTACAGAGATTTGTCTGTATGAACTTCTTGCATATTCTTGAACTTTTTATCAGCCCGGAGGCACTAAATCAAAGCTCCGGAAAGACTGCTTTTTGAACTTTGCTTTTTGCTCTTTTTGAACTTTCTTTAGACTTTATATTGATAACTCCGTTGGAAAAATGGAACTAAATTCCTGGACACAAAGTGTAGTGCCTTTCCTAGTACCTTCAAGGATAGAACTGTATTAATGGACGCTTTTTGAAGTGACTTTTTACAGAACTCTATTTTTGTTTCCTTGAGTGGTTTTTGTAACTTTTCATTTTTAAGACTCTGTACATATTAATTGTCATTTCAAAATGTTATCGTCCCACAGTCCCGGAGTACTGTTCTTAACTAAGGGGGAATGTAGCACCCCTAGGGGTATTTGCCACAAAAATAGTTACTGACACTAAATACAAATATTAACCCCTTCACCCCAAAGCCTGTTTTCACCTAAGTGACAGGGCCAATTTTTACAATTCTGACCACTGTCACTTTATGAGGTTATAACTCTGAAACGCTTCAACGGATCCTGGTGATTCTGACATTGTTTTCTCGTGACATATTGTACTTCATGATAGTGGTAAAACTTCTTCGATATGACTTGCATTTATTTGTGAAAAAAACAAAAATTTGTCGGAAATTATGAAAATTTAGCAATTTTCAAACTCTTAGTTTTTATGCCCTTAAATTAGAGAGTTATATCACATAATATAGTTAATAAACAACATTTCCCACATGTCTGCTTTACATCAGCACAATTTTGGAAACATAATTTTTTTTTGTTAGGACGTTATAAGGGTTAAAAGTTGACCAGCGATTTCTCATTTTTGCAACAAAATTTGCAAAACCATTTTTTTACGGACCACCTCACACTTGAAGTGACTTTGAGGGGTCTATATGACAGAAAATGCCCAAAAGTGACACCATTCTAAAAACTGCACCCCTCAAGGTACTCAAAACCACATTCAAAAAGTTTATTAACCCTTCAGGTGCTTCACAGGAATTTTTTGAATGTTTAAAAAAATTGAACATTTAACTTTTTTTTCACAAAATTTTTACTTCAGGTCCAATTTGTTTCATTTTACCAAGGGTAACAGGAGAAATTGGACCACAAAAGTCGTTGTACAATTTGTCCTGAGTACGCCGATACCCCATATGTGGGGGTAAACCACTGTTTGGGCACATGGCAGAGCTCGGAAGGGAAGGAGCGCTATTTGACTTTTCAATGCAAGATTTGCTGGAATTGAGATCGGAGCCCATGTCACGATTGGAGAGCCCCTGATGTGCCTAAACAGTGGAAACCCCCACAGGTGACACCATTTTGGAAAGTAGACCCCCTAAGGAACTAATCTAGATGTGTGGTGAGCACTTTGAACCTCCAAGTGCTTCACAGAAGTTTATAATGTAGAGCCGTAAAAAAAATTTTTTTATTAATTTTCACAAAAAATGATCTTTTTGCCCCAAATTTTTTATTTTCCCAAGGGTAAAAGGATAAATTGTACCCCAAAAGTTGTTGTGCAATTTGTCCTGAGTACGTCGATACTTCATATATGGGGATAAACCACTGTTTGAGCGCATGGCAGAGCTCGGAAGGGAAGGAGTGCCATTTGACTTTTCAATGCAAAATTGGCTGGAATTGAGATCGGACGCCATGTCGCATTTGGAGAGCCCCTGACGTGCCTTAACAGTGGAAACCCCCCACAAGTGACCCCATTTTGGAAAGAAGACCCCCTAATGAACTTATCTAGATGTGTGGTGAGCACTTTTAACCCCCAATTGTTTCACTAAAGTTTAGAATGTAGCATTGTGAAAATTAAAAAATCATTTTTTCTTTCCACAAAATGATGTTTTAGCCCGCAATTTTTTTTTTCCCAAGGGTAACAGGAGAAATTGGACCACAAATGTTATTGTCCAATTTGTCCTGAGTACGATGATACCCCACATGTGGGGGGGAACCACCGTTTGAGTGCATGGCAGAGCTCGGAAGGGAAGGAGCACCGTTTGAAATGCAGACTTAGATGGAATGGACTGCAGGTGTCATGTTGCATTTGCAGAGCCCCTGATGTACCTAAACAGTAGAAATCCACCACAAGTAACCCCATATTGGAAACTAGACCCCCCAAGGAACTTATCTAGATGTGTTGTGAGAGCTTTGAACCAACAAGTGCTTCACTACAGTTTATAACGCAGAGCCGTGAAAATAAAAAATATTTTTTTTTCCACGAAAATGATATTTTATCCCCTATGTTTTTATTTTCCCAAGGGTAACAGGACAAATTGGACCCCAAAAGTTGTTGTCCAACTTGTCCTGAGAACGCTGATACCCCATATGTTGGGGGGAACCACTGTTTGGGTGCACGGCAGAGCTCGAAAGGGAAGGAGCGCCATTTGAAATGCAGACTTAGATGGATTGGTCTGCAGGCGTCATGTTGCATTTGCAGAGCCCCTGATGTACCTAAACAGTAGAAACCTCCCACAAGTGACCCCATATTGGAAACTAGACCCCCAAAGGAACTTATCTAGATGTGTTGTGAGAGCTTCGAACCAACAAGTGTTTCACTACAGTTTATAACGCAGAGCCGTGAAAATAAAAAATATTTTTTTTTTCCACGAAAATGATATTTTATCCCCTATGTTTTTATTTTCCCAAGGGTAACAGGACAAATTGGACCCCAAAAGTTGTTGTCCAACTTGTCCTGAGAATGCTGATACCCCATATGTTGGGGGGAACCACTGTTTGGGCACACAGGAGAACTCGGAAGGGAAGGAGCCCTGTTTTACTTTTTCAAAGCAGAATTGGCTGGAATTGAGATCGGACGCCATGTCGCGTTTGGAGAGCCCCTGATGTGCCTAAACAGTGGAAACCCCCAATTATAACTGAAACCCTAACCCCAACCCTAACCCTAACCCTAGCCCTAGCCCTAACCCTAGCCCTAACCCTAACCCTAGCCCTAACCCTAGCACTAACCCTAGCACTAACCCTAGCACTAATGGGAAAATGGAAATAAATACATTTTTTTACATTTTATTATTTTTCCCTAACTAAGGGGGTGATGAAGGGGGGTTTGATTTACTTTTATAGCGTTTTTTTGGCGGATTTTTATGATTGGCAGCCGTCACACACTAAAAGACGCTTTTTATTGCAAAAAATAGTTTTTGCATCACCACATTTTGAGAGCTATAATTTATCCATATTTTGGCCCACAGAGTCATGTGAGATCTTGTTTTTTGTGGGATGAGTTGACGTTTTTATTGGTAACATTTTCAGGCAGATGACATTTTTTGATCGCTTTTTATTCCGATTTTTGGGAGGCGGAATGAACAAAAACCAGCAATTCCTGAATTTCTTTTAGGGGGGGCGTTTATACCGTTCCACGTGTGGTAAAATGGATAAAGCAGTTTTATTCTTCGGGTCAGTACGATTACAGCGATACCTCATTTATGTAATTTTTTTTATGTTTTGGCGCTTTTACACAATAAAAACTATTTTATATAAAAAAATAATTGTCTTTTGCATCGCATTATTCTGAGAGCTATAACTTTTTTATTTTTCTGCTGATGATGCTGTATGGCGGCTTTTTTTTTGCGGGACAAGATGACGTTTTCAGCGGTACCATGGTTATTTATATCCGTCGTTTTGATCGCGTGTTATTCCACTTTTTGTTCGCCTGAATGATAATAAAGCGTTGTTTTTTGCCTTGTTTTTTTTTTTTTTTTTTTGCGGTGTTCACTGAAGGGGTTAACTAGTGGGATAGTTTTATAGAGCGGGTCGTTACGGACGCGGCGATACCAAATATGTGTACATTTATTGTTTTGTGTTTTTTTTTACATAAATAAATGGATTTATTGGGAAATGTTTTTTTTTTTTTATTTGGGGATTTTTTTTTTTTTTTTTTTACACATTCTATTTTTTTTTTTTTTACTTTCTAACATTGTCCCAGGGTGGGACATCTCTGTATTAGATCAGATCGTTGATCTGACACTGTGCATAGCACACTGTCAGATCAACGATCTGACAGGCAGCTTAGCTGGCTTCCAGCGCCTGCTCTCAGCAGGCGCCGGCTAGCCAGGTCACTTCATGACCCGGAAGGAGTCCGGCGGCCATCTTGGATCCGGGGACTCCTTCCGGGTCACCGGAGCAACGCGATCTCATTGCGTTACTCCGGTGGGAGAGCGCAGGGAGCCCCCGTCCCTGCGCGATCCCCCTCTATGCCGCTGTCACTACTGACAGCGGCATCAGAGGGGTTAAATGCCCGCGATCGGCGATAGCGCCGATCGTGGGCATTGCTGCGGGGTGTCAGCTGTCATATACAGCTGACACCCGCACCCGATCACCGCGGCGCTCAGCGCGAGACCGCGGTGATCGATGCGCCGTACTAGTACTGCTGCTGGCACTAATGCAGTGCCGGCAGCGCAGTACTAGTACGGCGCTTGGCGCGAAGGGGTTAAGATAGCAAAACTGCACTACCACCTCCGGCCAGAAGGGGGAGCTCCAGAGACTCCCCTTGATCCATTCTGGTCTGAGAGAAGAAATGGCAGTTGGGCTAAGGAGCTGAAAGTGAGAGGTCATACAGCTGAATTTCTAACAGCCCTATGACGGTTTCCAGGCCTAAATCACCGGCCTGAGGAGAAGAGGGATAGAGAAAAAGGACATTGTGAGAACCGGGTAGCATTAATCACTACCCAGAACAGGCGCAAAGACGGATACCGGATCCGTGGCTGTATTCATTATATATAATACAGCAACCGGAAAAACGTGAGGTGATATCAGCTTCACTAGGGCCGGACGCAGCAACAGACACAGAGTTCAGCAGTACTCCCGGAGGGGGTAAGCCGATAAAAGGACTCGGGTTGCCCATCGAACCAGGACCCGGAGGGGACAGATTGGGCCGGCAGCCAGTTCACATACAGCAGCAGGGCCACACAGAAACTGCGTACAATAAGAGGCGAAGACCCCGGCAGGGTCAAAGTAACTCAGAGTTCCCATACAGACTCCGGTGACAGGACTGGTTGTAAATCCCTTTATGTTGAAGTAAACTGGTTAAACGTTTCAGTGCCTCAGTCTTTCATTTGGACAATAGCCAACTATCCAGGATCGGGATCATCACCGCTGGGAGAACCTGCTGCTGATCAAGTAAGTGCCTGTTCCCTCACGATACCCCTTACACTGTGTACTGCCTGAGGCCACAGCACCGGGTCAAGCCACCCGTGACATCCCCCTCAAGAGACAGACCCCATTGGTCCGGTGCTGGGTATCCCGGTCTCCTGGGCGTCACAATAGTATGATGGTCACCTACAGCTCTCTAATTGCGATATTATGTACGTCACATCTTCCTATATATAGTATTATGAACCCGCATCCCCTCTATATATAGGATCATGTCCCTACAGCCCCCTATATGGAATATGGTGGCCCCACAGCCCCCATATGATTGTCCCCACAGTATTTATAGATATATATATATATATATATATATACATACAGTAAAGACCAAAAGTTTGGACACACCTTCTCATTTAAAGCTTTTTCTGTATTTTCATGACTATAAAAATTGTAAATTCACACTGAAGGCATCAATACTATGAATTAACACATGTGGAAATATATACTTAACAAAAAAGTGTGAAATAACTGAAAATATGTCTTATATTCTAGGTTCTTCAAGGTAGCCACCTTTTGCTTTGAAGACTGCTTTGCACAATCTTGGCATTCTCTTGATGAGCTTCAAGAGGTAGTCACCGAGAATAGTTTTCACTTCACAGGTGTGCCCTGTCAGGTTTAATAAGTGGGATGTCTTGCCTTATAAATGGGGTTGGGACCATCAGTTGTGTTGTGCAGAAGTCTGGTGGATACACAGCTGATAGTTCTACTGAATAGACTGTTAGAATTTGTATTATGGCAAGAAAAAAGCAGCTAAGTAAAGAAAAACGAGTGGCCATCATTACTTTAAGAAATGAAGGTCAGTCAGTCCGAAAAATTGGGAAAACTTTGAAAGTGTCCCCAAGGGCAGTTGCAAAAACCATTAAGCGCTACAAAGAAACTGGCTCACATGAGGACCACCCCATGAAAGGAAGACCAAGAGTCACCTCTGCTTCTGAGGATAAGTTTATCCGAGTCACCAGCCTCAGAAATCACAGGTTAACTGCAGCTCAGATTAGAGACTAGGTCAATGCCACACAGAGTTCTAGCAGCAGACACATCTCTACAACAACTGTGAAGAGGAGACTTTGTACAGCAGGCCTTCATGGTAAAATAGATGCTAGGAAACCACTGCTAAGGACAGGCAACAAGCTAAAGAGACTTGTTTGGGCTAAAGAACACAAGGAATGGACATTAGATCAGTGGAAATCTGTGCTTTGGTCTGATGAGTGAGTCCAAATTTGAGATCTTTGCTTCCAACCACTGTGTCTTCGTGCGACGCAGAAAAGGTGAATGGATGGACTCTACATGCCTGGTTCCCACCGTGAAGCATGGAGGAGGAGATGTCTTGTGTGGGGGTGCTTTGCTGGTGACGCTGTTAGGGATTTATTCAAAATTGAAGCCATACTAAACCAGCATGGCTACCACAGTATCTTGCAGCTGCATGCTATTCCATCCGGTTTGTGTTTAGTTGGACCATCATTTATTTTTCAACAGGACAATGACCCCAAACACACCTCCAGGCTGTGTAAGGGCTATATGACCAAGAAGGAGAGTGATGGAGTGCTACGCCAGATGACCTGGCCTCCACAGTCACCAGATATGAACCCAATCGGAGATGGTTTGGGGTGAGCTGGACCACAGAGTAAAGGCAAAAGGGCCAACAAGTGCCAAGCATCTTTGGGAACTCCTTCAAGATTGTTGAAAGACTATTTCCAGTGACTACCTCTTGAAGCTTATCAAGAGAACACCAAGAGTGTGCAAAGCAGTCATCAAAGCAAAAGGTGGCTACTTTGAAGAACCAAGAAGCCGAAAAATGTTTGTTATCACCTAAGTGTTAAATAAAGGACACGATTTTAGCTGAAAAGATTGGGTGAGTGCCACATTTCTTCTGCTTATTTGTACTTTAAATGGGAAGGTGTGTGCAAACTTTTGATCTGTAGCGTGTGTATATATATATATATATATATATATATATATATATATATATATATAGTTTTTGGCAAAGCCAGCTCACCGCTTTGATGAAACAGGGATGCATCCAACCTGTGATTACAGTTCGCACGGAAAACAGATTGGGATAAATCCACACATGTAAAGAAAAAACTTTTTGCTTCTCCAGCGATCAGTCCAATGGTAGAGTAAAATATACCTTTTATTTATCCATTAAAAAGTTCCAGATTTCTTCAGTTTCAGTAACAATATTGCATATATATATATATATATATAATGATGGCCTAAGTTCTCCATATTAAAAAAAAGTTTATACTCACCTGATCCTGATTCCCGGCACTGCAGCCTCCATTTTCTCTTCATGTCCGCAGAGCGGCATGAGGCAATAATGTTATTGCGCCACCTGCGTGAGCACACTGAAGTCTCAGGAAGCTGTGGTCTGCAGCTTATGAGACAGACCAGGGCTTCCACTAGGAATTTCGGGGTCCCACACTGGCAAAATTTTTGGGTTCCCTTGAGACTCCACCCAGGCTCCACACCAGCCCCGCCTCCAACGTCCCACCGCCCACTCTTGGAAAATCTCAAGTTCTCCACCAAATCCTCACCGATCAGATATTAACAGTTCCCATCAAACACCAGATCACATTCATAACCAGCAGCTTTTGTTCTGGCCAAACAATTTTTTAAGCTGACACCACAGCACGGTAGACTCTTTTGGCCAGGCCCTACTCTACTCTAAACTATTAAAAATAAATATATTTTTATCTATTTTTCTTTAAGGCAATGAGTGACATACATTTACCTTTTTTTTTTTTTAAAACAACCATTAACCCCTTCATGACCCAGCCTATTTTGACCTTAAAGACCTTGCCGTTTTTTGCAATTCTGACCAGTGTCCCTTCATGAGGTAATAACTCAGGAACGCTTCAATGGATCCTAGCGGTTCTGAGATTGTTTTTTCGTGACATATTGGGCTTCATGTTAGTGGTAAATTTAGGTCAATAAATTCTGTGTTTATTTGTGATAAAAACGGAAATTTGGCGAAAATTTTGAAAATTTCGCAATTTTCACATTTTGAATTTTTATTCTGTTAAACCAGAGAGTTATGTGACACAAAATAGTTAATAAATAACATTTCCCACACGTCTACTTTACATCAGCACAATTTTGGAAACAAAATTTTTTTTTGCTAGGAAGTTATAAGGGTTAAAATTTGACCAGCGATTTCTCATTTTTACAACGAAATTTACAAAACCATTTTTTTTAGGGACCACCTCACATTTGAAGTCAGTTTGAGGGGTCTATATGGCTGAAAATACCCAAAAGTGACACCATTCTAAAAACTGCACCCCTCAAGGTGCACAAAACCACATTCAAGAAGTTTATTAACCCCTCAGGTGCTTCACAGCAGCAGAAGCAACATGGAAGGAAAAAATGAACATTTAACTTTTTAGTCACAAAAATGATTTTTCAGCAACAATTTTTTTATTTTCCCAATGGTAAAAGGAGAAACTGAACCACGAAAGTTGTTGTCCAATTTGTCCTGAGTACGCTGATACCTCATATGTGGGGGTAAACCACTGTTTGGGCGCACGGCAGGGCTTGGAAGGGAAGGAGCGCCATTTGACTTTTTGAATGAAAAATTGGCTGCACTCTTTAGCGGACACCATGTCACATTTGGAGAGCCCCCGTGTGCCTAAAAATTGGAGCTCCCCCACAAGTGACCCCATTTTGGAAACTAGACGCCCCAAGGAACTTATCTAGATGCATAGTGAGCCCTTTAAACCCCCAGGTGCTTCACAAATTGATCCGTAAAAATGAAAAAGTACTTTTTTTTCACAAAAAAATTCTTTTAGCCTCAATTTTTTCATTTTCACATGGACAACAGGATAAAATGGATCCTAAAATTTGTTTGGCAATTTCTCCTGAGTACACCGATACTTCACATGTGGGGGTAAACCACTGTTTGGGCACATGGTAAGGCTCGGAAGGGAAGGAGCGCCATTTGACTTTTTGAATGAAAAATTATCTCCATCGTTAGCGGACACCATGTCGCGTTTGGAGAGACCCTGTGTGCTTAAACATTGGAGCTCCCCCACAAGTGACCCCATTTTGGAAACTGGACCCCCCAAGGAACTTATCTAGATGCCTAGTGAGCACTTTAAACCCTCAGGTGCTTCACAAATTGATCCGTAAAAATGAAAAAGTACTTTTTTTTCACAAAAAATTTATTTTCGCCTCAATTTTTTCATTTTCACATGGGCAATAGGATAAAATGGATCCTAAAATTTGTTGAGCAATTTCTCCCGAGTACGCCGATACCTCATATGTGGGGGTAAACCACTGTTTGGCCACACGGCAGGGCTCGGAAGGGAAGGCGCGCCTTTTAACTTTTTGAATGGAAAATTAGCTCCAATTGTTAGCGGACACCATGTCGCATTTGGAGAGCCCCTGTGTGCCTATGCAATGGAGCTCCCCCACAAGTGACCCCATTTTGGAAACTAGACCCCCCAAGGAACTTATCTAGATGCATACTGAGCACTTTAAACCCCCAGGTGCTTCACAGAAGTTTATAATTCAGAGCCATGAAAATAAAAAATAATTTTTCTTTTCTCAAAAATGATTTTTTAGCCTGGAATTTCCTATTTTGTCAATGGTAATAGGAGAAATTGGACCACAAATTTTGTTGTCCAGTTTGTCCTGAGTATGCAGATACCCCATATGTGGGGGTAAACCACTGTTTGGGCGCACGGCAGGGCTCAGAAGGGAAGGCACGCCATTTGGCTTTTTAAATGGAAAATTATCTCCAATCATTAGCGGACACCATGTCGCGTTTGGAGAGCCCCTGTGTGCCTAAACATTGGAGATCCCCCACAAATTACCCCATTTTGGAAACTAGACCCCCAAAGGAACTAATCTAGATGTGTAGTGAGCACTTTGAACCCTCAAGTGCTTCACAGAAGTTTATAACGCAGAGCCATGAAAATAAAAAAAAAAAATTATTTTCTCAAAAATGAATTTTAGCCCGCAATTTTTTATTTTCCCAAGGGTAACAGGAGAAATTTGACCCCAAAAGTTGTTGTCCAGTTTCTCCTGAGTACGCTGATACCCCATATGTGGGGGTAAACCACTGTTTAGGCACATGCTGGGGCTCGGAAGTGAAGTAGTGACGTTTTGAAATGCAGACTTTGATGCAATGCTCTGTGGGCGTCACGTTGCGTTTGCAGAGCCCCTGATGTGGCTAAACAGTAGAAACCCCCCACAAGTGACCCCATTTTGGAAACTAGACCCCGAAAGGAACTTATCTAGATGTGAGGTGAGCACTTTGAACCCCCAAGTGCTTCACAGACGTTCATAACACAGAGCAGTGAAAATAATAAATACGTTTTCTTTCCTCAAAAATAATTTTTTAGCCCAGAATTTTTTATTTTCCCAAGGGTTACAGGAGAAATTGGACCACAAAAGTTGTTGTCCAGTTTCTCCTGAGTACGCTGATACCCCATGTGTGGGGGTAAACCACTGTTTGGGCACACGTGGGGGCTCAGAAGGGAAGTAGTGACTTTTGAAATGCAGACTTTGATGGAATGGTCTGCGGGCGTCACATTGCGTTTGCAGAGCCCCTGGTGTGCCTAAACAGTAGAAACCCCCCACAAGTGACCCCATTTTGGAAACTAGACCCCCAAAGGAACTTATCTAGATGTGTGGTGAGCACTTTCAACCCCCAAGTGCTTTACAGAAGTTTATAACGCAGAGCCGTGAAAATAATAAATACGTTTTCTTTCCTCAAAAATAATTTTTTAGCCCAGAATTTTTTATTTTCCCAAGGGTTACAGGAGAAATTGGACCACAAAAGTTGTTGTCCAGTTTCTCCTGAGTACGCTGATGCCCCATGTGTGGGGGTAAACCACTGTTTGGGCACACGTGGGGGCTCAGAAGGGAAGTAGTGACTTTTGAAATGCAGACTTTGATGGAATGGTCTGCGGGCGTCACATTGCGTTTGCAGAGCCCCTGGTGTGCCTAAACAGTAGAAACCCCCCACAAGTGACCCCATTTTGGAAACTAGACCCCCCAAGGAACTTATCTAGATATGTGGTGAGCACTTTGAACCCCCAAGTGCTTCACAGACGTTTACAACGCAGAGCCGTGAAAATAAAAAATCATTTTTCTTTCCTTAAAAATGATGTTTTAGCAAGCAATTTTTTATTTTCTCAAGGGTAACAGGAGAAATTGGACCCCAGTAATTGTTGCGCAGTTTGTCCTGAGTATGCTGGTACCCCATATGTGGGGGTAAACCACTGTTTGGGCACACGTCGGGGTTCGGAAGTGAGGGAGCACCATTTGAATTTTTGAATACAAGATTGGCTGGAATCAATGGTGGCGCCATGTTGCGTTTGGAGACCCCCTGAAGTGCCTAAACAGTGGAAACCCCTCAATTCTACCTCCAACACACCCCTAACCCTTATCCCAACTGTAGCCGTAACCCTAATCACAACCCTAACCCCAACACACCCCTAACCACAACCCTAACCCCAACACACCCCTAACCCTAACCACAACCCTAATTCCAACCCAACTCTAAGGCTATGTGCCAACGTTGCGGATTCGTATGAGATTTTTCAGCATCATTTTTGAAAAATCCGCGGGTAAAAGGCACTGCGTTTTACCTGTGGATTTACCGTGGATTTCCAGTGTTTTTTGTGCGGATTTCACCTGTGGATTCCTATTGAGGAACAGGTGTAAAACGCTGCGGAATCCGCACAAAGAATTGGCATGCTGCGGAAAATACAACGCAGCGTTCCCGCGCGGTATTTTCTGCACCATGGGCACAGCGGATTTGGTTTTCCATATGTTTACATGGTACTGTAAACCTGATGGAACACTGCTGCGGATCCGCAGCGGCCAATCCGCACCGTGTGCACATATACCTTTAGAATTAGGCTGTGCACACGCTGCGGAAAACGCTGCGGATCCGCAGCAGTTTCCCATGAGTTTACAGTTCAATGTGAACCTATGGGAACCAAAAATCGCTGTACACATGCTGCGGAAAAACTGCACGGAAACGCAGCGGTTTACATTCCGCAGTATGTCACTTCCTTCTGCGGATTCCGCAGCGGTTTTACAACTGCTCCAATAGAAAATCGCAGTTGTAAAACCGCAGTGAAATGCGCAGAAAAACCGCGGTAAATCCACGATAAATCGGCAGCGGTTTAGCACTGTGGATTTTTCAAATCCGCTGCGGAAAAATCCGCATAGGACCAGAATACGTGTGCACATACCGAAACCCTAACCCTAGCCCTAACCCTAGCCCTAACCCTACCCCTAACCCTACCCCTAACCCTAACCCTAACCCTACCCCTAACCCTAACCCTAGCCCTAACCCTACCCCTAACCCTACCCCTAACCCTAACCCTACCCCTAACCCTACCCCTAACCCTAGTTCTTACCCCAACCTTAGTGAAAAAAAAAAAATTCTTTATTTTTTTTATTGTCCCTATCTATGGGGGTGACAAAGGGGGGGGGTCATTTACTATTTTTTTTTATTTGATCACTGAGATAGGTTATATCTCAGTGATCAAAATTCACTCTGGAACGAATCTGCCGGCCGGCAGATTCGGCGGGCGCACTGCACATGCGCCAGCCATTTTGGAAGATGGCGGCGCCCAGGAAAGAAGACGGACGGACCTCGGGCGGCCAGGTAAGTATAAGGGGGGGGAGATCAGGGCACGGGGGGGGGCGTCGGAGCACGGGGGGGTGGATCGGATCATGGGGGGGGGGTGGATCGGAACACGGGAGGGAGGATTGGAGCACGGGGAAGGATTGGAGCACGGGGTGAGGGATCGCTGTGCGGGGGGGTGGATCGGAGCACGGGGGGGTCGCTGTGTGCGGGGGGGGGATCGGAGTGCGGGGGGGTTTGATTGGAGCGCGGGGGGTGTGATTGGTGCACGGGGAAGCGGACAGGAGGACGGGGGAGCGGAGCACAGGACGGAGGGGAGCGGACCACAGATCGGGGGGCTGGGGGGGCGATCGGAGGGGTGGGGTGGGTGCACATAAGTGTTTCCAGCCATGGCCGATGATATTGCAGCATCGGCCATGGCTGGATTGTAATATTTCACCAGTTTTTTAGGTGAAATATTACAAATCGCTCTGATTGGCAGTTTCACTTTCAACAGCCAATCAGAGCGATCGTAGCCACGAGGGGGTGAAGCCACCCCCCCTGGGCTAAACTACCACTCCCCCTGTCCCTGCAGATCGGGTGAAATGGGAGTTAACCCTTTCACCCGGCCTGCAGGGACGCGATCTTTCCATGACGCATATGCTGCGTCATGGGTCGGAATGGCACCGACTTTCATGACGCAGCGTATGCGTCAAAGGTCGGGAAGGGGTTAATACCACATATAAGGGACAAATATAATCACATCATGACCAGACCACATATTACCACCACATAGTGACCGAACAATACCACATACAAGAAACAAATATCGCCACACCATGACCAGACTACATATTACCACCACATAGTGACCGAATAATGCCACATACAAGGAACAAATACCACCACACCATGGTCGGACAACATATTACCATCAAATAATGACTGAAAAATACCACATACAAGGAACAAATACCGCCACACCATGACCAGACCACATATTATCACCACATAGTGACTGAATACTACAATACTGATCTCTGTATTTACTGTCAGTGTACCTATTAATACAGTGATCACCAGTGACATTATACACAGGAGTTCTGTATAAAGTGTCAGTGTACATGTAATACAGTGATCACCACTGCCAGTGACATTATACACAAGAGCTCTGTATATAGTATACAGTGTATATTGTCAGTGTACAGGCAATACACTGACTCTCACCAGTGACTTCTTTAGCTGAAGTCCTTCAACTTTGTTTTTCTTTTTCATCCAGCACAGACCACCGTCACTTCTTCCAGCCAGGACTCATCTCTGCATAAAATAACACAGTTAGCTAGAGCATGGCTTCCAGAGCACATTCCCCACTTTTTCCCTTTCTTCTACCCTACACATCTAAATACAGATTTGCACCCACAATCTATCTATATAATTGTCTAAGGTCCACTTCCATCTGTTTGTCTGTTTCTCTGTCACGGAAATCCCGCGTCGCTGATTGGTCGCGGCCGGGCTGGGCGCGACCAATCAGCGACATGCACAGTCCGGCCACGAATTGGCCCCTCCCTACTCCCCTCCAGTCAGAGCCGCCACCCACATAGCGTTTTAGCAGTCCGTTAAACAGACAGCGTTAAACCACGGCATAACGCGGTGTAACGCAGTCCGTTAACGCTGCCACTAACCCTGTGTGACCAACTATGCAGCATCACTAGTAAAAATATATAATGTTAAAAATAATTTTTAAAAAATCATTATATTGTCACCTTCCGGCATCCGCGGTAACCTTTCCCGCTCCTCGCGACGCTCCGGTCCCAAGAATGCATTGCGGCAACGACCCGTGATGACGTAGCGGTCTCGCGAGGCAATACTGGGAACGGAGCGTCGTGAGGAGCATCGCTAAAGGCCTGAGCTGTATCCGGGGGCCGCCAGAAGGTGAGTATATAATAATTTTTTATTTTAATTATTTTTTTTAACAGAGATATGGTGCCCACATTGATATATACTATGTGGGTTGTGTTACATACTGCGTGGGCTGTGTTACATACTGCGTGGGCTGTGTTACATACTGCGTGGGCTGTGTTATATACTGCATGGGCTGTGTTATATACTACGTCGCTGTGCTCTACACTACATGGGCTGTGCTATATACTATGTGGCTGTGCAATATACTACATGGCTGTGCTATATACTACGTGGCTGTGTTATATACTACGTGGCTGTGTTATATACTATGTGGGCTGTGTTATATACTACGTCGGCTGTTATATACTGCGTGCGCTGATGGGGATTTAATGTGTGTGGGAGATTTGGAGTAGAGATGCGGTTATTTATTGTGTATGGGGAGATTTGTAGTGGGGATGGGGATATTTAATGTGTGGGGGAGATTTGAGTACACAAAATGAAGAGCAAAGGGGGAAATGGGGGGCATGTATGAGGAAACAGTACGGGGGAATCTGGGGCATGTATGAGGAAACAGTACAGGGGAATGGGGGACATGTGTCATGATCCCAATGGCAGGGGATCACTAAAGGACAAGCACAGATACAAACAAGCTCTAGGGCGATGGAACCTGAGCTGACCGCGACCCTGAACCTTACACACAAATAAAAGTAGCCGGGGAACGTGCCTACGATGATCCTAGACGTCTCGCTCCAGCCGAAGATCTAACTTCCCCTATTAGAAGAAACACAGACCTCTCTTGCCTCCAGAGAAATTCCCCACAGAAATAGCAGCCCCCCACATATAATGACGGTGAAATGAGAGGAAAGCACATACGCAGTATGAAAACAGTTTCAGCAAAATGAGGCCCGCTAAAGCTAGATAGCAGAGGATACAAAAGTGAACTGCGCGGTCAGCGAAAAACCCTTCAAAAAACCATCCTGAAATTACTTGAACTCATGTGCCAACTCATGGTACATGAGGAGCAATTTCAGCCCACTAGAGCAACCAGCAGCAAGAATCACATATCTGCAGGCTGGACTAAAAACCAAATAAAGCAAAACACCAAAACAGGAAAATCCAAACTTAGCTTGACCAGAAGGTTCTAGGAGCAGGGAGCAGAGGTAACAAGACACACTGGATACATTGATAACCGGCGAGGAAATGCCAGCAAAGCCAGGTTAAATAGGAAACTCCCATATCCTGATGGAACAGGTGGAACCCAGAGACCCAGGAAAGACAAGTCACCCAGTACCATCAGTAACCACCAGAGGGAGCCCAAAAACAGAACTCACAACAGTACCCCCCCCTTGAGGAGGGGTCACCGAACCCTCACGAGAACCACCAGGGCGACCAGGATGAGCCCTATGAAAAGCGCGAACCAAATCATCAGCATGAACATCCGAGGCAACCACCCAAGAATTATCCTCCTGACCATAACCCTTCCACTTGACCAAATACTGGAGTTTCCGTCTGGAAACACGAGAATCCAAGATCTTCTCCACAACATACTCCAATTCTCCCTCCACCAGCACTGGAGCAGGAGGCTCAAGCGAAGGAACAACAGGTACCTCATACTTCCGCAACAACGACCGATGGAACACATTATGAATAGCAAACGATGCCGGGAGATCCAAACGAAACGACACAGGGTTAAGAATTTCCAAGATCCTATAGGGACCGATGAACCGAGGCTTGAACTTAGGAGAAGAGACCTTCATAGGAACAAAACGAGAAGACAACCACGCCAAGTCACCAACAAGAAGTCGAGGACCCACGCGGCGACGGCGATTAGCAAACTGCTGAGCCTTCTCCTGGGACAACTTCAAATTGTCCACCACATGACTCCAAATCCGATGCAACCTATCCACCACCATGTCCACTCCAGGACAATCAGAAGGTTCCACCTGACCAGAGGAAAAACGAGGATGAAACCCCGAATTACAAAAGAAAGGAGAAACCAAGGTAGCAGAACTAGCCCGATTATTAAGGGCAAACTCGGCCAGCGGCAAAAAGGTAACCCAGTCATCCTGATCAGCAGAAACAAAACACCTTAAATAAGTTTCCAAGGTCTGATTAGTTCGTTCAGTCTGGCCATTCGTCTGAGGATGGAATGCAGACGAAAAGGACAAATCAATGCCCATCTTAGCACAGAACGTCCGCCAAAATCTAGACACAAACTGGGATCCCCTGTCAGAAACGATGTTCTCAGGAATCCCATGCAAACGAACCACATTCTGAAAAAACAGAGGGACCAACTCAGAGGAGGAAGGCAACTTAGGCAAGGGTACCAGATGAACCATTTTAGAAAAGCGATCACACACAACCCAGATGACGGACATTTTTTGAGAGACAGGGAGATCCGAAATAAAGTCCATGGAAATGTGCGTCCAAGGCCTCTTCGGGATAGGCAAAGGTGACAACAATCCACTGGCCCGAGAACAGCAAGGCTTAGCCCGAGCACAAACCTCACAAGACTGCACAAAAGAACGCACATCCCTCGACAAGGAAGGCCACCAAAAAGACCTGGCCACCAAGTCTCTAGTACCAAATATTCCAGGATGACCTGCCAACGCAGAAGAATGGACCTCGGAGATGACTCTACTGGTCCAATTATCCGGAACAAACAGTCTCTCAGGCGGACAACGATCAGGTTTACCCGCCTGAAACTCCTGCAAAGCACGTCGCAAGTCTGGGGAGACAGCAGACAAAATCACCCCATCCTTAAGGATACCAGAGGGCTCAGAATTTCCAAGGGAGTCAGGCACAAAACTCCTAGAAAGAGCATCCGCCTTCACATTCTTTGAACCTGGCAGGTATGAAACCACAAAATTGAAACGAGAGAAAAACAGTGACCAACGAGCCTGTCTAGGATTCAGACGCCTGGCAGACTCAAGGTAAATCAAATTTTTGTGATCAGTCAAGACCACTACACGATGTCTAGCACCCTCTAGCCAATGACGCCACTCCTCAAATGCCCACTTCATGGCCAAAAGTTCCCGATTACCAACATCATAATTCCGCTCAGCCGGCGAAAACTTTCTAGAAAAAAACGCGCATGGCTTCATCACTGAGCCATCGGAGCTTCTCTGTGACAAAACCACCCCCGCTCCAATCTCGGAAGCATCAACCTCAACCTGAAAAGGGAGCGAAACATCTGGCTGACGCAACACAGGAGCAGAAGAAAACCGGCGCTTAAGTTCCTGAAAGGCCTCCACAGCCGCAGGAGACCAATTAGCAACATCAGCACCCTTCTTAGTCAAATCCGTCAAATGCTTAACAACACTAGAAAAATTAGTTATAAAACGACGATAGAAATTAGCAAAGCCCAAGAACTTCTGTAGACTCTTAAGAGATGTAGGCTGCGTCCAGTCACAAATAGCCTGAACCTTGACGGGATCCATCTCAATAGTAGAAGGGGAAAAAAATATACCCCAAGAAAGAAATCTTCTGGACTCCAAAGAGACACTTTGAGCCTTTTACAAACAAGGAATTGGCCCGCAGGACCTGAAACACCTTCCTGACCTGCTGAACATGAGACTCCCAGTCATCAGAAAAAAACAAAATATCATCCAAATACACAATCATAAATTTATCCAGATATTCACGGAAAATATCGTGCATAAAGGACTGGAAGACTGAAGGAGCATTAGAAAGTCCAAAAGGCATAACCAAATACTCAAAATGGCCCTCAGGCGTATTAAATGCAGTTTTCCACTCATCACCTTGCTTTATTCGTATAAGATTATACGCACCCCGAAGATCAATCTTAGTGAACCATTTAGCCCCCTTAATGCGAGCAAACAAATCAGTCAACAATGGCAAAGGATACTGATATTTTACGGTAATCTTATTCAAAAGACGATAATCTATACAAGGCCTCAAGGAACCATCTTTTTTGGCCACGAAAAAAAAACCTGCTCCCAAAGGGGACAAAGATGGACGGATATGTCCCTTTTCCAAGGACTCCTTAACATAATCCCGCATAGCAGTATGCTCTGGCACTGACAGATTGAACAAACGACCTTTAGGAAATTTACTGCCTGGAATTAAATTTATAGCACAATCGCAATCCCTGTGAGGAGGAAGCGAACTGAGCTTAGGCTCCTCAAAAACATCCCGATAGTCAGACAAAAACACAGGAATCTCAGAAGGAGTAGATGAAGCGATAGAAATCGGAGGTGCATCATCATGAACCCCCTGACAACCCCAGCTTAACACAGACATTGATTTCCAGTCAAGGACTGGATTATGAGTTTGTAACCATGGCAGACCAAGTACTAGAACATCATGCAAATTATACAGTACCAGGAAGCGAATCACCTCCTGATGAACGGGAGTCATACGCATGGTCACTTGTGTCCAGTACTGAGGTTTATTCATAGCCAAAGGTGTAGAGTCAATTCCCTTCAAAGGAATAGGGACTTCCAGAGGCTCCAGACTAAACCCACAGCGATTGGCAAATGACCAATCCATAAGACTCAGGGCAGCGCCTGAATCCACATAGGCATCGACGGAAATGGATGATAATGAACAAATCAGAGTCACAGACAGAATGAACTTAGACTGTAAAGTACTAATGGCAACAGACTTATCAACCTTTTTTGTGCGTTTAGAGCATGCTGATATAACATGAGCTGAATCACCACAATAAAAGCACAACCCTTTTTTCCGCCTATACTTTTGCCGTTCACTTCTGGACTGAATTCTATCACATTGCATTATCTCAGGTGACGGTTCAGACGACACCGCCAAATGATGCACAGGTTTGCGCTCCCGTAAACGCCGATCAATCTGAACAGCCATAGTCATAGACTCATTCAGACCAGCAGGCGCAGGGAACCCCACCATAACATCTTTAATGGCCTCAGAAAGGCCATCTCTGAACTTTGCAGCCAGAGCGCACTCATTCCACTGAGTAAGCACCGACCACTTCCGAAATTTTTGACAATAAATTTCTGCTTCATCTTGCCCCTGAGAGAGGGCCAACAAAGCTTTTTCAGCCTGAATCTCTTGGTTAGGTTCCTCATAGAGCAAACCCAATGCCAGAAAAAACGCATCCGCATTAAGCAATGCAGGGTCCCCTGGTGCCAATGCAAATGCCCAATCCTGAGGGTCACCCCGCAGGAAAGATATAATTATCTTGACTTGCTGAGCAGGGTCTCCAGAGGAGCGAGATTTCAAAGAAAGAAACAACTTGCAATTGTTCCTAAAATTCAGAAAACGAGATCTATCTCCAGAAAAAAACTCTGGGACAGGAATTCTAGGTTCAGACATAGGAGCATGTACAACAAAATCCTGTATATTTTGAACCTTAGTGGCAAGATTATTCAGGCTGGAAGCCAAATTCTGGACGTCCATGATAAACAGCTGGGATCAGAGCCATTCAAAGATTAAGAGGAGGAGGAAGTAGCCAGGCTGCAATAAGGCTAGGCAGCAAACTCTGAGGGAAAAAGAAAGAAAAAAAAAAAAAAAAACTTCCTCAGACTACTTATCCTCCTACTTCAGCCAATACAATTAACACTTTGTGGGCCGGTTATACTGTCATGATCCCAATGGCAGGGGATCACTAAAGGACAAGCACAGATACAAACAAGCTCTAGGGCGATGGAACCTGAGCTGACCGCGACCCTGAACCTTACACACAAATAAAAGTAGCCGGGGAACGTGCCTACGATGATCCTAGACGTCGCGCTCCAGCCGAAGATCTAACTTCCCCTATTAGAAGAAACACAGACCTCTCTTGCCTCCAGAGAAATTCCCCACAGAAATAGCAGCCCCCCACATATAATGACGGTGAAATGAGAGGAAAGCACATACGCAGTATGAAAACAGTTTCAGCAAAATGAGGCCCGCTAAAGCTAGATAGCAGAGGATACAAAAGTGAACTGCGCGGTCAGCGAAAAACCCTTCAAAAACCCATCCTGAAATTACTTGAACTCATGTGCCAACTCATGGTACATGAGGAGCAATTTCAGCCCACTAGAGCAACCAGCAGCAAGAATCACATATCTGCAGGCTGGACTAAAAACCAAATAAAGCAAAACACCAAAACAGGAAAATCCAAACTTAGCTTGACCAGAAGGTTCTAGGAGCAGGGAGCAGAGGTAACAAGACACACTGGATACATTGATAACCGGCGAGGAAATGCCAGCAAAGCCAGGTTAAATAGGAAACTCCCATATCCTGATGGAACAGGTGGAACCCAGAGACCCAGGAAAGACAAGTCACCCAGTACCATCAGTAACCACCAGAGGGAGCCCAAAAACAGAACTCACAACAGACATGTATGAGAACAGTATGGGGGAATGGAGGGCATGTATGAGGAAACAGTACTGAGGAATGGGGGGCATTTATGAGGAAACAGTATGAGGGGAATGGGGGGCATGTATGAGGAAACAGTACTGAGAATGGGAGTCATGTATGTGGAAACAGTGCGGGGATTGGGGGCATGTATGAGAAAACAGTACAGGGAAATGGGGGCATGTATGAGGAAACAGTACAGGGAAATGGGGGCATGTATGAGGAAACAGTATGAGGGAATGGGGGGCATGTATGAGGAAACAGTATGGGGGAATCGGGGGCATGTATGAGGAAACAGTACAGGGGAATGGGGGACATGTATGAGAACAGTATGGGGGAATGGGGGGCATGTATGAGGAAACAGTACTGAGGAATGGGGGGCATTTATGAGGAAACAGTATGAGGGGAATGGGGGGCATGTATGAGGAAACAATACTGAGAATGGGAGTCATGTATGTGGAAACAGTGCGGGGATTGGGGGCATGTATGAGAAAACAGTACAGGGAAATGGGGGCATGTATGAGGAAACAGTACAGGGAAATGGGGGCATGTATGAGGAAACAGTATGAGGGAATGGGGGGCATGTTTGAGGAAACAGTGCGGGGATTGGGGGCATGTATGAGGAAACAGTACAGGGGAATGGGGGCATGTATGAGGAAACAGTACGAGGGAATGGGGGCATTTTTGAGGAAACAGTACAGGGGAATGGGGGGCATGTATGAGGAAACAGTACTGGGAATGGAAGTCATGTATGTGGAAACAGTGCGGGGATTGGGGCATGTATAAGAAAACAGTACAGGAGAATGGGGGGGCATGTATGAGGAAACAGTACAGGAGAATGGGGGGAATGCACGAGGAAACAGTACAGGGGAGTGGGGGTATGTATGAGGAAGCAGTGCAGGGGAATGGGAGGGCATGTATGAGGAAACAGTACAGGGAAATTGGGGGCACGTATGAGGAAACAGTATGGGGGAATGGGGGCATGTACGAGGAAACAATATGGGTAAATGGGGGCATATATTAGGAAAAAGTTTAGGGGGAAGGGTGCAGAGAGTATGGGGAGCGAACGGGGGAATGTATGCGGACACAGCATGAGTAGAGATGTGAAAAATGTATGTGGACAGACTACGTGGAGTGAGGGTTATGGGATGTGTGCATGCATAGCATGGGGGGACAGTGTAAGGCCACAGCCAGAAGAGGACAGTATACCAAGGAGGGGGAGTGTGATGAGAGGGTACAGTATAAATACTGGGCCCTATAGGGGGACACAGTATGAGAGGACAGTGTGAAGAGGGGAGCCTGCATGGAAAGGAGAGGTCAGTGTAAAGAGCATGTACCATAAGAGGAACAGTGTGGGGGTCATATTTTGTGCAGACAAGATAGTGAAGGGCAATTTTTTATTCAGGAGCATTAAAATGACACTTCTATCTTTAAGGGCATCATGTGGAGATTTTCTGCAAAAGAGCGGAGAAGATGTCCATGATGCCACTTACACCATTTTTAAACTCAAACGGTCAATGTCAGGCAATTCTAGACATTTTTTGGATACACACCAGGGTAATACTGCTTCTTTGGCAGTACTGGGCATCGAGAGAGTTAACCGCCCTTCCAGAGGCTGCGACTTGAAGAAAGCGCTTTTAAAATGCGAAGCGCATTTGATTTTAAAACTTGACAATAGAGATCTCAAAGGTTTAAAATAGTCTGGAAGAAGAGTGTAGAGGCCACAATCCAAGCTGCTGAGGTCTAGTGTGAAGTTTCGACAATCAGTGATGGTTTGGGGAGCCATGTCATCTGCTGGTGTAGGTCCACTGTGTTTTATCAAGACCAAAGTCAGCGCAGCCGTCTACCAGGAAATTTTAGAGCACTTCATGCTTCCCTCTGCCGACAAGCTTTTTGGAGAAGGAAATTTCATTATCCAGCAGAACTTGGCACCTGTCCACACTGCCAAAAGTACCAATACGTGGTTTTAAAACAACAGTATCACTGTGCTTGATTGGCCAGAAAACTCGCCTGACCTTGACCTCATAGATAATCCATGGGGTATTGTCAAGAGGAAGATAAGATACTAGGAGGAAAAAAAAAGACCAACAAAAGAATGGTGTGCACACATACAATGTGATAAAAAATATACAGTTTTATTGATAACATGGACAAATAACTTAATAAAACATCTGAAAACATCTACTATATAATTGTCTAAGGGTCACTTCCGTCTGTCTGTCTCTCCTTCTGTCTGTCACGGTTATTCATTCGCTGATTGGTCTCGGCAGCTGCCTGTCATGGCTGCCGAGACCAATCAGCGACGGGCACAGTCCGGAAGAAAATGGCCGCTCCTTACTCCCCGCAGTCAGTGCCTGTCGCCCGCATACTCCCCTCTGGTCACTGCTAACACAGGGTTAATGCCGGCGGTAACGGACCGCGTTATGCCGCGGGTAACGCACTCCATTACCGCCGCTATTAACCCTGTGTGTCCCCACCTTTTTACTATTGATGCTGCATATGCAGCATCAATAGTAAAACGATCTAATGTTAAAAATAATAATAATAAAAAAAACCTTACTCTCACCTTCCACCTTCGCCTCCTCTCCTCGGCACTGCAAGCGGCAGGTTCCGCTTCCAAAGATGCTATGGGAGAAGGACCTTCCATGACGTCACGGTCATGTGACCGCGATGTTATGGAAGGTCCTGCGCTCATACCAATCCTGGGACCGGACACCGCTCACAAGCGCCAGAACTACAACGGGCTTTTCGGATGGTGAGTATGTTTCTTTTTTATTTTTTAACCTTTTACATACGTGGCTGGGCATCATACTACCTGGCTGGGCAATATACTACGTGTCTGTGCTGTATACTACGTGACTGGGCAATATACTACGTGGCTCTGTGCTGTATACTACATCGCTGTGCAATATACTGCGTGGCTGGACAATATACTACGTGGCTGTGCAATATACTACGTGACTGGGCAATATACTATGTGACTGGGCAATATAGTACGTGGCTGGGCAATATACTACGTGACTGGCCAATATTCTATGTGGCTGGGCAATATTCTACGTGGCTGGGCAATATACTACGTGGCTGGGAAATATACTAAGTGGCTGGGCAATATACTACGTGTCTGGGCAATATACTACGTGGCTGGGCAATATACTACGTGGCTGGGCAATATACTACGTGGCTGGGCAATATACTATGTGGCTGGGCAATATACTACGTGGCTGGGCAATATACTACGTGGCTGGGCAATATTCTACGTGGCTGGGCAATATACTATGTGGCTGGCCAATATACTACATGGCTGTGCAATATAGTACGTGGCTGGAAAATATACTACGTGGCTGGGCAATATAGTACATGGCTGGGCAATATTCTACGTGGCTGGCCAATATACTACGTGACTGGGCAATATACTACGTGGCTGGGCAATATACTACATGGCTGAGCAATATACTACGTGGCTGGGAAATATACTATGTGGCTGGGCAATATAGTACGTGGCTGGGCAATATTCTACGTGGCTGGGCAATATACTACGTGACTGGGCAATATACTAAGTGGCTGGGCAATATAGTACGTGGCTGGGCAATATTCTACGTGGCTGGGCAATATACTATGTGGCTGGCCAATATACTATGTGGCTGGGCAATATAGTACGTGGCTGGGCAATATAGTACGTGGCTGGGCAATATAGTATGTGGCTAGGCAATATACTATGTGACTGGGCAATATACTACGAGGACATGCATATTCTAGAATACCCGATGCGTTAGAATCGGGCCACCATCTAGTGGTACAATAACCATCCAACACCCCGAGTGTTGCATCAGGTACATGGGTGAATAGACATACTATAAGGAGCAATAGCGAAGCAAAAATATATACCGTATATATATATATATATATATATATATATATATATATATATTGTTCTTGGTACCTCCAACTAGTGTGTGAATAACCCCTATCAAGAACTACAACATTGCATGGTATAGAGGTCACAGTGAAGCGGATTGGTAAAAATGGAAATTAACCACAGACAAGAGAACAAAATAGTCAGCAAAAAGAAGAATAGTGTTGAAATAACGCAAGCAAGCAAGGAAATATACGAAGGGTATGCAAAGCATTTTCTGCAGATGGTGCTACCTCACATGCTTAGAGATTGCTCCTAGAATATCACAAGATGCCATGGTGGACATGTGAACATAAAAGCCAAGGGTATGCGGAGAGAATCCCACGTGTATCGCTGTTCAGCAACAGCTTTGTCAGGAGTAAACTGTCCACGGATCAGGTACTGCTTAATATAACAATGTGCCTAATAGAAAAGTAGATTACCGGTGTGTGGCACCCCCATGATAGGTGGAACCTGGGGAGGCGTGTCCAGAAGGAAGCGTGTATGGCAATTGTTACCCGCAGAATCCTTAGCCTGGAAGTGGGCGGGACCCGCGAGCGCAAGAACGGGAGCGGTCATGCGCATATCGGCAGACTGGTAAGTTGAGGCCAGTAAGAATCAAACTGAAAGGAATCCAGCTGTGTTAGTATGGATCCCATACAGTAAGAATGAACAACTAGAAAAAGGAAACTATAAATAAATCAATAACATAAAAAAACAATGAAAAATAATAAATAAGAACAGTATTGGGGAAAGGGACAAAGGAATGTAAATGAAGCATAATTATGTTATGAACCTGAGAAAAATAAAAATAAGCAGGAGATAAAGATATGGATAGCATTATGCTGACAGCATAAGTGCCCAAAATATTTCGCAACAAGAGAATTAAGGTACCGTCACACTTAGCGACGCTGCAGCGATACCGACAACGATCCAGATCGCTGCAGCGTCGCTGTTTGGTCGCTGGAGAGCTGTCACACAGACCGCTCTCCAGCGACCAATGATGCCGGTAACCAGGGTAAACATCGGGTAACTAAGCGCAGGGCCGCGCTTAGTAACCCGATGTTTACCCTGGTTACCATCCTAAAAGTAAAAAAAACAAACAGTACATACTTACCTACAGCCGTCTGTCCTCCAGCGCTGTGCTCTGCACTCCTCCTGTACTGTCTGTGTGAGCACAACGGCCGGAAAGCAGAGCGTTGACGTCACCGCTCTGCTTTCCGGCTGACCGACGCTCACAGCCAGTACAGGAGGAGTACAGAGCACAGCGCTGGAGGACAGACTGCTGTAGGTAAGTATGTACTGTTTGTTTTTTTTACTTTTAGGATGGTAACCAGGGTAAACATCGGGTTACTAAGCGCGGCCCTGCGCTTAGTTACCCGATGTTTACCCTGGTTACCAGTGAAGACATCGCTGAATCGGTGTCACACACGCCGATTCAGCGATGTCTGCGGGGAGTCCAGCGACCAAATAAAGTTCTGGACTTTCTTCCCCGACCAGCGACAGCACAGCAGGGGCCTGATCGCTGCTGCCTGTCACACTGGACGATATCGCTAGCGAGGACGCTGCAACGTCACGGATCGCTAGCGATATTGTCTAGTGTGACGGTACCTTTATGTTCTCATAATTCAATAATTTATTGAGAGTCACAAAAGGTTTAACAATAACCACAAATCCTTGAAAGGCAAAGATGTCATTTATGCACTCATTTGCCCCTGCAATAGGGTGTATGTGGGCCAGACCTCACAGGAGTTGAGGAAAAGGGCCCAAAAATATCTGTCCGCTATCCATCTTGCCGCTGCCGACCAGAAAGAAGACAAAGTACTCACCCCTGTTGCTGCCCATTTTCTATCTTTACATCAAGGGAAACTCAACAACATCAGGTTTCTAGGACTCCAGAAACTTTTCAGCAATGGGAGAGGTGGTTGTCTCCACAAAAGATTGTTGCAGGCTGAATCCAGTTGGATATATGAGCTTCTCTCTGTGGCCCCCACGGGACTCAATGAAGAGTTGCTGTTCACAAGCATTATTGGCTAAAGGCAAAGCCAGATGTTCTCCTGGTCCAGCATGGATTTACATGTATTTCCATCTATGTCACTTTACATATTCTTTTGTTTGGTTTATGATATCTACTGACTACTATTCTTTCCTTCCTTAATATTAGGTCTGGCCGTCTCCTGTTTCCTTTCCGGGTGGAAACTCATGTCCTTCACCTTTCCCCTATTTGAACTCCAGTTGGGACCTGGTTGAATCTTCATTTATTCTCGCGAATGCAGTATGCCTGAGTGCATCACAAGTTTGGAGGATGAACTGGATGTAAACGGGACATTGTTCTCATCATCAGTATCAGGCCTTATATAAGAATGGACTGGATGCAAGCTGGATGTTGCCCTCATTATCAGCACTGGGCCTCTTATAAGGAATTGATTCTCACCATACGATGGGACTTTTCACATGATCCCCTGTTTTATCTGCTTTTGTATACAGATGGGTGCCTGTTACTCATCTATCTTTCATTACCGTTTGGATATTTACAGGTATATAGGTTGTTGTGTATTGACACCTATGATAAGTAGTTCTCACTATCTGGCACCATAGTATATGGACCCTTAGGCCCCTTTTACACATCAGTTTTTTGCTATCAGTCACAATCCGTCAAATTTTGAAAAAAAATCACGTTTCATCCGTCACGTTTTATTCGTCATTCGCCAGATCCGTCGAAAATTGTTTATTCGGTGGCCAGAAACAGCGGACAAAGTAACGTTTTTTGTGTACGTCGAAAAATCGGACAGCGACAGATCCGTCGCCATCTGTCGTTTGCTAGAATAGAAGCCTATAGTGCCGGATCCATCAAATGACGGAATCCGGCAATCGGTTCCGTTTTTTTAACTGAGCATGCTCCGATTTATTTAGGATCTAATTAGCCAGATCCGTTACTCAGATCCTTCGAAAAAAATGAATCCGTTGCATCAGTTTTTCACAATCTGCCCAAGATTTATTTGATCCTGGAGGCATGTGGAATGCACAGGGTACAGGGGAGTAGGATTGGCCCTCTTTTCGTGTTGGACACCACAAGTGATTTTACAAGTTCTCTACTTGACACTGTCAATCCCTCTCAATATGGCATATACACCTTTCCCTAGATGGTCAGTGGGGTTATGCAATTAGTTTTGTAACCACATCATAATATCCCTTTTTGTGACTTGCGATGACAATAAACAAACAACTATGAGTTCACAGACACCAAACATGTCTAGGTTGTTTTTTATTTAAGTGGTGAAAAAAATTCCAAACGCTTTGCATACTCTTGGTATATTCCCTTGCTTGCTTGCGTTATTTCAACACTATTTTCTTTTTTCTGACTCTTTTGTTCTCTTGTTTGTGGTTAATCTCCATTTTTACCAAACCGCTTCACTGTGACCTCTGTACCATGCAATGTTATAGTCCTTTTAGGGGCTATTCACACACTAGTTGGAGGTGCCACAAACAAAATATATATATATTGTATATTTTTGTGCTTGGCTGTTGCTCCTTATAGTCTGTCTATTCACCCATGTACCTGATGCAACACTCAGGGATGTTGGATGGTTATTGTACCACGTTTTCATGTTTTTAGATGTTTTTAATGAGTTGTTGGTCCATGTTATTAATAAAGCTGTATGCATTTTGATCACATTATACCAGGTGTGCAGACCATTCTTTATCTTGGTCTTTTTCTTCTCCTAGTACAGTTGTGCTCAAAAGTTTACATACCCCAACAGAATTTTTGTTTTCTTGGACTTTTTTCAGAGAATATGAATGATAACATCAAAACTTTTTCTCCACTCATGGTTAGTGGTTGGGTGAAGCCATTTATTTTAAAACTACTGTGTTTAAAAATTCATAATGACAACCCAAAACATCCAAATGACCCTGATCAAAACTTCACATACCCTGGTGATTTGGGCCTGATAACATGCACAGACGTTGACACAAATGGGTTTGAATGGCTACTAAACGTAACATCATCACCTGAGACCTGTTTGCTTGTAATCAGTGTGTGTGCATAAAAGCTGAGTGAGTTTCTGGGATCCAGACAGACTCTTGCATCTTTCATCCAGCCACTGACGTTTCTGCATTGTGAGTCATGGGGAAAGCAAAAGAATTGTGAATGGATCTACGGGACAAGGTAGTTTAACTGTATAAAACAGGAAAGGGATACAAAAAGATATCCAAGGAATTAATAATGCCAGTCAGCAGCATTCAAACTGTGATTAACAAATGGAAAATCAGGGGCTCTGTAAAAACAAAACCACGGTCAGGTAGACCAACAAAAATGTCAACCACAACTGCCAGGAAAATTGTTCGGGATGCAAAGAAAAACCCACAAATAACATCAGCTGAAATACAGCACTCTCTGAAAAGTAGCGTTGTAGCTGTTTCAAGATGCACAATAAGGAGGCACTTGAAGAAAAATGGGCTGCATGGTTGAGTCACCAGAAGAAAGCCATTACTTTCAGATTTTGAATATCCACAAAAATATAAAATAACCAATACATTTCGTTCAACTTCACAATTGTGCTCCACTTGTTACATTTGGTATCTTTATGTTTGAAGCATGATATGTGGGAAAAGGTTGAAAAGTAGTGAATACTTTTGCAAGGCACTGTATCTGTGAAGTATTGTTTACATCATGAGTGCACCCTAATTTTCATATACCAAAAGGAAGATGAGAGACACCAGACCCAACAATGCAGACGAGCTGAACGCTGCTATCAAAGCAACCTGGGCTTCATAACACCTCAACAGTGCCACAGGGTGATCGCCTCCATGCCACGCAGCATTGATGCAGTAATTGATGCAAAAAGGAGCCCCGACATTTTACTTGGCCAACATTTTGGATTTAAAAATAATTTTCCAAGCTGGTGTTATAAAGTATTCTAATTTACTGAGATAATGACTTTTGGGTTTTCATTGGCTGTAAGACATAATCATCAACATCAACAGAAATAAACACTTGAAATAGATCACTCTGTTTGTAATGACTCTTTATACTATATGCGTTTCACTTTTTGTATTGAAGAACTGAAATAAATTAACTTTTTGATGATATTCTAATTTTCTGGGACGCACCTGGATGTTTTGTTTTTTTTTTGACATATAAGCTGCTCTGCTGTACTCATTTTGTATGTGAGTCGCCTGCCAGGGCCATGGGGTACTTGGTACCGGGCCCAGTCATCGTTAAAGGGGAGGTAACGATGGTGGCGACCCAGTCCGTGGCCATGGGTGCCCAAGTAAAAGGGAAATGTCCTTAAATTGGTTTTGAATAAAGTTTGTATTCATGACGCCACCTGTGATTCTTGGTCAGAGGTAACTGACCCAGCTTAAAGGGCTTTTCTGGGGGCGACGGTGCTACAGCAAAGATGGTGTCCCCAAAGCTCCCGGGGGTTTTGGCCAGAGTCTTGTGGTGCCAGAACTAAATGGAGGACACATGGTTACAGTCTCTTTATCTGGTTTACTGGTTGAAAAAAGCCACAGTCCAGGGTACCAGCAACAGGTCGTGATGTGGTCCGGCCGGCCTGGAGACAGTGGAGGATCCCTCTCCCAGGTAAGGTTAGTAAGCCTTCCTGTTTGTGCTCTTATGCGAGGTCCTTGCTGCCTGCAGCTCCCTTACAAAGTTCTCTCTCTCCTGTCCTGGGACAGTAACCTGTATGGTGGGCAGTGCAAACTTTTTTTACAGGGTCTCTATCATGACCCGGGCTCTCTATGTACCGCTGCACCTTCAGGTGTGGGGGCGGACAGACAACTTGCAATCCTCTGTCCTTCCGGTTTTGCTGTGAGACCTGGAGTATGACTCAGCCTCGGGCTCCCAGTGCCCGGTTTCTGCGCTTCAGCTTAGAGGATACCCGGTCACAGTCCCCTCCAATCTCCTTTATTCTCCTGTTGCTTCTCCCCTCAAATGCTCACTAATGCTGCAAACTTTCAGGTTCTCTTCCATTCTGGAGCTGCAGCTTCATACGTGACTGCACGGCCCCACTCTCTGCTCTCACTTCTCTCCCCTCCAACTTCTGCTACCAACTAACTTACTGCTCCTCCAGACCAGAATACATATATCTGGGGAAGTTCCCCTGAATCCGGGTTCAGAGCTCCCCCTTCTGGCCTGGATTCAGAATGTGTTGCATGTGGGTGTCTTACCTGATAAAGGGAATCCTCCTTGCCTCCAAGCATGACATCGCCCTCCCTGTAACAACCAGTTACCTGGGGTGTTATATATGTGTGCCCATGGGTTCATCAGTACACAATTAATTGATGGTATGTGCTTAATTATATCATTCACCCACATTTTTATTGTCATGTTTTTTCTAACATAATTTTAACTTTTACCATTATAAGTCATGTTTTAAAATGTTTCTGTACTACTGCAGATGCTGGATTGTTCTCTTCCATGTTGCTCTTTGCCCAGAAGTCAATCTGAAGTCTGTCACCTTTTCATTGAAGTAATTTTTCCACATGCTTTTAGCACAGTACTCCTACAGATGGGTTTGAAGAGTACAGACAGCGGCTTAGAGGACAGTACTCCTGCAGGCGGAGGGTGCAGAGTATACATAGCAGCTTAATGGATAGTAGTCCCACTGATGGTGCAGAGTACACACAGCGGCTTAAAGGCACAGTACACCCACAAGTGGAGGGTGCAGATTTCACACACACTGCTTTTACCAAAGTACTCTCACAGTGGCTTTTACCACAGAAATAGCACATATCGGGGTTGCAGAGTACACAAATTATTGTGTTTGCAGAGTGCACACTCACAAATTGTTCCTCACTCCACCTGCATCCAATCCCTAGATGAGCGAGAGCATAATGACAGCAGTACTTGCAGCCAGGAAGAGTCCTGTGCTGTGCTAGCCAATCACAGCCATATCAATGCTTGACATGGCTTTAATGGCTCTGGAAGTGCCCACAGACTAATATCTTGTTAATTGGTTGTGCTGGAGCCTTTCAACAAGCTTTAGTAGACTGGCGAACATGAACAGGAAACTGGACATACAGTAAAATGACCGTGTCCGGTGTCCGGTATGAACCCCAAACTTTCCGGTTCGGGTTCACTCATCTCTATATGTATAGTCACATTGCTACATGCAGTCAGTCTTATGGTTACATATAGTCACTATAGTCACATAGTGTTTGCAAATTTGAATTCGACAAGTTTTGCCAATTTTCCCCCAAAATTCGATTCACAGCTAATAAACTCACCATGAGTTCCAGATATTGTCCTCCAATTGCTCTGGAAAAACTGTGAGTTCCAGATATTGTCCTCCAATTGCTCTGGAAAAAGTGTAAAGGTACCGTCACACATAGCGACGCTGCAGCGATACCGACAACGATCCGGATCGCTGCAGCGTCGCTGTTTGGTCGCTGGAGAGCTGTCACACAGACCGCTCTCCAGCGACCAACGATCCCGAGGTCCCTGGTAACCAGGGTAAACATCGGGTAACTAAGCGCAGGGCCGCGCTTAGTAACCCGATGTTTACCCTGGTTACCATCGTAAAAAAACAAACAGTACATACTTACATTCAGCTGTCTGTCCCTTGCCGTCTGCTCCTGCACTGACTGCTGGCCGCAAAGTGAAAGCAGAGCACAGCCACAGCGGTGAGTCACCGCTGTGTGACTCACCGCTGTGCTGTGCTTTCACTTTCACTTTGCGGCCAGCAGTCAGTGCAGGAAATAGACGGCAAGGGACAGACAGCTGAATGTAAGTATGTACTGTTTGTTTTTTTACGATGGTAACCAGGGTAAACATCGGGTTACTAAGCGTGCATTGCGAACTGTGACCGCAGTCTACGACGCTGGAGCGATAATGGAGCGATGCTGGAGCGTCACGGATCGTGCCGTTGTAGCGACCAAAGTGCCACTGTGAGACGGTACCCTTAGATGGCTGCTGCATTATCTGCTTATGTTGGTATACAGGCTTTGATAGTTCCTTCTGGGTCACGCTCCCATACCATGTAATGTGATAGCTGCAACACATTATGGGAAAGCCTGCATAAGATCATGCCAGCCTTAAGGGACTCATGCAGTTGTCTGTAATATGTGAAAAGGGCGGTGGGCATTTTTCTCGAATTGGATTCACATAGAATCAATTTGATCATATCTACTGTATAAAGTCAGTCAAACTGCTATAAACAGTCACTTAGCTATGTACATTCAATCAAATTGCTGCATTTAGTCACATTGCCATATAATAACTCTACACATGGTGTGGAGCAGGAGAGTGCTCACCTTCCCATCCCAAACTTTTGCCTGCTCATCAGAAAGTTGAGCGCAGGATAACACTCATTCTCTATCTTCTTGGCGAGTCAGACAGTGGCGAGTCAGAGAGCGCTCATTTCCTTCCTGATCCCCCTTAACTTATTTAACGTGCCTATTTCCTCACTCTTCGGTAACCAAACATCGTCATTAATGGATAATGTGATGAAGATATAAAGTACCATGAAGTTGGAGCACACACTCTACTTTGGCTTTCCTTCTTCTTCCTCAGTGAAAATTCTATGGTTTCAGTGTACTTTGTCCTGCTTATTGCAGCAGCGTGCTGATTGTTGGTCCACCATTAAGGGCAATATTCCTCTCTTGCTCTCCCCACTTCTTGACTACAGCTGCTTCAACCAGCATGTGCAGCATATGAAGAACACAAAAAAAAGGCTCACTCAGGCGCTGCCCCTACAGTCTGCCACACTCGGCACTGGGCATCAGATGCCTAGTAGCAAATATGGGCCTCACCAACCACCCAAGCTGCCGTCTCACCACCACCAGAGCTGCCGCCTCACCACCACCCGAGCTGCCGCCTCACCATCACCAGAGCTGCCGCCTCACCACCACCAGAGCTGCCGTCTCACCACCACCAGAGCTGCCGCCTCACCACCACCCGAGCGGCTGCCTCACCACCACCAGAGCTGCCGCCTCACCACCACCAGAGCTGCTGCACCCCCGACCTTCTGTCTGTTCCCCATTATCCCATAGAATGTAAGCCCGCAAGGACAGGGTCCTCTCCCCTCTGTACCAGTCTGTCATTGTAAATATGTTTACTGTAAATGATATCTATAACTCTGTACGTAACCCCTTTTCTCATGTACAGCACCATAGAATTCATGGTGCTATATAAATAAATAATAATAATAATGAGCCCACAGTTAGGGGATTTGTAGATATGTTAAAAAATAACCATGAGGCAGCAGATCAATGAAGTAATGTAGAGAAAATCACCTTACTATATTGTATAAAATCTCCTACTAGGCATAAACTGTCTTACAGACTTCCTTTAACTATGGTGCTTCATCTGTTTTCTCTGGTAATATATTAGATCAAGGATTCTAAAACTTTTTCTACAAGAGCCTCACCAGACAAATCAAGATATTTCCTTGCCCTCACCGCACCACTAAGATGATGACTAGACCTCACCACCTGTTTAGGAAGTCCATATTAAAATAAAAAAATATGTCTCAATTTTACTTTTTTTCTGGCTCCTGAACCAAATATAACATTACAAGAAGTACAAAATCAGTAAAATATTTTTGCTAATTTATTTATTTTACTCACTTATATAACACCATTAATTCCACAGCGCTATTCAGATATCAGCATCGCTGTACCCATAGTGGCTCACAATCTAAATTCCTTACCAGTATGTCTTTAGAGTTAAATATCAAATTAATTAAATAATGTTGCAGCTATCGGAAGGAATGTAAATAACTTCGAATAAAACTCCATTCCTAGCTGCCGGCTGAAGCTTCACTCGTAAAACCAGCCTGATAGTTTGCAAAGAACGGCATTAAATTATATACAATTTTGTAGACTGCAGATGTCCCATATTAGTTAGGAATTTATGGTTAATTTTCATAATAGAAGTAAAAAAAAAAAAGTAAAAATGAAAACAAAAATGTTGAAAGTGAGAAGGATAAATGAAAACACAAATGTTCAAAAGTGAAAAAACAATTAAACCACTTATGTTATTTATACTGTATGATGAACGCCCTTGCCCACCCTACCCCCCCCCCAAAAAAAAAACAAAAAAAAAACAATGCAAACCCAAACTATTTCAAAATTGTGTAGCTTTTGGAATAGTGAAGAAAACTGAAAAAGGCTTTATTGTTAAGCCCCAAGGCAGGCTGGTCCAGAAGAGGTTAGTTATAACACATAATAATAAATAATAATAATAATCTTTATTTATATAGTGCCAACATATTCCACAGCGCTTTACAGCTTAACAGTTTCAAACGCAAGTCATAAGTAACAACATTAACAATACAATAATCAAAGCACAATAAGATACATAAAAATATTACATGGTTATTAGCAGGGCCGTATTTGCCACTAGGCACTTGAGGGCACGTGCCTAGGGCGGCGGGATGCGGGGGGGCGCCCTTGAGCTAGGTTTTTTCCTTTTTTTTTTTTTTTTATTTTATAAAACTCCGGGGTCAAGTTTCCGCCCCCCCTCCTCCCTCCCCCCTTCCCGCCCCCCCCCTCCTCCCTCCTTCCCGCCCCCTTCCCTCCCTCCCTGAAGACGTAATACTCACCTTCCTCCAGCGGTGGCTGCAACTGCGTCTCAGCGCCGTCCTGTCTTCAACGGTCACATGGTACCGATCATTAAGGGTGATGAATATGCGCATATTCATCACCCTTAATTAGCGCTACCATGTGACCGCTGAAGACAGGAAGGAAGACGCTGAGATGCCAGGAAGTTCTGTGCTGCGCGCCGGTGAGAGGTAAGTATGACAGGGAAAAAAGTGGGGTGCCGTGCACACAGGGGAGGAGGATGGGGAGCCATGCATACAGGGGAGAAGGATGGGGAGCCGTGCATACAGGGGAGAAGGATGGGGAGTCGTGCATACAGGGGAGAAGGATGGGGAGCCGTGCACACAGGGGAGAAGGATGGGGAGCCGTGCATACAGGGGAGAAGGATGGGGAGCCGTGCATACAGGGGAGAAGGATGGGGAGTCGTGCATACAGGGGAGAAGGATGGGGAGCCGTGCACACAGGGGAGAAGGATGGGGAGCCATGTACACAGGGGAGAAGGATGGGGAGCCGTGCACACAGGGGAGAAGGATGGGGAGCCGTGCACACAGGGGAGAAGGATGGGGAGCCGTGCACACAGGGGAGAAGGATGGGGAGCCGTGCACACAGGGGAGAAGGATGGGGAGCCATGTACACAGGGGAGAAGGATGGGGAGCCGTGCATACAGGGGAGAAGGATGGGGAGCCGTGCACACAGGGGAGAAGGATGGGGAGCCGTGCACACAGGGGAGAAGGATGGGGAGCCGTGCACACAGGGGAGAAGGATGGGGAGCCATGTACACAGGGGAGAAGGATGGGGAGCCGTGCACACAGGGGAGAAGGATGGGGAGCCGTGCACACAGGGGAGAAGGATGGGGAGCCGTGCATACAGGGGAGAAGGATGGGGAGCCGTGCATACAGGGGAGAAGGATGGGGAGCCATGAACGCAGGGGAGAAGGATGGGGAGCCATGAACGCAGAGTGGGAGGATGGGGGAGCCATGAACGCAGAGTGGGAGGATGGGGGAGCCATGAACGCAGAGTGGGAGGATGGGGGAGCCATGAACGCAGGGGAGAAGGATGGGGGAGCCATGAACGCAGGGGAGAAGGATGGGGAGCCATGAACGCAGAGTGGGAGGATGGGGGAGCCATGCTTGCAGGGGAGAAGGATGGGGGAGCCATGAACGCAGGGTGGGAGGATGGGGGAGGCATGAACGCAGTGTGGGAGGATGGAGTATAAATATGGAGTATAAATACTGGGCCCTATAAGGGGGACACAGTGTGAGAGGACAGTGTGAAGAGGGGACTGGTATAGAAAGGAGAGGACAGTGTGAAGAGCATGTACCATAAGAGGGACAGTGTGGGGGTCATACTTTGTGCAGACAATATAGTGAGGGGCAATTTTTTATTTGGGAGCATTATAATGACACTTGTATCTTTAAGGGCGTCATGTGGAGACTTTCTGCAAAAGAGCGGCGAAGATGGAAGTCTGCAGAGACGGCTGTGGATGAGAAAACTCATCATGGGATCTGGACAAGATGAAGAAAAGGAGAACGGCTCCAGAGGCGACGTCATCTATCAGGTACCTGGATGTAAATGTTATTTGTGATGCTAACTCTCATGTTTTTATATATGTTAGGAGATTTAAAGGGACACTGTCACCTGAATTTGGAGGGAACAATTTTCAGCCATAGGGGTGGGGTTTTCGGGTGTTTGATTCACCCTTTCCTTACCCGCTGGCTGCATGCTGGCTGCAATATTGGATTGAAGCTCATTCTCTGTCCTCCGTAGTACATACTGTACCTGCACAATCTGCAATCTTGCCTTGCGCAGGCGTGTACTATGGAGGACAGAGAATGAGCTTCAATCCAATATTGCAGCCAGCATGCAGCCAGCGGGTAAGGAAAGGGTGAATCAAACACCCGAAAACCCCACCCCTATGGCTGAAAATTGTTCCCTCCAAATTCAGGTGACAGAGTCCCTTTTAAAGGGGATGTCCAGGCTTGTGATGAGTCTGCAGTCATTCTTTGTGACTGCAGACTTCTGAATTCTCACAGTGCACACTGCACGCTGTCAGGATTCTCTCATGCTGGGGATTTACATTAATGCGATCACGTGCTGACTAGACATGCGTGACCTCCGTCAATGAAAATGAACTGAGCGAGGCCGGGCACATCTAGTCAGAATGTGGTCAGAAGTCTACAAATCACATACTTGTGCTGACATGACTGTCCACCGGCAAGGGAGAATCCTAAAAGTGCAGTGCATGCGTTGTGAGAATTCAGAAGCTGCGATGTCAGGATTCAGCTCTGCAAGTTCCAGTAGTCGTCACATGGACACGTCACTCATATGCGATTTTTCAGACTTAGGGTGTGTGTCCACGTTCAGGATTGCATCAGGATTTGGTCAGTATTTTACATCAGTATTTGTAGCCAAAACCAGGAGTGGGTGATAAATACAGAAGTGGAGCATATGGTTCTATTATAGTTTTCCTCTAATTGTTCCACTCCTGGTTTTGGCTACAAATACTGATGAAAAATCATGACCAAATCCTGATGCAATCCTGAACGTGGACACATACTCTTATGGTCCTGCGACATCGAGCTTCTCTTCTGCTTCTCTTAGTTTTTCACTGAACATTGAGAGCATTAGGGAGAGGAGCTCGTGGGCACATGACTGAGTGTGCAAATCACATATGTCCTTGGCGGAGGGGGGGCACCAAAATGAATTCTTTCCCCGGGTGCCAGAAACCCTAGATACACCTCTGCTGGTATGCTACTGCGAGCGGTGATTACCGGGTGCGGTGGAGGGTGGTCTGTGCACAGGCAGTGAGGCAGGGACTGAGGGTGTGCACAGAGAGGATGGAGACCCGGAGACTGCCCGTCCCAGTCTACGCCGTAGCCTAGAGCCCTCATTATCATAGGAATATGGCAGTTAATAAATTGCTTTTCTGAAGCTTTATAGTGTAGTTTTAGGTCAGGGAGGGTTGGATAGGGATGAGCTAGCAAGGTGCAGGGACAGGTAATGATGGCTACTTGCGAACATGTGCGGCAATTGCGGTTTTGCACTTACGATGATGCATAAAACACTGCTAGTAGTGTTTTTTCTCATTGCTGCAAGTACCGCATTTGCCGGATGGCGGCAAAACCGCAAGAGCCGCACATGTCTGTAAGTCCCATAGGGAATGAATGAGGCCGAACGCAGTGTTGCCCTAAGTGATCCATTACGCGGCAGATGCGGAAAAACTGTCGGATCTGCTGCAAAAGGCGACTTTCACATCAGCGATTTTTGCCAAAGTCACTGCCGATAGTGTCATACTCACCAAAGGGGGAGGCAGCACTAAAAGTGCCTAGGGCAGCAGAAACTCTAAATACGGCCCTGGTTATTAGGTGCAGTCAGGTAGGTGCAGTATTTTTTATTACATATATCTAAAGACTCAAATTTCAAATTGTGAGTTAGAAATAGGATTAATTAGTACTAAGTAGATATCTTCCTCCATTCTTATTTATTCTATGTATCAGAGAGCATTGATAAAAAGAAGATGTAGATTGCAGCTTACCGCAAGCAGGCATTAAATTCTCTGTTCATGAGCGTATCAAGAAACACTGGTATCAAATGAAGAAAAGTTCAGCACCTAAGATCAGATAAGCAGTCGCACTTTGCTTATACTCTTGGCTCACATCCTTGCGGATCTGCCTCTTATCTATTCATGTGGATCGATAAGCCAGAGCTGGTATGTCACTCTCCACAAAGGAGAAACGTTACTGCTAAATATGCTTATTTCGCACATTTATTTAATCAGGACTTTTTACCGGATGCGTTACTCTTAAAGAAAAATGTCATGATATTTTCATAAAAAAATGTAGTGGTTTATTGGATTTTCCACAGAAAAAAACACATTGCAGCAAAACATAAAATAATTAAAATAGTTACAAATAGATTGTTCATTTGTCCATATCAGCGTTTGTTCCACATCTTTCCCAAAGCTCTGAATGGTAAATGGTGTCTGTCCCTGGCATGGAGTATGGTATTAGTCATCCTTGTTAACTCACATACCAGCTGTTCATTTCTTCTGTGTGTCCTCTGAAGTCTATGGAGAATGAAGAAGAGAAGAGGCCCAAGGTGGCAGCCCCTCCACCTCCTAAGAGATGTGATTATATATATGTCCCACAGAGCACGTGTTCTCTCTATATGGTGTTAACTTACCCTGAGCTATATATACAGGAATAGCTTTTGTAATGTCAGCAAAAGACAATGTGCTCAGTACAGAATTGAGAATAAGAATAATTTAATTAATAATTAATATTTAGCAGTTACCCCTTAGACCTCAGTCCAGAGTTTCTCACCTAGCCAAATCAGTTCTCATGCTTCGCACTGACAAGAGCTAACAGCCCGAAACACTGTGTCTGCGAATTGAGATACTGATTTGGCTAATTATCCTAAGTCATATTGCAAGACTCGTTAAAGGGCTGATTGTGACTTATAGGATCCCTACTTCCAACAGGTGGCGCTATAGAGTTCACGTCCTCTTTTTCTCTGAAGAGGCAATTTGCATATTAAATTTCCCAGAGGAGCATTGCACGGCGAATAAGCCTCCTTACCTTGACAAGCCAGAGCTGGTATGTCACTCTCCATAAAGAGAAACCTTACCCCTTAGAACTCAGTCCAGAGCCTCTCACCTAGCCAAATCAGTTCCCATGCTTCGTACTGACGAGGGCTAACAGCTCAAAACACCGTGTCTGCGAATTGAGATACTGATTTGGATATTTATCCTAAGTCACATTGCAAGACTCGTTAAAGGGTTGATTTTGACTTGTAGAATCGCTACTTCCAACAGGTGGCGCATTCAAGCCAAGTCCTCTTTTTCTCTGAAGAGGCATTTTGCATATTATCTATTCATGCACACTTTTATGCTGGTGGTGATGGCGGTGTACTGATGGATAAGCGCATCCGGCTGTCCCCTGAAAGTGTAGACCACCTAATTTTCATCAAAATGAACAAGTCATGGATCTCCAATGACTTTTGCACCTCAGTCGCAGACTGGGTGGACTATGCGATGGTCTAGTTTTTAGTATCATGGATTGATCTCGCATTACTGCAATCTGTGCCATATTTATAGTGTCTTCTGTGCCTGCTGTTTCTACTGCTGCTGATGTTGCAAACATTTTTTTGAAATGTGGAGATTTCAAGTTGGGTCTCTATCTAGTGGGTTGTTAGTGGTGAAGGATGTGTTCGGGGCCTATTATAATGTTTCTACTCTGTGGAAATTGATGCCACTTTAGTGGTGTGTGACAATTATTTTTTTAAATCTAGAGACTCAAAGTTGGGTCTTCACCTTGTGGGTTGCCTGTAGTAGAAGGTGTTTCAGAGGCCTATTATACGGTTTCTACTCTGTGGAAACTGATGCCACTTTAGTGCTATGTGCAGGGGTGGATTATAAGAGGGTCAATCTGGGCGGTAGCCCTGGGCCCAGTGATGTGGGGGGGCCCTGGGCTACCGCACAGATTGCCTGCCGGCCGCTGCCATCAGGGCATTACTGCACGTGCCCCTATCATTTATGTGCCCCCGGACCCGGTGGGCAGAGAGAGGGCGTCCGCATCGGGCCCGTCTCATCTGCTCGCCGGCCCCCTACCGGCGCTGCAGCGGTTTCCTACTGACATGCGGGCGCATGCCCGCACGTCAATAGTTAACAACAGCCGCCAGCCAATTGGAGGCTGGCAGCTGAAGTCGGCCGCAGGCGCAGCGCACACGTCGCCAGCATCTGACGTCATTGTCAGTCGCTGGCGAGTGCGCGCTGCTGTAGGGAGTTCGCCGCCTGGAGCGCTGGTCAGGTGAGGAGAACTCAGTTTTTTTTTGTTTTGTTTTTTTTTAAACCTAACGGTGGAGACACTGGGGGCAATGCTGGAGGACACACTGGGGCAGATGATTGCTGGACACACTGACTGGGGGCAATGCTGGAGACACTGGGGCAATGCTGGAGACACTGGGGCAGATTGCTGGACACACTGGGGGCAATGCTGGACACACTGGGGCAGATGATTGCTGGAGACACTGGGGCAATGCTCGAGACACTGGGTCAATGCTGGAGACACTGGGGCAGATTGCTGGACACACTGGGGGCAATGCTGGAGGACACACTGGTGCAGATGATTGCTGGACACACTGGGGCAATGCTGGAAACACTGGGGCAATGCTGGAGACACTGGAGCAATGCTGGACACACTGGGGGCAATGCTGGAGGACACACTGGGGCAGATGATTGCTGGACACACTGGGGCAATGCTGGAGACACTGGGGCAATGCTGGAGACACTGGGGCAGATTGCTGGACACACTGGGGGCAATGCTGGAGGACACACTGGGGCAGATGATTGCTGGACACACTGGGGCAATGCTGGAGACACTGGGGCAATGCTGGAGACACTAGGGCAATGCTGGACACACTGGGGCAGATTGCTGGACACACTGTGGGCAATGCTGGACAATTGGACATACTGGGGCATATTGCTGGACAGGACACACTGGGGGCAATGCTGGACATACTGGGGCAGATTGCTGGACATGCTGGTGGTAATATGCTGGACACACTGGGGGCAATGCTGAACATACTGGAGCAGATTGCTGGACACACTGGTGGTAATATGCTGGACACACTGGGGCAGATTGCTGGACACACTGTCTGGGGGCAATGCTTGACACACTGGGGCAATATGCTTGACATACTGGGGCAGATTGCTGGACACACTGGGGGCAATGCTGGACATACTGGGGCAGATTGCTGGACACACTGGTGGTAATATGCTGGACACACTGGGGGCAATGCTGGACATACTGGAGCAGATTGCTGGACACACTGGTGGTAATATGCTGGACACACTGGGGCAGATTGCTGGACACACTGTCTGGGGGCAATGCTGGACATACTGGGGCAGATTGCTGGACACACTGGTGGTAATATGCTGGACACACTGGGGGGCAATGCTGGACATACTGGAGCAGATTGCTGGACCCACTGGTGGTAATATGCTGGACACACTGGGGGCAATGCTAGACACACTGGGGCAATATGCTTGACATACTGGGGCAGATTGCTGGACACACTGTCTGGGGGCAATGCTGAACATACTGGGGCAGATTGCTGGACACACTGGGGGTAATATGCTGGACACACTGGGGCAATATGCTGGACATACTGGGGCAATATGCTGGACATACTGGGGCAGTTTGTTGAACACTGTCTGGGGGCAATGCTGGAGACACTGGGGCAATGCTGGAGACACTGGGGCAATGCTGGAGACACTGGGGCAATGCTGGACACACTGGGGCAGATTGCTGGACACACTGTGGGCAATGCTGGACAATTGGACATACTGGGGCAGATTGTTGAACACACTGTCTGGGGGCAATGCTGGACACCCTGGGGCAATGCTGGAGACACTGGGGCAATGCTGGACAGTGGGGCAGATTGCTGGACACACTGTGGGCAATGCTGCACAATTGGACATACTTGGGCAGATTGCTGGACACACTGGGGGTAATATGCAGGACACACTGGGGGCAATGCTGGACACACTGGGGCAGATTGCTGGACACACTGGGGGCGGGACTGGAGACATGGGCAGAATGTAGATACGGGGCATTATTGGTGACACGGGCAGAATGAAAGACATGGGGCAGGATTGGATCATGGGGCAGGATGGAGACAGATGGGGCACGATGGGCAAATCATATGGGGTAGAAGAATAGATGCTCATGAGGGCAGGATGCGAGAACATATTGAAATACACGGGGCCAGGATGGGGAATATTATTACCATAGGGGCTAATTAAGGGATATTATTACTGCAGTGATGTATTTATTTTAATTTTTGAGTATACTGTTTTAATTGGGGTCACGGTCCTGTTACTGTACAGAGTGACACTATGTCGCCTTTTTTTCTTCATGTGGTGTAATGTAGAAGTTGTGAAAAATTAAGTAATGTGTTCTGCAAGCGGAGCTCGAGATAACTGTGTTATTTCCTGCAGAAACGAGTCCTGGCTGGAAGAAATGATGGCAGTCTGTGCTGGATGAAAGATGAAGGACTTCACCTAGAGACGTCACTGGTGAGTCAGTGTTACCTATACACTGACACTATACACTGTATACTATATGCAGAGGTCCTGTGTACAATGTCACCAGTGATCACTGTATTACCTATACATTATATACAGAGCTCCTGTGTATAATACCACCAGTGATCTCTGTATTACCTCTACACAGACACTGCATACTAAGTACATACAGTGGGGCAAAAAAGTATTTAGTCAGTCAGCAATAGTGCAAGTTCCACCACTTAAAAAGATGAGAGGCGTCTGTAATTTACATCATAGGTAGACCTCAACTATGGGAGACAAACTGAGAAAAAAAATCCAGAAAATCACATTGTCTGTTTTTTTATCATTTTATTTGCATATTATGGTGGAAAATAAGTATTTGGTCAGAAACAAAATTTCATCTCAATACTTTGTAATATATCCTTTGTTGGCAATGACAGAGGTCAAACGTTTTCTGTAAGTCTTCACAAGGTTGCCACACACTGTTGTTGGTATGTTGGCCCATTCCTCCATGCAGATCTCCTCTAGAGCAGTGATGTTTTTGGCTTTTCGCTTGGCAACACGGACTTTCAACTCCCTCCAAAGGTTTTCTATAGGGTTGAGATCTGGAGACTGGCTAGGCCACTCCAGGACCTTGAAATGCTTCTTACGAAGCCACTCCTTCGTTGCCCTGGCGGTGTGCTTTGAATCATTGTCATGTTGAAAGACCCAGCCACGTTACATCTTCAATGCCCTTGCTGATGGAAGGAGGTTTGCACTCAAAATCTCACGATACATGGCCCCATTCATTCTTTCATGTACCCGGATCAGTCGTCCTGGCCCCTTTGCAGAGAAACAGCCCCAAAGCATGATGTTTCCACCACCATGCTTTACAGTAGGTATGGTGTTTGATGGATGCAACTCAGTATTCTTTTTCCTCCAAACACGACAAGTTGTGTTTCTACCAAACAGTTCCAGTTTGGTTTCATCAGACCATAGGACATTCTCCCAAAACTCCTCTGGATCATCCAAATGCTCTCTAGCAAACTTCAGACGGGCCCGGACATGTACTGGCTTAAGCAGTGGAACACGTCTGGCACTGCAGGATCTGAGTCCATGGTGGCGTAGTGTGTTACTTATGGTAGGCCTTGTTACATTGGTCCCAGCTCTCTGCAGTTCATTCACTAGGTCCCCACGCGTGGTTCTGGGATTTTTGCTCACCATTCTTGTGATCATTCTGACCCCACGGGGTGGGATTTTGCGTGGAGCCCCAGATCGAGGGAGATTATCAGTGGTCTTGTATGTCTTCCATTTTCTAATTATTGCTCCCACTGTTGATTTCTTCACTCCAAGCTGGTTGGCTATTGCAGATTCAGTCTTCCCAGCCTGGTGCAGGGCTACAATTTTGTTTCTGGTGTCCTTTGACAGCTCTTTGGTCTTCACCATAGTGGAGTTTTGAGTCAGACTGTTTGAGGGTGTGCACAGGTGTCTTTTTATACTGATAACAAGTTTAAACAGGTGCCATTATCACAGGTAATGAGTGGAGGAAAGAGGAGACTCTTAAAGAAGAAGTTACAGGTCTGTGAGAGCCAGAAATCTTGATTGTTTGTTTCTGACCAAATACTTATTTTCCACCATAATATGCAAATAAAATGATAAAAAAACAGACAATGTGATTTTCTGGATTTTTTTTTCTCAGTTTGTCTCCCATAGTTGAGGTCTACCTATGATGTAAATTACAGACGCCTCTCATCTTTTTAAGTGGTGGAACTTGCACTATTGCTGACTGACTAAATACTTTTTTGCCCCACTGTATCTCCTGTGAATACTGGCACTTATGGTGATAGCATTGTGTTTTTTTTATTACTGATCAGTATTGTAGTATTCAGTCACTATGTAGTGGTAATATGTGGTCTGGAAATGGTGTTGCGGTATTTGTCTCTTGTATGTGCTATTTGGTCACCAAGTGGTGGTAATATGTGGTCTTGACATGGTGCAGTGGTATTTGTTCCTTGTATGTGATATTATTCGATCACTGTAATTGTAATTTGTGGTCTGGTCATGGTGCGGTGGTATTTGTTCCTTGTATGTGATATTGGTAATTTTAAAAATTGAAAAATAAATCAAAATATACCTAAATTGTATTGCATATTTTAACAAATATTTAATAGGTTACAGTAGAGTAGGGCCCGGCCATTTTTCTGGAATAATCTGGTTCAGGTATATCATGACCCCTGTCACATGACCCCTGTCACATGACCCCTGTCACATGACCCCCGTCACATGACCCCCGTCACATGACCCCGTCACATGACCCCCGTCACATGACCCCCGTCACATGACAGGGGGACCCACAGTGTCTGAACAGCCCGGGGCCCTGGCTACCCTTAATCCACCCCTGGCTGTGTGACATTTAATTTTTGAAATGTGGAGACAACAAATTAGGTCTCCATCTGGTGGGTTGCCTGTAGTAGAAGGTGTGTCAGAGGCCTATTATATTGTTTCTACTCTGTGGAACCTAATGCCACTTTAGTGCTGTGTGACAATTATGTTTTGAAATGTGGAAAACCCAGGTTGGGTCTTATTTTGGTGGGTTGCCTGTAGTAGAAGGTGTGTCAGATGCCTAATATACTGTTTCTACTCTGTGGAATTCGATGCCACTTTAGTGGTGTGTAAAAATAATTTATTGTAATATGGAGACTCCAAATTGGGTCTTCATCCGGTGGGCTGCCTGTAGTAGAAGGTGTGTTAGAGGCCTATTTTATTGTTTCTACTATGTAGAATTCGATGCCACGTTAGTGGGGTGTAAAAATAATTTATTGAAATGTGGTAACTCCAAGTTGGGTCTCCATATGGTAGGTTGCCTGTAGTAGAAGGTATCTCAGAGGCCTATTATATTTTTTCTACTCTGCGGAAATTGATGTCACTTTAGTGGTGTGTAGCAATAATTTTTTGAAATGTGGACACTCCGAGTTGGGTCTGCATCTGGTTGGTTGCCTCTAGTAGAAAGTGTGTCAGAAGCCTATTATACTGTTTCTACTCAGTGGAAATTGATGCCATTTTAGCGGTGTGTGACAATTATTTTTTGAAATATGGAGACTCCATATTGTGTTTCCATCTGATGGGTTGCCTGTGTAAGTAGGGCACCCAGACAGGCAGGCCTGCTCTTTCGTTCCTTACATTTTTCTACCAATAGTACTGTATAAAACTTAACTGATGTTTGCACCATCAGAGTTTAGCTGGAATAATAAAAACAAAATTGGAGTTGTTGCGTACACAGCTACTTTAACCACCAGGTCCTCATTGAAACTTCAGTTCCAAGCTGTAAACGCTGGGCCAGATCCTGATACCTCATGCATGGCTCATGGCTGACTGCTGCTGTGCCATTTGCAAATTTCTACTGTGGGTCGATTGTTGCCACTTTTCAAGGTGTCTGCCCCTAATTTTAGCTGTTTGGGAAGCTTTTTGTCACCCCTTAAGGTGTTTTGTATACATTTAGTTTGGCCTCCCATTGAATTTAATGGTGTTAGGGTATATTCGTTGAACCGTTTGCAGAACGTCTAAACTTCAGCAAATTGAAACAAACCAAACCTTGAAAAGTTCGCACATCTCTAGTTGAAATGTCACTTCCATACAGCCAGTAAAAGGAATTTGGGTCTGACAGGTTTGCCGTGGAGTTCCACTGTTCCTAAGAGTTTTTAGTGGATGAAGGCAGGTGTGTGGCATATGTCACCTTCTCCATTCATCCTTTAGGAGACTTGTTGGGCTCCTGTGTCCCACAGCACTTTCACCATGAGGCCATCAAACGTGCACTGTATGAAGCACCTTGAGGCTATCCTTAATGACCAAGGAATCCATTTGTTCCCAGGAATGAATAGTCTGACCTACATACTGGGTATTAAGTAGCTGATGCCCCTGTCTCTCTTGAAGCTGTTGAAGATGGTCACACACCTGGGGATAGTGCTGATGCAGTCATTTTATCTCCAAAGCTCTTCTGGGGTTTGGTGGTGTTTTCTTCTGGAGCCTCACCAGTGTTGCGGTTACCACTCGCCCCGCACTGGCAATCTTCTGCCTTTTAACCCCAGGAATCATGACCCTTGACATTCATTAGCATACTGTCCTTCTTTACCACAACTAAACGCAAACCGGATGGAATAGCATGCCGCTGCAAGATGCTGTGGTTGCCATGCTGGATCAGTATGCCTTCAATTTTGAATAAATCCCCAATAGTGTCACCAGCAAAGCACCCCCACACCATCACACCTCCTCCTCCTCCATGCTTCACGGCAGGAACCAGGCATGTAGAGTCCATCCGTTCACAAAGACAGGGTGGTTGGAACCAAAGATCTCAAATTTGGACTCATCAGACCAAAGCTCAGATTTCCACTGGTCTAATGTCCATTCCTTGTGTTCTTTAGCCCAAACAAGTCTCTTCTGCTTGTTGCCTGTCCTTAGCAGTGGTTTCCTAGCAGCTATTTTACCATGAAGGCCTGCTGCACAAAGTCTCCTCTTAACAGTTGTTGTAGAGATGTGTCTGCTGCTAGAACTCTGTGTGGCAATGACCTGGTCTCTAATCTGAGCTGCTGTTAACCTGCGATTTCTGAGGCTGGTGACTCGGATAAACTTATCCTCAGAAGCAGAGGTGACTCTTGGTCTTCCTTTCCTGGGGTGGTCATCATGTGAGCCAGTTTCTTTCTAGCGCTTGATGGTTTTTGCCACTGCACTTGGGGACACTTTCAAAGTTTTCCAAATTTTTCAGACTGACTGACCTTCATTTCTTAAAGTAATGATGGCCACTCATTTTTCTTTACTTAGCTGCTTTTTTCTTGCCATAATACAAATTCTAACAGTCTATTCAGTAGGACTATCAGCTGTGTATCCACCAGACTTCTGCACAACACAACTGATGGTCCCAACCACATTTATAAGGCAAGAAATCCCATTTATTAAACCTGACAGGGCACACCTGTGAAGTGAAAACCATTCCTGGTGACTTCCTCTTGAAGCTCATCAAGAGAATGCCAAGAGTGTGCAAAGCAGTCATCAAAGCAAAAGGTGGCTACTTTGAAGAACCTAGAATATAAGACATAATTTCAGTTGTATCACACTTTTTTGTTAAGCATATAATTCCACATGTGTTAATTCATAGTTTTGATGCCTTCAGTGTGAATGTACAATTTTCATAGTCATGAAAATACAGAAAAATCTTTAAATGAGAAGGTGTGTCAAAACTTTTGGTCTGTACTGTATATGAAAGTTTCCTTACAGATATCTTCACTTCACAGATAACTTTTCTTCACACACATTGTCTTAACCTAAGGGTACCGTCACACTATACGATTTACCTACGATCACGACCAGCGATATGACCTGGCCGTGATCGTAGGTAAATCGTAGTGTGGTCGCTGGGGAGCTGTCACACAGACAGCTCTCTCCAGCGACCAACGATGCCGAGGTCCCTGGGTAACCAGGGTAAACATCGGGTAACTAAGCGCAGGACCGCGCTTAGTTACCCGATGTTTACCCTGGTTACAAGCGTTAAACTAAAAAAAAAAAAACACTACATACTTACATTCTGGTGTCCGTCAGGTCCCTTGCAGTCTGCTTCCCGCACTCAGTGACTGCCGGCCGTAAAGTGAAAGTGAAAGCACAGCCGCTGTGCTCTGCTTTCACTTTACGGCCGGCAGTCACAGTGCGGGAAGCAGAGACGCAAGGGACCTGACGGACACCAGAATGTAAGTATGTGCTGTTTGTTTTTTTTTAGTTTAACGCTTGTAACCAGGGTAAACATCGGGTAACTAAGCGCGGTCCTGCGCTTAGTTACCCGATGTTTACCCTGGTTACAAGCGAACGCATCGCTGGATCGCATCGCTAGATCGCTAGATCGGTGTCACACACACCGATCTAGCGATGACAGCGAGAGATCCAGCGATGAAAGAAAGTTCCATACGATCTGCTACGACGTACGATTCTCAGCAGGATCCCTGATCGCTGCTGCGTGTCAGACACAGCGATATCGTAACAATATCGCTGGAACGTCACGAATCATACCGTCGTAGCGATCGAAATGTTATAGTGTGACGGTACCCTAAGCAGAACTGTACCTTGCTCACGCAATGAGGTTGGGGGAGGGGGTGAATTTGGTGCAGTAGCTCTCTCACTTTTATCTCTTGAGGTAATAAAGATGCTCCTAGCTGTCCTGACTGCTTTTATGATTACAGCAATCACTTTCTAGGAAGAACTGGTCTATACAGCTTGTCTGATTTCAATCTGACAAGAGACTCTCTAGCACACAACTTACTTAAGGATGTACAGGACACAATATCAACTTTCCCAATATCACCTGAGGCTGAGCTAACCACTCCCTGTCTGCTATAACTATTGTAACCCCTATAATTGCTGGATGATTCTAAATCAAAAGTGCAGCTTCTATCTGTCACACTCGGTTCACATTTACTGTATTTTATCCTCTATGCTAAGCACTAAAACTGGGGTTTCTGTATAATGCCCCCCAAAAAACCTGATTCCAACTAAACCCCTGACAGATCATTCACTATGAGGCAGATGGAGTCACTTCGGAGTTTGTTTGGCCTCTATTCTGGTGGCGTCCCATCTTTTTAGGCCTGCACACAATTGTTGTCAACCACAAATTTTTGTGCTAAAAAGCAGACCACCATCAGAACACATTTGTCTCCATCTGCCTCATAGTAAAAGGTCTGTTGTTTGGGGTTTCGTCCAAATCATTATTTTGGGGGGATTTTAACTACCGTATTTTCCGGCGTATAAGACGACTTTTTAACACCTGAAAATCTTCTTAAAAGTTGGGGGTCGTCTTATACGCCGGGTATCTATGGTGGGTGGGGGGGGAGTGGTCCCGATGATGGAGGGGGCGTCTCACAGGGAAGTGTGAGTGGAGTATGCCCCATTACCTCACATTGTAGCTGCAGCGTCAGCGTGGGGTGCTGGGGAGCGGCGGCGGCGGCTGCTCCTTTGTGCCGCGTGGGTGCTGTGGGGCGGCGGTTCCTCTTGGTACAGCGTCGGGGCTCTGTGCTGTGGGGCGGCAGCGGCGGCGTATCTTCAGGGAGAGTCAGTCGGGGCTCCTCCGGCATCTCCTGAAAGCCCGGAGGCGCCGGCAGCTCCATTGCTGCGATGCGGTGGCCTCCGGGAAAATGGCCGCTGGGCGCGGCACATGCTCAGATTCAGATCTCGTCCCGAGATCTCGGGAGACGAGATCTGAATCTGAGCCTGCGCCACCCCCAGCGGCCATTTTCCCGGAGGCCACCGCATCGCAGCAATGGAGCTGCCGGCGCCTCCGGGCTTTCAGGAGATGCCGGAGGAGCCCCGACTGACTCTCCCTGAAGATACGCCGCCGCTGCCGCCCCACAGCACAGAGCCCTGACGCTGTACCAAGAGGAACCGCCGCCCCACAGCACCCACGCGGCACAAAGGAGCAGCCGCCGCCGCCGCTCCCCAGCACCCCACGCTGACGCTGCAGCTACAATGTGAGGTAATGGGGCATACTCCACTCACACTTCCCTGTGAGACGCCCCCTCCATCATCGGGACCACTCCCCCCCAAAAAGGCACATTAGTCACCGGCCCTATAAGATGACATACGGCGTATAAGAAGACCCCCGACTTTTAAGATTTTATATTTTAACTGGAAAAGTTGGGGGGTCGTCTTATACGCCCAGTCGTCTTATACGCCGGAAAATACGGTAAGTTCCTAAGTAAGTGGTTAGCTTTTTGTTACATTTGTACTAACTTTAATAATTTTTTTTACTTAGTCCTACTGAGAAATTTGATTATTTTACATGTTGATTGCTGGTTTCATACACAGTTTTACACGGAGGACATCAGAGCTGGTAAAACTGGATAAATCAGCCTTCTTCCCTGTGACTGATCTGTCTGTACAAGAACTTGATGGACTCTGTGTTTTAGCATACAGTAGACTACTTTAAAATTATAAAAGTAGATATGTTCTCGTAAATAAGAAACACCATGAAAATCCAGAAAACACACTAGTCATCAACGTAAAGTATAACATAACTATCGCCACCAAGTGGCAAAGTTTATGTATATACAGTGCTTAGCGTAAGAGAGTACAACCCCTTTTAAAAGTAAAATTTCAATCAGTATCTCACTGAATACAATAACAGTTTCCCAAACTTTGACAAGACGGAATTTCATAGAAAATTTGTTTAATCCACATGAAAGTAAGGTTAATAATACTACTTTCATTACAAAATCTTCAGTTTTACTCAAGCTAGTTGATGCAAATATGAATACATCCCACATCAATGACCTCCATAATTTTTAAGGACAGCAAAAAGTTTTTTTGGCATGGAATGAACAAATTGGTGACATATTACAACATTTATCTATTCCCAGTCGTCTTTTAGAGCCTGGATGCTGGACGGGGAGTGATGGCAACTTGGCAGGAGACACCTAGCCACTGAATCATTGTCACTCTGTTCTTCAAAAATGCACCTGATATGTGTTTTGTATTATTGTCAAGTTGGAAAAGTGCACGTCTACCAAGAGCAAGGAGTGCTGGCACCATCTACCCTTTCTATATAGAGCCGAACATCTGTAAATTCATGACACCATTAATGAAATGTAGCTCCTCATCACCAGCAGTGCTCATGCAGCCTCACATGAGAACATGGCCACCATCATGTTTTACTGTAGGCATTTAGAAAAATGCATGGTGTCTGTTTGGAGACGATCGAAAAGTCCAAATAATTCATGTTGAGTTCATAGAAATGCAGAGGAGCCAGGGGACAATGTGTAAATACTGAGAAAAAAAATAGCCTGTGGTGTATGGAACAGCAGATCAGTATGGTTGTTAAGGAAGTAAAAGCTTTAAAAACAAGTCAATAAAACTCAGATAACATTAACAAAGAGTTTATGATAGCTCGTGCATTAACCTGTGAATTAATAACACACAGGCAGCAGAACAAAGGGAGAGAAAATCCCGGGGTCCTTTAAAGGTTCCTATTCAGTCCCTTCTTTTATTTGCCAGACACACCATTGATTACAGCATACCAGGGGTTAAATGTCAGAAGCTTCTTTAACTTGGACAGTTGGAGCAGGCACACGTGATTTGTCATTATTAGTGAGGAGCGAGTATACTCGTTGCTCAGGTTTTCCAGAGCACGCTCGGGTGTCCTCCGAGTATTTGTAAGTGCTCGGAGATTTCATTTTTGTTGATGTAGCTGTATGATTTACGGCTGCTAGACAGGCTGAATACATGTGGGAATTCTCTAGCAACCAGGCAACACCCACATGTACTCAGGCTGGCTAGCAGTTGTAAATCATGCAGCTGCGTTGCCAAAAATTAAATCTCCGAACACTAACAAATACTTGGAGACCACCAGAGTATGCTCAGGAAGACCCGAACAATGAGCATACTCACTCATCACTAGTCATTATGCAGTTACTCCTAAAGTCACACATACATGAAAAATGTAAATTCCCCTTACAAACTTGGGGAATAGCTCGATCTTTGGACCTCTTGCAATCCTTGCAAAGAGATGATAGCTTTCAACCGTTCCAGAACCATTGTCACAAATCTGGGGGACTGTTATGAATAGGTAATTCAGAACCACAATGGACCTTGAAGTTCAGAGCACACAAAGTGACCTGACAATAACCAAAAGACATAGGACGAGCTCTGAGACGTGGGAACTCTGCTGACCGCAATCCCTAATCCTATCCAACCACACTAGAGGCAGCCGTGGATTGCGCCTAACGCTCCCTATGCAACTCGGCACAGCCTGAGAAACTAGCTAGGCCTAAGAAGGAAAAATAAGCCTACCTTGCCTCAGAGAAATACCCCAAAGGAAAAGGCAGCCACCCACATATAATGACTGTGAGTTGAGATGAAAATACAAACGCAGAGATGAAAAAGATTTAGCAAAGTGAGGCTCAACTTACTGAACAGACCGAGGATAGAAAAGGTTGCTTTGCGGTCAACACAAAACCCTACAAACAACCACGCAGAGGGGCAAAAAGACCCTCCGCACCGACTAACGGTTCGGAGGAGCTCCCTCTGCGTCCCAGAGCTTCCAGCAAGCAAGAAAAACCAATTAAGCAAGCTGGACAGAAAAAATAGCAAACAAAAATAACACAAGCAAAACTTAGCTTATGCAGGAAGACAGGCCACAGGAACGATCCAGGAGGAAGCAAGACCAATACTAGAACATTGACTGGAGGCCAGGAGCAAAGCACTAGGTGGAGTTAAATAGAGCAGCACCTAATGACTTCACCACATCACCTGAGGAAGGAAACTCAGAAGCCGCAGTACCACTTGTGACCACAGGAGGGAGCTCTGCCACAGAATTCACAACAGGGGACACTGTCCGGAGAGGATCTACTGACTTCAGCTGTAACTGAATCCTGAGGGCACTGCTATAGTTGAACAACAGTGGAGCAGAGAGCCATCAGATCCCTACTCCACTATTCACTTAGAGTAGAGACTAAAGAAACTTCAAGTCACGTTAACAGCAGCAGAGATCACCTCGGAAGAGAATCAGGACACACAAGCAAGTTGAATGCTTGTATTGGGGCATCATACTGTGTGTGGAGAGGGCAGAAGGGACATCATACTGTATAGGTCTGTGACGGGCATTGTATTGTCTAGTGGACACGTGGTAATTGTGTGGGAGTGTACTATTCAAAACATCAACATAGGTGTGTGGGTGACAGTGGAGGCATCATACTGTGTGTAAGGGGCTGTGGAGGAATTTGCTTTGGAGGCATAACACTGTTTGTTGAGCACTGTTTCTGACATCATGCTGTGTAGTAAGCACCATGTGGGCTATGAAAAAGGTGCCATACTGTGGGGGAACACCGATGGCTTTCATTAGGAGCAACATTTCTGTGTTGGCACAATTAACCCCTTAATGACCGCCAATACGTCTTTTTACTGACATGACATATAAGAGAATAGCCTCCCCATACAGGTGACAATCCCGCAGCTGTCGGCTGCACACTATAGCTGACAACGTGCTGCATCAGCCACAATCAATGTTTTCACGGTCCAAATCTGTTTAACCCCTTAGATGCTGCCGTCACACTATCAGTATTTGGTCAGTATTTTACATCAGTATTTGTAAGCCAAATCCAGGAGTGGGTGATAAATACAGAAGTGGTTCATATGTTTCTATTATACTTTTCCTCTATTTGTTCCACTCCTGGTTTTGGCTTACAAATACTGATGTAAAATACTGACCAAATACTGCTAGTGTGACGGCAGCCTTAGATGCTGCTATCAATAGTGACTACATCATATAAATGGTTACCAGAGTGTGGGGGCTTCCTCTTTAAACCAATTGGTGTCCTCAGATCATGATTGTGTGGTCCTGATGTTTGTGATGGCAATTCACATCCAAATAGCGGCCGTAGAGTCTGTTGTAACCTGTTCAGAAGTTAGCGGCATTTGGGTAGAAAAATACACATTTTCATTTCTGTCAAGCCACATTGCATTAATTCCTGAAAATCACCAGAAGGGTTAATAAACTACCTGACTGCAGTTTTCAGTATGTCAGGAGGTGTTGTTTTTAAAATGGTATAACTTTTGGGGGTTTCCCATTATAAGGGACCAATAAAGTCATTTCAAACATGGATAGGTCCCTACAAAAATAAATTTTGTAAACATCCTTGAAAAAATGAAAAATTACCACTACATTTTTAAACCTCCTATAATGCTAACACAATAAAATAACATTTTACAAATGGTGCTGATGTAAAGGAGACATGTGGAAAATGTTATTTATTAATGTTTTGCTATGGTATAAGTATCTGGATTAAATGGATAATCATTAAAAGTTTGAAAATTGCTGATTTTTATCAATTTTCACAAATTTCTGATATTTTTTATAAACACAAAACATATCGACCTAAATTTACTGTTATCATAAAGTATAATGTGTCACGAAAAAACATTCTCAAAATCACTGGGATTTGTTGAAGCGTTCCAGAGTTATTACCACAAAAGATGACATTGGTCAGATTTCAAAAATTGAGGACCTGGTGAGATTAGAGTAGTGGCTTAGCAAATAAATAATAATAGCCGCTGTATGTGTTCATCATCCTCTTGATTACATTCCAGGGGTTTTCAATGAGGTTCAGGTCTGGAGATTGGGCTGCCCATGACAGGGTTTTGATGTGGTGGTCTCTTAATTTTTGCCAGAGCTGTGTATATGCAGTCAAGTGACCGCCTACCTAAATGGGAAATACAGGGGAATCCTGACCTTGTGCGCAATGAATGATGGCTGACTTTTCTTTCTTCTGAGACCCTTTAAGGGTGCCAATGGATGGCCATGGCAGCCAGAGGCTTGGTCTGTCTCCTATTGAGTCCTGATTTAGTACAAATTAATAGGAAGCGTGACAGGTGCACAGCACTGCAATCAAAACTATTGGGATCCAACTACATGAGACATTTTTGACAATGCTATAGAAATGTGCCCAATACCATATCACAAACGTATCTATTTTTTACCAGGAAAGATATGTACCGAGTTAGCCAGTAGATAGAAAAATATTTTAGATTTGAGAGTCCTCAGTGGTTGATAAGGAGTGTACACTGAGTGTGCCAAAGGTTGTCATAAGTTTATACTCTCAGATCCTTCGGTCTCTCTGAGATGTGAAGTTACCTTTTAATAATTTCATGCCCATGGTGCTGTTATCAGGGATACAAAAATGCTTTGCCAAAGGTAAATCTTCTTTTTTTCTTGTATTGTGTGGTGATGAGCACTCAGTGCAAGAATTAATGTGTCACATGGATTTAAGGTATTTCTACATCAACTAAGGAATTTGCTCCTCAGACCTCGTGGGGGCCTCACAACACAGAACCAGACCCCAATCAGAGGACAATAAAACTTTCACACTCCTTATCTATGAACTGTTCTAATATTTATAGCCACAACTGTTTATCCCTCCCCCATAATGATAGTTCTGCCTCATGTCACTTGTGTTACAGTTGTGGGCAAAATAATTGACACCCCTGCAATTCTGTCAGATAATACTCAGTTTCTTCCTGAAAATGATTGCAATCACAAATTCTTTGGTATTATTATCTTCATTTAATTTGTCTTCAATGAAAAAATACAAAAAGAATTGTCCTAAAGCCAAATTGGATATAATTCCACACCAAACATAAAAAAGGAGTGGACAAAAGTATTGGCACTGTTAGAAAAATCATGTGATGCTTCTCTAATATGTGTAATTAACAGCACCTGTAACTTACCTGTGGCACCTAACAGGTGTTGGCAATAACTAAATCACACTTGCAGCCAGTTGACATGGATTAACTTTGACTCAACCTCTGTCCTGTGTCCTTGTGTGTACCACATTGAGAATGGAGAAAAGAAAGAAGACCAAAGAACTGTCTGAGGACTTGAGAAACCAAATTGTGAGGAAGCATGAGCAATCTCAAGGCTACAAGTCCATCTCCAAAGACCTGAATGTTCCTGTGTCTACCGTGCGCAGTGTCATCAAGAAGTTTAAAGCCCATGGCACTGTAGCTAACCTCCCTAGATGTGGACGGAAAAGAAAAATTGACAAGAGATTTCAACGGAAGATTGAGCGGATGGTGGATAAAGAACCTCGACTAACATCCAAACAAGTTCAAGCTGCCCTGCAGTCCGAGGGTACAACAGTGTCAACCCGTACTATCCGTCGGCGTCTGAATGAAAAGGGACTGTATGGTAGGAGACCCAGAAAGACCCCACTTCTTACCCCGAGACATAAAAGAGCCAGGCTGAAGTTTCCCAAAACTTACCTGAGAAATCCTAAAACGTTTTGGAAGAATGTTCTCCGATCAGATGAGAAAAAAGTAGAGCTTTTAGGGCAAAGGCATCAACATAGAGTTTACAGGAGAAAAAAAGAGGCATTCAAAGAAAAGAACACAGTCCCTACAGTCAAACATGGCGGAGATTCCCTGATGTTTTGGGGTTGCTTTGCTGCCTCTGGCACTGGACTGCTTGACCGTGTGCATGGCATTATGAAGTCTAAAGACTACCAACAAATATTGCAGCATAATGTAGGGCCCAGTGTGAGAAAGCTGGGTCTCCCTCAGAGGTCATGGGTCTTCCAGCAGGACAATGACCCAAAACACACTTCAAAAAGCACTAGAAAATGGTTTGAGAGAAAGCACTGGAGACTTCTAAGGTGGCCAGCAATGAGTCCAGACCTGAATCCCATAAAACACCTGTGGAGAGATCTTAAAATGGCAGTTTGGAGAAGGCACCCTTCAAATATCAGGGACCTGGAGCAGTTTGCCAAAGAATGGTATAAAATTCCAACAGAGCATTGTGAGAAACTCATTGATGGTTACCGGAAGCAGTTGATCGCAGTTATTTTGGCTAAAGGTTGTGCAACCAAGTATTAGGCTGAGGGTGCCAATACTTTTGTCTGGCCCATTTTTGGAGTTTTGTGTGAAATGTTCAATGTTTTGCTTTTTGCTTCATTCACTTTTATGTTTTTTTCATTTAAGACAAATTGAATGAAGAAAATGATGCCAAAGAATTTGTGATTGCAATCATTTTCAAAAAGAAACTGAGTATTATCTGACAGAACTGCAGGGGTGTCAATACTTTTGGCCACAACTGTATCTATTGCATTATTTCTGTGCCATATTGTGTATAAATATATGATTGTTCAGATTTTCTATTATCTTGGGATAGCTATTTAATCTATTTGCGATGCATACCTTATGTAATTTTAAAAAAATCTTGCAATTTTCCCATTGGCTGTTTATTTCTTTTGTGTGTATTGGAACAACACAAAAAATGTAAAAAGGGCAAATTAGACATAATTTCACACAAAACCACCAAATGGGCCAGACAAAATTGTTGGCACCGTTCCAAAATGATTAGTCAGCAACTTTCTTTCAAGCATTTGATGCTTGCTCAATCTCACCTGTGGCAAGTAACAAGGTGTGGCAATATAAAAATCACACCAGAAACCAAATAAAAAGGGGAGAGGTTGACTTAATCTTTGCATTGTGTATTTGTGTGTGCCATACTAAGCGTGGAGAACAGAAGGAGGAGAAGAACTGTCTGATGACTTGAGAACTAAAATTGTTAAAAATTATCAACGATCTCAAGGTTACAAGTCCATTTCCAGAGATGTTGATGTTCCTTTTGCCCACGGTGCACAACATAATCAATAAGTTTACAACCCATGGCACTGTAATCTCCCAGGACGGCAGAGAAAAATTCATGAAAGGTTGCAGGATAGTCCAGATGGTGAATATGCAGTCTAATCAACTTCCAAAAAAATTCAAGCTGTCCTGCAGGCTCAGGGTGCATTAGAGTCAGTGCGAACTGTTTGTTGACATTTGAATTAAATTAAATGTTATGGCAGGAGACCCAGGAGGACTCCATTGCTGAAACAGAGACATATAAAGCTAAACTGCAGTTTGCCAAAATGTAGGCAAGTCAAAATCCTTCTGGGAAAGCATCTTGTTGACAGATGAGACAAAGATGGAGCTTTTTGGTGAAGCAAATCATTCTGCTAACGGAATGAGTCCTACAAAGAAAAGAATACAGTACCTACCGTCAAATATGGTGGAGGTTCAAAGATGTTTTGGGGTTGTTTTGCTGCCTCTGGCACTGGGCGCCTTGACTGTGTATAATTCATTATAAAATCTGAAGAGTACCTAAGGATTTTGAGTCGCAATGTAGTGCCCAGTGTCAGAAAGTTGGGTTTGTGTCCAGAGTTGTTTTTATGGATTTTAATTTGTCTCTGACATACTGTGTTGAACCGAGACCCACCTAAACTATACCATTGTAAGAAGTTAGCGATGCACAGGTAGTCATAACTTATGGCAGACAGTCATTTTATTCTTATTTTGCATAACAAAATGCACATACACCATATATTTTAGCAGTGTAACACCATGCTTTTCAATTGTAACTCTATTGCCTGTTCATTAGTTTAATATTGCCACTTTCCGGAAGCTTCTTTAATTGGTTCTCCATAAATATAGGATCTGTATGTAGACAGTCTTAATTTATTTCTCTTGAGGAAACATCTAGTATTGGCTAAAATCCAAGGAGTTATGTGAAGGACCTTTGTCCACCAATCTAACAATCTTGGTCACAGTAAAAGAAATGGACAGCAGTGTTCCGAGCTATTGCATTAAATATAGAGAGGATGCCAGTCAGCTACTGGCTGACGTAGAGATTGTATCATTAAATCCCAATGATGATCTTTTAAATTAGTCTTCTGGTTGCCCAGTGTTGCTTGCCCAATAAGCTTCTTCCCAGTGGACAAAGTTTCATACAGGGAGATAAGAATCAAGCAGTGAGTTTTACCGGGGTCAGGAAGACTAAAAAGAAAAGTCTCATTGAACACGGTTACTTTTGATTTTGCTCGTAGACTTGACTTCTGATGCTTTTGCTTATGTTGATTGCTAAATACATCTATTCTTGCATACACATCTGAAAAGGAAAGACAAAAATATATTGAGATGATAGAATATGACTTTAAAAGTTACATGGCATAATACAAACCCTGGCTCGGACTGGCCCATAGGAGGACAGGTGAATTCCCCGGTGGGCCCCTGTGCAGGAGTAAGTCACTTATCTCTTAACATGGCCAAATACATTTGATTTACCAGACAAAAATAATATTTCAACAATCATTCAACAAACTGCCAACTTATTATACAGAAGCAAAGGTAGAATTTTGGATGAAGGTTATGTAATATTTGCATGCAGCTGAACAGTGGACCCCCAGAGTCAATGTGACTGAGGGGTCCTTGCTTTCCCAGTCGGACACTGTACAAGCCCATAGAGACTCTGCCTCTTTAACAAACTCTTTTTATACACAATCATGTGACTTAGTAGAAAACGAACAATCCAGTACCCTGTCATTAATACCACTTTTCCATCATTTTTCTAACACACCTTTTTCGGAGATGTGTGGTCCTATGTTCTACTGTGAATACAATGTCTTTGAGATTTCCTAATCATTGTTTACTTAATTTCTTTACATTTTACACAGTGTCCCAGCATTTTTGGAATTGGGTTTGAATCTAAAAATGACATTTTGCTACCGATAGGCAGCTTTCTGTGCACAGTTACAGAAATCTGCTAATCAATGCTGGGAATAGGGTTGGACTAGGAGGCACATAGTCAGTTGTCCTGTAATGATAATCTCCTGTTGATAAAACACTGATTGTATTATAACAGCAAAATACAACCCAGTAAGTGACACATCGCTGTAATCAGATACTCTGCTGCTCTTACATCATGTGGCTGTCAGGTTACATAGCAAAAATCTGCTGACTGATTCCTTTAAAACTAGGTAATTTCTGCAGAAAAATCTCTATTTTCTTCTATAGAGCACGCTGTACGCTGCAGTTTCTGGTGTAGCCAATCCAATAGAATGGCCACAGAGGTTTCAAATGTAACCTCTAATGCAGAGGCAAACATAGGCCTCAATTTACTGAACAGGTTTTGCCAGTTTCCTGGTGTAAAACTGCATGATACATCACAAACCTAAAGTTGCACAAATATTTTGTGACGTTTGGCATTTTTACGCCACTCCCGACCAGCTCAACCAACTTTTTAAACAGTTGGTGGCGTTCTGAGAGTGTGTGGGCATTCTGGGCCCTACAATTCCGTCATAGCTTGTCCAACAAAAGTGGCATAAATTATGACAGCCCATGACTGAAGTACATTTTTGGCGGTAGTGCACGGCAGCTGAAAGATGTGCAAATTCTTTAAGAGATACATACCTGTTAAAGAAAGATGCATTGGAGTCAAATTCACCAAATTCTTAAGATTGTCATACAAAATGTCAGTATTATGCCATAGTCTCAGACTGATACACTGAAAAGTATGATAATTATGATAATTCTTTAACATGGTCAATACTTTACACCAGGGGTGGGGAACCTCAGGCCCTAGAGCCATTTACGGCCCTTGATGACCTTTTATCCGGCCCCTGGGCAGAGTCTCAAGGACCGAATCCTTGGGCAAGGAGCTGTGTTTTGATTACAACCTGCCCATTAATTTCTTCTTGCCCTGTTAGCACACACATGCAGTGTTCACTACTGAACACTGAAGAGCATGCAATGAAAGATTACGTCCTGACACCAGTGCCACAGTCAGGATGCACTTTGTGGACAGAGTTTGTACGGCCCCCGAAGGATGGTATAAATATCCAAAAGGCCATTGGCGGAAAAAAGATTCCCCTCCCCTGGTTTACACCTTGGAAACGCTATGTAATAAATTGAATCATAGGTCAGTCTACTGATTATAGACTTACCCCTCTCCTTAATAACGCTGGATGAGCTTGTTTTAAACTTTAGTATCCCAACTTCTATTTTCTGTGCTGTAGGGAGACATTTCAGTGAGATTAGGACCTCTCCTATGATGTCCTGATGTAAAAACAACAACAAAAAATGACACAATGGAACATAGTTACATATAATGAATTAGAATTCATTTTTCTAAAGTCAAAAACTTTTCAACAAATTGAGTAAAATTAGCAATTCGCCCTTTAACATCAAGCATTTTGGTTACTAAGCATTTTGGTAGCCAGAGCGCCGATGATGATTAACAGTTTGGTCCTACAGCATAATTGCTCCACTAGCCCAAACTGTAAACTCAAATGCTGTACCCAAAGAGGAGCGCAGAGTCACCGAAGTTGGCTGGATCCAATGATCTGGTCATCTCTAGAGCATCGCTTACAAACGATTTTACGAAGAGCTTGTAAGTGTTGCGTCAATTGCCTAAGAAACCACCCACCACTGAGTGCATCGGTAGGCAGTAATCTAGGCAACGACATGTAAACTATTGATCAAAATCCCTGTGTTCTTAAGAACAGAGAGTATTTGTAATAAGCGGTAAATACCAAAGTTTATTACACTATATGCATATTGCTAAAAGAATAAAATTTTATTCTGGTAGTTTTCCCTTCAGAAAGCCATACTTTACATACACAAAAATCACATATTTACGTGTGGTTATGTAGTGCGGGATTCAGTCTGGGATAGTAGACAAGGTAGCAAAGTATAAAATACAGATACCAATTAAAGAAATGAAAAATTGTGGGTTATGCTCATGGTTTTTGCTTGATTATTCTCTGAACACATTACACTCACGTGTATTTCTTTTCATGGCACCGGTTCCATTATTTCTGGCAAAATGGAGATAAACAGTGGGATCAGATCACAAACAGTCAATGGGGTAATGTGGTGAGGACAGGAGCTTCGATTTTGTAGGACCTGGACATCTTAAGCTATGTTCACACAGCGTCTTTTCCAGATGAGGGGAGCCCAATTTTTCGATAGGAAACAGTTTCAGGAAGTGCCGGTGATTTTTTCCATAGGTGTCTTTTTATGTGGATTCCAACCAGAATCCACCTGAATAGGTGCTGCAAAAAATGGACATGATGCACAGCCATGTAAAAACAGCATTGCTGTGCTCTTGTTCTGGCTTATGTCACGTCTTTTAACCACTTCAGAGTTTGGAAACCTTGGAGGGCTTAGAAGAAGTAACATGTTCATTCTTCGGGCAGTTTTGATTGGAAACCTCCCACTCTTTTTATAGAAAATGCCATCAGTGTCTCTTTAGGACAAAATCTGCCAGATTTTTCTTCATGCAGCTTTGTGTTAGAAAATTCCAGCTTGTCCGCTGTTGGATTAAAAGTGTTGTGTGCACATACATGCCCAGTGGGGGGAAGGGTTGCACTCTCATCAGCACTGTTTCAATGTTATTGGCTGACTATTTTTTATTTATGTTTTAATACTGGCATTTTTCAGACTTTTTTTTAAATCTAAAATCAACAATTCCGATAGTGCTGTCAATTTTTCAAGAAAAAATGCTGGTAAAACACTCAAAAAGAGCCCTTCCACTGACTTGTAAGCATAGAGCATAAAATGCGGAAAACACCTGAAGAGTAGGCAAGTCACTTCTTTTAACTGTTTGGCGTCTTTGGAAACTTGAAGTGGTTAAAAGATGCTCAAGAAATTGAACGTATGAACAGCAAGTTGTTTTTGTATATATATATATATATATATATATTCATTCTTTTGAGTATTTTAAGAGCCCTTTTTCAGGCAGGTTTTAAAGCGGGCATGCCTGAAAAAAATTATGTGCACATACACATTTATTAGACAAGAAAATACATAAGGCCAACATCTGACCAAAAAGGAAAAGAATGTCCAGCTTCACCGAATCCGTAAAAAATAGTTTTCTTTATTCACAAACTTTGAACATAGAGGATACAGACTTCAGCACGAACCATATGGGTAAGAATCTCAACACGTTTCTGGAGACTAAGCTCCCTTAATCATGACATTGTCATGAAAACTCTTTTTTACGGATTCGGTGAAGCTGGACATTCTTTTCTTTTTTGGACTTTATACGCCTGGACACAGCAGGTCCGTGCTCCCGAAGATTGGTTTATGCATCATGGGTGAGCTGGCTTATTTTTCCAACATCTGACCACCTTTTGTGTAAACTAAAGCCTATTGAGCTGCAAAAGAGTAGGAACGAATTTCAACTTATTGCTTGACTTAGTCAAGTACTTCCTGAAACCCCATTTGCCTGCCGTGGTAAGATCTGAAATAAATTTCTTTTCCTAGAAGATTTGCTCCAGTCCGTCAAGCTCGTTGATCATGTTTACTACGTAAATGCTGATAATGATAAGAGCATACACTAAAGAGGTATCTCCATTAAAACCTTGTTCCAAATGCTGCCATCATCACTGCTATATTTCAGACAGGAAGGGATGGATCACCACCATTATCAAATGGACATCTTGAGGGTGCGGAATCCATTAAAACTTAAGTGGATGAAGATGAAGAGAAAGTATTTTTTAGCAAAATCTCGTATTACTGTGAATTTCTGGGCTCACAGGCCTCCTTCTCAAGTAACGTGAGACATTGCCAAGGGAGAATTTCTTTTCTACTGCTTACATTGTGGTTTTGCTACATTCCGAGCCCTAGAGATATCTGTTTGATGGGGTGGGAGTCTACCCTCTCCTAGTTTGAAGGACTACTCTATGGTAATTTTACGTCTCCTGCGTAAAGGATACAGACATTGGCTGCAATCAAATCAAATAAGTGTATATAATTGGAGTTGTGTCCACATAAGGTGAACCTTTGGTAATCTTTGCTATCTACATGTCATTTGCCTCATTGTACCAACCTTATGAGATTTTCTTAGGGCTCATTTACACAACCCTATTTTTGGTCTGAGTGCTGTCCGGTGAAAAAAAAAGAACAGACAGGCACTTGAACCAATGTTAATCAATGGAGCAAATGAGCAATTTTTTTCACCAGCCAAATCTGCATGTGAAAAAAAAATCCGTGTAGACTAAGGCCGGCGTCACACTTGGCGTAAGACAATACGGTCCGTATATTACGGCCGTAATACGCTGAAAAGTCCAGAAAAAAGTGGTCCGTAGCTCCTCCGTAGGCAGGGTGTGTCAGCGTATTTTGCGCATGGCATCCTCCGTATGTAATCCGTATGGCATCCGTACTGCGTGTTTTTCTCGCAGGCTTGCCAAACCAACATACGGCTATACAAGGGATCCATGTGTAAAAAAAAACAAAAAAAAACATATATACTGTCTATATATCCCAGGCTCGAGTTCATAAGAGGCGCCCTCTGCTGGTTGTCCTCATATGAACTCGAGCCTGGGAGCTTTCTAGGAAAGTTCCCACGATCTAGGGACAACCAGCAGAGGGCGCCTCACCGCAAATGCAGGTAAATATAGGTCATTGACCTACTTTACCTTCATTCTCCGGGGTTTTGCAGCAAGGAGCAGCGCTGCATTAGCAGAACTCCTTGCTGCAAAATATTTTAACCCCTTCAGATGGATTTACATCGTGGGACTTTACAGATCTTCGGAAGGTATGGATATTCTTGGTTTATTATTTTGACTTTGTTACAGATCGAGGGTCTTCAGTGAGTGGATTGAGAGTAGAATAAATTAATACAACAACCTTTGTGATTTTTTCATAAAAATAATTTTTAATAATGTGTGTGGTTTTTTTTAACCCTTTACTAGTATTGGATTAATAATGGATAGGTGTCATAATTGACGCCTCTCCATTATTAATTTGGCTTAATGTCACCTTACAATAGCAAGGTGGCATTAACCCTTCATTACCCCATATCCCACCGCTACACGGGAATGGGAAGAAAGTTGCCAAGTGCCAGAATAGGCGCATCTTCCAGATGTGCCTTTTCTGGGGTGGCTGGGGGCAGATGTTTTTAGCCGGGGGGGGGGCAATAACCGTGGACCCTCTCCAGACTATTAATATCTGCCCTCAGTCACTGGCTTTACTACTCTGGCGGAGAAAATTGCGCGGGAGCCCACGCCAATTTTTTCCGTCATTTAACCCTTTAATTTAATAGCTAGAACGGCCAAATTTTGCATATACACACTACTAACATTAGTAGTGTGGAATATGCAAAAAAAATTGTGATATGAGATGGTTTACTGTATGTAAACCATGTCTCATATCATGTCGGGTTTAGGAAGGAGATAGCAAAAGTCGGTAATTGAATTACCGGCTTTCTGCTATATCGCGCTGGATGAAATATTAATATATATATATATATGTGTCTCACTGACATTATATATATTATACCTATTCTATTGTAAGCTGTCAGTGTGATTTTACTGTACACCGCGCTGAATTGCCGGCTTTTCTCTCTAACAGCGCTGCGTATTTCTTGCAAGTCACACTGCTGGTCCGTGTGTGATCCGTATTTTTGGGGCTTCCATAGACTTTCATTGGCGTTTTATTTGCGCAATACAGTGGCAAACACAGCATGCTGCGATTTTCTACGGCCGTAGAAAGCCGTATAATACTGATCAGTAAAATACGGCAGATAGGAGCAGGGGCATAGAGAATCATTGGGATGTTTGTTTTGCGAGTTTTACGGACGTATTTTCTGCGCTCATACGTCCGTAAAACTCGCAAGTGTGACGGCGGCCTAACACATTCAAATCTAAGGGTGTACGAAAAAAAAAAATGGATACCATACAGAGCCACTGTCTAGCATCTGATTTTTACGGATGCATTGCATTTCTGCAACATGGGAAACTGTAAATGATCCTGTAAAAGATTAATAGCTGCTACTGTAAAAAAAAACAAAAAAAAAAACACGGATCGGATCACAACTAGTAAGAAAAAAACTGTCCTACATTTCTGGATGAAAGCCTGGATGATTTTTTATATGCTCATGTGAAGCTAAACTTAACGTAAAATGAGGTTAAAAAATTAGAAAATTAGGCACAAAAAAACATTTTTTATACCTATTTTCAGGGACAGAGTCAGCAACAGGGGACATCTAGACGTGGGCAAGTATCAGATCTCAACTTCTCTGCAAATCCCAGAAAACTGAACTTTGAGTAGCAATATTCTCTCCCCTTTCAGGTGTTAAATCTCCCAATATTCAGATGTATCTTGAAGACCAAATTCTTATTGGAACCTTGTTTTTCTCAGATTTATGTACACAGTACACCATGATTGTATAGCTATGTAATCAGAATCAGGTGCTTTATCATACTAGTTACTTTGCTAATCTGTTACCCTGCAGGATTCTAAAAAAAAAAGTTGGAGACAAACAAAAACAAAAATACCTTTCAATATTGTATTACAAGCCAGAGATGTAAGAATAAAAGGTGAGTTTACGTTTGTTAACCTGTGGCCATTAAACGATTGCCAGTTATCTGCATCCAAGATTATTGGTGGTTGTTGAATACATTGTTTAAGCTGCATTTACACCAGATGATTATCGTGAATGAAGCGTTCACAGAGTAAAAAGAATTTTTAATTTGCTTGAAAAAATCTTTGTTCTCGCTTGCACATCGTCCAGGGTAAACAGGTGTAGTCAGGGGTGGATTAAGGGCAGCCAGGGCCCCGGGCTGTTCAGACACTGTGGGCCCCCCGGTCATGTGATGGGGTCATGTGACCGAGTCATGCGACGGGGTCATCATATACCTGAACCAGATTATTCCAGAAAAATAGTTGCTGTGTGAAACTATAACATGTCAGACATCCATTGATCTAGTCAATTTACCCTTCAGTTAGGAAGAAAAAAAAACACAATACTATCACCATAAGTGCCAGTATTCACAGGAGATTTGTACTTAGTATGCAGTGTCTGTGTAGAAGTTATACAGTGATCACCGGTGACATTATACACAGGAGCTCTGCATATAGTATGCAGTGCATAGTGTCAGTGTATAGGTAACACTGACTCACCAGTGACGGCTCTAGGTGAAGTCCTTCATCTTTCATCCAGCACAGACCGCCATCACTTCATCCAGCCAGGACTTGTCTCTGCAGGAAATAACACAGTTATCTCGAGCTCCGCTTCCAGAACACATTACTTAATTTTTCACAACTTCTACATTACCCACATGAAGAAAAAGAGGCGACATAGTGTCACTCTACGCAGTAACAGGACCGCCCCCCCATTTAAAACAGTGTCCTCAAAAAATAAAATAAATACATCACTGCAGTAATAATATCCCTTAATTAGCCCCTATGGTAATAATAATATCCCCCATCCTGGCCCCGTGTATCTCATTAATGGCTTCAGCCATATGTTCTCCCATCCTGCCTTCATGAGCATCCATTCTGCCCCATATGATCTCCCCATCCTGCCCCACCAGTCTCCATCGTATCCATCCTGCCCCATAATCCTGCACGATCTGTCTTCAATCCTGCCACAAGTCTTTCATTCTGCCCCGTGTCTCCAATCATGCCCTGTATCTACATTCTGCCCATGTCTCCAATCCTGCCCCATCTGTCTCCAGTCCTGCCCCAGTGTGTCCAGCATGTCTCTGCCCCCAATGTCCAGCATCTCTGCCTCCAGTGTCAAGCATCTCTGCCCCCAGTGTCCAGCATCCTGCCCCCAATGTGTCCAGCATCCTGCCCCCAATGTGTCCAGCATCTCTGCCCCCAATGTGTCCAGCATCCTGCCCCAATGTGTCCAGCATCTCTGCCCCCAGTGTCCAGCATCTCTGCCCCCCAGTGTCCAGCATCTCTGCCCCCAATATGCCCAGCATCCAGCCCCCAATGTGCCCAGCATCCTGCCCCCAATGTGTCCAGCATCTCTGCCCCAGTGTGTCCAGCATCCTGCCCCCAGTGTGTCCAGCATCCTGCCCCCAGTGTCCAGCATCTCTGCCCCCAATGTCCAGCATCTCTGCCCCAGTGTGTCCAGCATATTGCCCCCAGTGTGTCCAGCAATCTGCCCCAGTGTCGCAAGCATATTGTCCCCAGTGTGTCCAACAAACTGCCCCAGTGTCTCCAGCATATTGCCCCTAGTGTGTCCAGCATTCTGCCCCAGTGTGTCCAGCATACAGCCCCCAATGTGTCCAGCATTCAGCCCCCAGTGTGTCCAGCATTCAGCCCCCAGTGTGTCCAGCATTCAGCCCCCAGTGTGTCCAGGATATTGCCCCCAGTGTGTCCAGCATTCAGCTCCCAGTGTGTCCAGCATTCTGCCCCCAGTGTGTCCAGCATATTGCCCCCAGTGTGTCCAGAATATTGCCCCCAGTGTCTCCAGCATCCTGCCCCAGTGTCTCCAGCATTCTGCCCCCAGTGTGTCCAGCATCCTGCCCCCAGTGTGTCCAGCAATCTGCCCCAGTGTCTCCAGCATACTGCCCCCAGTGTGTCCAGCATCTCTGCCCCCCAGTGTCCAGCATCTCTGCCCCCAATATGCCCAGCATCCAGCCCCCAATGTGCCCAGCATCCTGCCCCCAATGTGTCCAGCATCTCTGCCCCAGTGTGTCCAGCATCCTGCCCCCAGTGTGTCCAGCATCCTGCCCCCAGTGTCCAGCATCTCTGCCCCCAATGTCCAGCATCTCTGCCCCAGTGTGTCCAGCATATTGCCCCCAGTGTGTCCAGCAATCTGCCCCAGTGTCGCAAGCATATTGTCCCCAGTGTGTCCAACAAACTGCCCCAGTGTCTCCAGCATATTGCCCCTAGTGTGTCCAGCATCCTGCCCCCAGTGTGTCCAGCAATCTGCCCCAGTGTCTCCAGCATACTGCCCCCAGTGTGTCCAGCATCTCTGCCCCCAGTGTCCAGCATCTCGCCCCCAGTGTGTCCAGCATCCTGCCCCCAGTGTGTCCAGCATATTGCCCCCAGTGTGTCCAGCATATTGCCCCCAGTGTCTCCAGCATCCTGCCCCAGTGTCTCCAGCATTTTGCCCCCAGTGTGTCCAGCATCCTGCCTCCAGTGTGTCCAGCATATTGCCCCCAGTGTGTCCAGCAATCTGCCCCAGTGTCTCCAGCATACTGCCCCCAGTGTCTCCAGCATCCGGCCGCCAGTGTGTCCAGCATCTCTGCCCCCAGTGTCCAGCATCTCGCCCCCAATGTCCAGCATCTCTGCCCAGTGTATCCAGCATATTGCCCCCAGTGTGTCCAGCAATCTGCTCCAGTGTCTCCAGCATATTGCCCCAGTGTGTCCAGCATTCTTCCCCAGTGTGTCCCGCACTCAGCCCACAGTGTGTCCAGCATACAGCCCACAGTGTGTCCAGCATTCAGCCCCCAGTGTGTCCAGCATTCAGCCCCCAGTGTGTCCAGCATTCAGCTCCCAGTGTGTCCAGCATTCTGCCCCCAGTGTGTCCAGCATTCAGCCCCCAGTGTGTCCAGGATATTGCCCCCAGTGTGTCCAGCATTCAGCTCCCAGTGTGTCCAGCATTCTGCCCCCAGTGTGTCCAGCATTCAGCTCCCAGTGTGTCCAGCATTCTGCCCCCAGTGTGTCCAGCATCCTGCCCCAGTGTGTTCAGCATATTGCCCCCAGTGTCTCCAGCATCCTGCCCCCAGTGTGTCCAGCATTCTGCCCCCAGTGTGTCCAGCATCCTGCCCCAGTGTGTCCAGAATTCTGCCCCCAGTGTGTCCAGCATATTTCCAGCATATTGCCCCCAGTGTGTCCAGCAATCTGCCCCAGTGTCTCCAGCATATTGCCCCCAGTGTGCCCAGCATTCTGCCCCAGTGTGTCCAGCATATTGCCCCCAGTTTGTCCAGCATATTGCCCCCAGTTTGTCCAGCATTCTGCCCCCAGTTTGTCCAGCATTCTGCCCCCAGTGTGTCCAGCATCCTGCCCCCAGTGTGTCCAGCATCGTGCCCCCAGTGTGTCCAGCATTCTGCCCCAGTGTGTCCAGCATATTGCCCCCAGTTTGTCCAGCATTCTGCCCCAGTGTATCCAGCATATTGCCCCAGTTTGTCTAGCATTCTGCCCCCAGTGTGTCCAGCATCCTGCCCCCAGTGCGTCCAGCATTCTGCCCCCAGTGCGTCCAGCATTCTGCCCCCAGTGTGTCCAGCATATTGCTCCCAGTGTGTCCAGCAATCTGCCCCAGTGTGTCAGGCAATCTGCCCCCAGTGTGTCCAGCAATCTGCCACAGTGTCTCCAGCATATTGCCCCCAGTGTGTCCAGCAATCTGCCCCAGCGTCTCCAGCATGCTGCCCCCAGTGTGTCCAGCATCCTGCCCCAGTGTGTCCAGCATTCAGCCCCCTGTGTGTCCAGCATTCAGCCCCAGTGTGTCCAGCATTCTGCCCCAGTGTGTCCAGCATATTGCCCCCAGTTTGTCTAGCATTCTGCCCCCAGTGTGTCTGGCATCCTGCCCCAGTGTGTCTGGCATTCAGCCCCAGTGTGTCCAGCATTCAGCCCCAGTGTGTCCAGCATATTGCCCCTAGTTTGTCCAGCATTCTGCCCCCAGTTTGTCCAGCAGTCTGCCCCCAGTGTGTCCAGCATCCTGCCCCCAGTGTGTCCAGCAATCTGCCACAGTGTCTCCAGCATATTGCCCCCAGTGTGTCCAGCAATCTGCCCCAGTGTCTCCAGCATACTGCCCCCAGTGTGTCCAGCAATCTGCCCCAGTGTCTCCAGCATATTGCCCCCAGTTTGTCCAGCATTCTGCCCCCAGTTTGTCCAGCATTCTGCCCCCAGGGTGTCCAGCATATTGCCCCCAGTTTGTCTAGCATTCTGCCCCCAGTGTGTCTAGCATCCTGCCCCGAGTGTGTCCAGCATTCAGCCCCCTGTGTGTCCAGCATTCAGCCCCAGTGTGTCCAGCATTCTGCCCCAGTGTGTCCAGCATATTGCCCCCAGTTTGTCTAGCATTCTGCCCCCAGTGTGTCTGGCATCCTGCCCCCAGTGTGTCCAGCATTCAGCCCCCTGTGTGTCCAGCATTCAGCCCCAGTGTGTCCAGCATTCAGCCCCAGTGTGTCCAGCATATTGCCCCTAGTTTGTCCAGCATTCTGCCCCCAGTGTGTCCAGCATCCTGCCCCCAGTGTGTCCAGCATTCTGCCCCCAGTGTATCCAGCATATTGCCCCCAGTTTGTCTAGCATTCTGCCCCCAGTGTGTCCAGCATCCTGCCCCCAGTTTGTCTGGGGGGGATTGCCGTTTGCAATAAAAAAAAAAACCTAGTTCTCCTCACCTGTCCGCGCTCCTTCGGTGATGCTCCCCCCAGCAGCGCACACTCGCCGGCGACTGACAATGACATCAGACGCCTGCGACGTGCGTGCTGCTGCTGACTTCAGCTGCCAACCTCCAATTGGCTGGCGGCTGTTAACTATTGACGTGCGGGCACGCGCCCACACGTCAATAGCTTTAAACTGCCGCAGCGCCGATAGGGGCCCAGTGAGCAGATAAGACAGGGCCCGATGAGGGCCCCCTCTGCCCACTGGGCCCATACGCCAGTCAGGGTAGTAATGCCCTGATGGCGGCGGTCAATCTGAACGGTTGCCCAGGGTCCACCCCACACCATTGGGCCCTGGGCTACTGCCCAGATTGACCTCATTATAATCCGCCACTGGGTGTAGTGCTGCCAAAAATATGATTTTCCTGTGCACATTAACATGTAGTCAATAGGCAGTCATTTAAAAGCTACATATCGATAAGTGTAAATTGTCCCTAAGATAGGCCGACCATACATTTATGCACACAGATTATATGATTGATATTCTATGGACACAGAACATCGTTCTTGGCAGCACGTTTACACGGGATGATATGCTGCCGAAAAAAGTAACTTTTAAGTAAGTTGAAAAATTAATTCACCTAAAAAACAAGTGTTTTGCTCATTCATAGAGGAATTGCCAGAATGTTTAGAGTGTAGTCAGAGGGCCGTATAAATCAGATCCAGATCGGACCGCACTGCATGTACCGGAAGTAGGTCTCCTGGTCTGAGCATGACTGTGTAGGGTGGAGAGCCAAGCTAGTGGTCTCTTCTGCGTATCTGGGCCGGAACCATAGGGGCTGTCACAAGTGTTTCAGGGGGAACAGATTGTGGACCGGAGCAGTTCAGGGCACCTGACTGATGGGGGCGGGTCCGATATAAATATCATTTTGAGCGGGAAGACGGGACACTTGGCGGGGAACGAGCTTGTGAGTAGAGAGATGGTTAACTCCCTCTCCACGGACCCATGCCCGCTAGCTGTGCCTATACCCCCAGCTAGCCAGACTGCCGACACATCTTCCACTCAGCCCAGAGGGACATCCGCACCAGGTAGTGACCAGGATAGAGTACGGACCTTGGCTCCGCTCACCACTGCAGAGGCACCGCTTAGTCCCATCCTTGTGGTGCCTGCTAAGGACGGCCCGTGCCCGTGCCTGTGACTGTGTCTGCTAGATTGTGTGCTTCTACTGCGGCCTTGCCTATTGAACTTTCTGCTTCTTCTTCTGTGCCGCCGACCATCACCTCTACTCCACCGTGTGCATGGATCAGGAGATCACGTGCTGAAGAATCTGGAGGATTCGTCATCGCAAGGAGAAAGTACATCGCTCATCTGCGGGACCGGATCGGAGACGTCTCGCGCCATCTGCAGCGCCGCTGAGGGGTCTTCCAGTCACCTTCCTCCAGTGCACAGAGACTGATAAGCTGATCCATTATATTCTATTGCATTTGACTTTCCCCCTATCCTCCAATCACATCCTTTACCCCCCCCCCCCCTTCCCGCGTGTACCATAAGGCTGTGTGCACACGTTCTGGATTTTTCACGTTTTTCGCTATAAAACTGTGAAAAAAAACACATCCATTAAGCATCCTATTAACAGAATGCAATCTGCAATTTTTGTGCACATATTGCGTTTTTTTCCGCGAAAAAAACACATCGCGGTAAAAAAGTAGCATGTTTAATAATTTTACAGATTTTTCATGGATTTCCCACCATCTAATGCACTGGGAAGCTCTGGAAAAAAACGCGAAAAATCCACTCAAAAAACGCACAAAAAAACCCATGCAGATTTCCTGCGGAAAAAGTCCGCTTTTGTTCAGGAAATTTCTGCAAAGAATCCTGATGTGTGCACATAGCCTTAATGTTCCTATATATAAAAAACGTTAACCCTTGCTCTGCCTCCTGTGTCTCACTGCATCCTACGCACCTACTAGCATCCTACAACTGCTTCATGTATTTGCATATAGCGATCACGCTCGGGAGAGCTGCCAGCCAGTCCATGTACTGCGCTCCAATCTCGGTCCAATAAATACGCCCGTCAGATTGCGCCCTTAGACCGGTCGATAGTTAGGAAATGAGCACTCCTAGGAACGTTCGTTGCCAAACATTGGCCGGTATAAATGGGCTCCAAGCTCAGAAGATCATGAGATTTCTCATTGTTCTGCGATTTGTACCACAAAATTAGAATACAGCTAAAGAAGAAGAATAAATGCACCATAGTGACGAACCACGATGGTTGACATCAGCTGGCCATTTATTACATGCGTTATAGTAAGAGTTGTCGTACGAGCAAATACATATTTTTACAAAATGTTCAAAATTAGTTAAAAAAAATTAGAAGCAAGAATTTTAATGATTTCTTGCTGCTCCCATTCCAATTCTGTGAAATCCCCACAATGATTCGCTATAGCAGTCACATGTCCCCAATACAGGAAATCATCGCTGCAGCAAAATGAAGAGACTGGTGGGGAACTGAACAGCATTGGAACAAAAAAAACTAAACTATTTGACCCAGACAGACAATTTGTACCCACTGGTCGACCCTTTCAGTGGCCTTTACGTAATACTATAGCGTTCTTTAGCAGTAGTCCACTCTCAACAGCTCACTGGAACTGGTGGTGGCCAAACCCAATCTTCACGGCAGCTCAAAATTAAAGGGGATTCTGGGCTGAAATTTTTTTTTTTTAAATGTTGGGGAAAAATATGAGATGTTGTAAGGAAAAGGAAAAAACGAATATCTAACGTGCCCAGCAAAATGGACAAAATTCAAGATCCTACATGAACATTACCACATTGATGCGTCTTAGGCTTTATTCACACATCAGTATTTCATCAGTATTTGTATACAAAAACCAGGCATGTCTCCAAAACACAGGACAGGTGTCTATCTATCTTTCAATTACAAATTTCCCTTACCTTGCTTTCAAAGATCTTGAACTTAAATGTAACATAACTTTAGATTAAATTTAAGAAGAGAATTAATGTTAAAAAGAATATTTAGTTTTACTTATTTCGTTGTCTATGGTCTAATTGGTAAGTAAGCAACGCTGTGAAAGTCAAATGTGCAAATGTGGCACTTGATAACAAGACAGGCACGGCCAGTCAGAAAGTCAACTTTCTAACAAAGGGCTTATGTCCTCATATCTTTATGATAATGATTGGACAAGGGAAACCAAGACTAATCCAAGATCAAGAGAACAAAATGTTATTCATTAACTTCTTAAAAGATATAAATCATATCTGATACACATATAGCACTATCCAATGTGGCTAATCAGAAGGAAAAGTACATGATAAAAAAAAATTACATAGGAACTTTTACTAAAGGTACCTTCACACTGAGCGACGCTGCAGCGATACCGACAACGATGTCGATCGCTGCAGCGTCGCTGTGTGGTCGCTGGAGAGCTGTCACACAGACAGCTCTCCAGCGACCAATGATCCCGAGGTCCCCGGTAACCAGGGTAAACATCGGGTTACTAAGCGCAGGGCCGCGCTTAGTAACCCGATGTTTACCCTGGTTACCAGCGTAAACGTTAAAAAAACAAACACTGCATACTTACCTTCAGCTGTCTGTCCTCCGGCGCTCTGCTTTCCTCTGCACTGTCAGCGCCGGTCAGCCGGAAAGCAGAGCGGTGACGTCACCGCTCTGCTTACCGGCTGGCCGGCGCTGACACAGGATGCAGGAGGGGTGCAGAGAAGCAGAGCGCCGGGGACAGACAGCTGAAGGTAAGTATGTAGTGTTTGTTTTTTTAACGTTTACGCTGGTAACCAGGGTAAACATCGGGTTACTAAGCGCGGCCCTGCGCTTAGTAACCCGATGTTTACCCTGGTTACCAGTGAAGACATCGCTGGATCGGCGTCACACACGCCGATCCAGCGATGTCGGCGGGAGATCCAACGACGAAATAAAGTTCTGGACTTTCCTCAGCGACCAACAATTTCCCAGCAGGGGCCTGATCGTTGGTCGCTGTCACACATAACGATTTCCTTAACGATATCGTTATGTGTGACGGTACCTTAAGCTATATGCACAACACATTCAGGTTACATTCAGCAGGTCTGAGTGAATAGTTCCAGAGTGTATATATATAGGCGAAATTTTAACCCCGCACGTTCCAATTCACCAAACAATTTTGCCCCTATCTACATAATGTGGAAAAAGTGAAAGGAAAAGTGTTGGAGCAAATTGACAGCTGCCACATGTGAACAAGGAGGACTTAAAGAGTGAGAGTGATGGCGCCAAAGAGTATATACCGTACAGTTACTAAGGTGGGGCCCGACATGGGATACTCACCACACATGGGGATATGGACACACACACAAAATGCGCCACACACTACCACGTGCTTGAACACATACACCACCCTCAGCACACATTTCGCCACACATACACCAACCTCGCCACATAAAAGTTGAAACACAAAAGTCGCCACTCAAAACTCGCCACGCACAAAATTCGCCACATGCAAAACTAGGATCACGCAAAACTCGCACATACTCAAAGCGCACCACACAATACTCGCCATGCGCAAAACTCGCCATGCGCAAAACTTGCTGCACACAACTTGCTACACTAACCTGTCACATGCAACTCGACACACAAAAAGTTGCTACACGCATGTCGCCACACAAAACTCATCTCACATGACACATGAAACTCGCCCTAAAACACACACAAGTCTGGTATTATCCTTCAAAAATAAAAATCTGATTAATAAGCAGACAAACTACAAAAGCAACAAATGTACCATATAGGAAATACGGCAGCTGTCAGTCACATGACCTGTCTATTATGTGTATGTGTGAGCTAATATATACTGCCAGGGGGGAGGGCTTCCTGTTGGCTGGAGATTTATCAGGCTGCCAATTTAGCTTACAAATACTGAGGTAAAAATACTGACCAAATAACGTGTGAACGCGATCTAATACAGGAGGAGATGACATACAGATATATACTATATACAGGGGAGATGACACACAGATATATACTATATACAGGAGAGATGACACACAGGTATATACTATATACAGGAGGAGATGATACACACATATATACTATATACAGGGGAGTTGACACACAGGTATATACTATATACAGGGGAGATGACACACAGGTATATACTATATACAGGGGAGATGACACAGGTATATACTATATACAGGAGGAGATGACACAAGTATATACTATATACAGGAGGAGATGACATACAGGTATATACTATATACAGGAGGAGATGACACACTGGTATATACTATATACAGGGGAGATGACACAGGTATATACTATATACAGGGGAGATGACACACAGGTATATACTATATACAGGGGAGATGACACAGGTATATACTATATACAGGAGGAGATGACACAGGTATACTATATACAGGGGAGATGACACACGTATATACTATATACAGGAGGAGATGACACACAGGTATATACTATATACAGGAGGAGATGACATACAGGTATACACTATATACAGGAGATGACATACAGGTGTATACTATATATAAGGGAGATGACAAACATGTATATACTGAGGGGAAAATGAGAGGTGTGAGGTGAAAATGAGGGGTGTGAGGTGAAAATGAAAAGGTGTGAGTGCAAAATGAGAGGAGGGAGGGAAAATAGTGGAGTGATCGGAAAATGACAGATGTGAGGTCGAAATGACAAGTGTTAGGGGGGAATGAGAGGTGTAAGGGAGAAAATGAGAGATGTGAGCGGGAAAATGAGAGGCGTGATGGGAAAATAAGAGAAGTGAGGTGCTTTAACTAACCACAGATATTTACTATACCCAGGCAACTCCGGTATAACAGGCCAGCTTAACCCCCCCACCCAGAATATACCCGGGGTTACAGTGGCCTAGGCCAGATTACACCCCGGGTATATTCTGGCCTAGTCCAAACTATACCCCGGGGTATAAATTGGACTAGTCCAGTTTATACCCCTCTGGGCCAGAATATACCCCGGGTACAGGTACAGGACCCCAGGCAGCACACGGGGCCCCAGGCAACACACAAGGTCCCAGGCAGCACACAGGGGCCCCAGGCAGCACACAGGGTCCCCAGGCAACACAAAAGGGCCCCGGGCAGCACACAGGGGCCCCAGGTAGCACACAGGGGCCCCCGGCAGCACACAGGGCTCCAGGCAGCACACAGGGCTCCAGGCAGGACACAGGGGCCCCAGGCAGCACACAGGGCCCCAGGCAGCCCACAGGGGCCCCAGGCAGCCCACAGGGCCCCAGGCAGGGCACAGGGCCCCAGGCAGCACACAGGGGCCCCAGGCAGCACACAGGGGCCCCAGGCAGCGCACAGAGCCCCAAACAGCGCACGGAGTCCCAAACAGCGCACGGAGCCCCAGGCAGTGCACAGGACCCCAGGCAGCCCACAGGGGCCCCAGGCAGCCCACAGGGGCCCCAGGCACTGCACGGAGCCCCAAACAGCGCACAGAGCCCCAGGCAGTGCACGGGGCCCCAGGCAGCTCACGGAGCCACAGGCAGCCCACAGGGCCCCAGACAGCTCACAGGGGCCCCAGGCAGCGCACAGAACCCCAAACAGCGCACGGAGCCCCAGGCAGTGCACGGGGCCCCAGGCAGCCCACAGGGCCCCAGGCAGCCCACAGGGGCCCCAGGCAGTGCATGAAGCCCCAAACAGCGCACGGTGCCCCAGGCAGTGCACAGGACCCCAGGCAGTCCACAGGGGGTCCCAGATAGCGCACAGGGGGAAGAGATAGTGAGCAACAGGGTAAGAGATAGCACGCAAGGGGGGGAAATAGACAGAGCGCACGTCCCCTGTGCACTGTCTGGGCCCCCCTGTGCGCTATCTGGGACCCACTGTACGTTGCCTGGGACCCCCTGTGCGATGTCTGGGGCCCTGCTCTTGAGTATATCACTCAATCCTAGTTTCACATTTGCGTACAGCCGTGCGCATGCGTACGCTCTCAGTGAAACCTTGACCACTGCTGCGCCCCGCCGGTTAAGCTACGCCGACGTTCTTTTGACGGTGCTGCAACTCGCGGCGAAGGCAACAAGCTGGATTTTCTTGCGTTCACCGAATCGTCAAAACAACACATGCGGACCCAAACATCCGCAGGGCCTGCGTACCCAATGATAAAGATAGGGTACGCAGGCCACATGCGCACCTGGGCGGAGCTTAATTGGCGGGAGCGTACACAGCCATGCGCAAATGTGAAACTAGCCTAAGATGTCTAGGGCCCCTGTGCGATGTGTGATGTCTGGGGCCCCGTTCTTGAGTACATCACTCAATGGTTCTCATAAGCGTGAAAAATCGGATCTTTAATATGCTTTAATCTTTAATATACTCAAGAACGGGGCACAGACATCGCACAGGGGGTCCCAAACAGCGCACATGGGATCCCAGAGAGCGCACAGGAGGCAGAGACAGCACACAGGGCCCTGCGCGCTGTCTCTTCCCCCCTTGCACACTGTCACTTCCCCCTCCCTTGTGCACTGTCTCTGCCCCCCTGTGCGCTGCCTGTATCCCCGTTCACTGTCTCTTCCCCCCTTGCACGCTGTCTCTTCCCCCTCCCTTGTGCACTGTCTCTGCCCCCCTGTGCGCTGCCTGGGGCCCTGTGTGCTGCCTGGATCCCCGTTCCCTGTCTCTTCCCCCTTGCACACTGTCACTTCCCCCTCCCTTGTGCACTGTCTCTGCCCCCCTGTGTGCTGCCTGGATCCCCGTTCACTGTCTCTTCCCCCCTTGCACGCTGTCTCTTCCCCCTCCCTTGTGCACTGTCTCTGCCCCCCTGTGTGCTGCCTGGGGCCCTGTGTGCTGCCTGGGGCCCCGTGCGCTGCCTGGGGCCCTGTGGGCTGCCTGGGGCCCTATGCGCTGGGGTATATGCCTGGCGGCCTCGACCAATCAGAGAGCCGGGATTTCCAGGACAGACAGACAGACAGACAGAAAGACAGACAGACAGACAGACGGAAAAACCCTTAGACAATTATATGTATAGATATATATATATATACAGTGGGGCAAAAAAGTATTTAGTCAGTCAGCAATAGTGCAAGTTCCACCACTTAAAAAGATGAGAGGCGTCTGTAATTTACATCATAGGTAGACCTCAACTATGGGAGACAAACTGAGAAAAAAAAATCCAGAAAATCACATTGTCTGTTTTTTTAACATTTTATTTGCATATTATGGTGGAAAATAAGTATTTGGTCAGAAACAAAATTTAATCTTAATACTTTGTAATATATCCTTTGTTGGCAATGACAGAGGTCAAACGTTTTCTGTAAGTCTTCACAAGGTTGCCACACACTGTTGTTGGTATGTTGGCCCATTCCTCCATGCAGATCTCCTCTAGAGCAGTGATGTTTTTGGCTTTTCGCTTGGCAACACAGACTTTCAACTCCCTCCAAAGGTTTTCTATAGGGTTGAGATCTGGAGACTGGCTAGGCCACTCCAGGACCTTGAAATGCTTCTTACGAAGCCACTCCTTCGTTGCCCTGGCGGTGTGCTTTGGATCATTGTCATGTTGAAAGACCCAGCCACGTTTCATCTTCAATGCCCTTGCTGATGGAAGGAGGTTTGCACTCAAAATCTCACGATACATGGCCCCATTCATTCTTTCATGTACCCGGATCAGTCGTCCTGGCCCCTTTGCAGAGAAACAGCCCCAAAGCATGATGTTTCCACCACCATGCTTTACAGTAGGTATGGTGTTTGATGGATGCAACTCAGTATTCTTTTTCCTCCAAACACGACAAGTTGTGTTTCTACCAAACAGTTCCAGTTTGGTTTCATCAGACCATAGGACATTCTCCCAAAACTCCTCTGGATCATCCAAATGCTCTCTAGCAAACTTCAGACGGGCCCGGACATGTACTGGCTTAAGCAGTGGGACACGTCTGGCACTGCAGGATCTGAGTCCATGGTGGCGTAGTGTGTTACTTATGGTAGGCCTTGTTACATTGGTCCCAGATCTCTGCAGTTCATTCACTAGGTCCCCCCGCGTGGTTCTGGGATTTTTGCTCACCGTTCTTGTGATCATTCTGACCCCACGGGGTGGGATTTTGCGTGGAGCCCCAGATCGAGGGAGATTATCAGTGGTCTTGTATGTCTTCCATTTTCTAATTATTGCTCCCACTGTTGATTTCTTCACTCCAAGCTGGTTGGCTATTGCAGATTCAGTCTTCCCAGCCTGGTGCAGGGCTACAATTTTGTTTCTGGTGTCCTTTGACAGCTCTTTGGTCTTCACCATAGTGGAGTTTGGAGTCAGACTGTTTGAGGGTATGCACAGGTGTCTTTTTATACTGATAACAAGTTTAAACAGGTGCCATTACTACAGGTAATGAGTGGAGGAAAGAGGAGACTCTTAAAGAAGAAGTTACAGGTCTGTGAGAGCCAGAAATCTTGATTGTTTGTTTCTGACCAAATACTTATTTTCCACCATAATATGCAAAAAAAATGATAAAAAACAGACAATGTGATTTTCTGGATTTTTTTTTCTCAGTTTGTCTCCCATAGTTGAGGTCTACCTATGATGTCAATTACAGACGCCTCTCATCTTTTTAAGTGGTGGAACTTGCACTATTGCTGACTGACTAAATACTTTTTTGCCCCACTGTATATATATATATATACATACATACACACAAACCACATACTGTATACACAAGTCATTGTTGTACCTTTGTTTTCTCCTGCAAATCTTCAACGAATTCCAAAGTTTCTGAAGCTTTTAGATCCTTCAGCGCAGTCCTCGTCTCACCAATTAGAGTGTGTCTGGAATATTTGTCAAAATCTTTTACCTGTTTTGAGAAATATTTCAAAGATAAAGTAAATTAATGTCTCATCTGTGAGTTTTCAATTCAAATATTCCTTTCTTATACAAAGGAAAGAGTAGAGCTTTAAAAGGTGCATGTAGACTTGTTGAAAATCAGCAAACAAACAGTTACGAGAATTCTCGCACCCGGAGTGAGTAAAGTAAACCATGAAATACAAAATAAAGTATAACGTATTTGCAGTTAGATTATATGCTGCCTACTTTTTAAAAATAAACAAAAAAAGGAACAGAGTAATGAACAGACACAGCAAGGAAACAAAACCTAGCTGGAATTTCACTGAATGGCTTTAAGCTATAGCAGAATGGCTGAACAGTGACAAGAAGCTCTCAACAGCAGAGGGACAGAATATAAAGCGGCACCCGAAAGGTGATAGGGCAGACAAATGAAAACACCTGTGTTATGCTGAACAGACAGCAACCAGAATAACAGAACCTAAATACCCAGCAAAAAGGTGTGTCTGCTGTGGCTCGGCGGACAGAGAAGAAAACTACAAAATACAGGCTCGAAGGTTAGTATCCTGGAGCATGACAATTAATAGTTTAGTTAGGTCGAATGTGATGACAGATTCCCTTTAGGCCGGTTTCACATGTCAGTGGCTCCGGTACGTGAGGTGACAGTTTCCTCACGTACCGGAGCCACTGACACACGTAGACACAGTGAAATCAATGCATCTGTGCAGATGTCATTGATTTTTTGCGGACCGTGTCTCCGTGTGCCAAACACGGAGACATGTCAGTGTTCGTGGGAGCGCACGGATTACACGGACCCATTAAAGTCAATGGGTCCGTGTAAAACACGTACTGCACACGGACGTTGTCCGTGTGCAGTCCGTGTGCCGTGCAGGAGACAGCGCTACTGTAAGCGCTGTCCCCTCCACTGGTGCTGAAGCTGCGATTCATATCTTCCCTGCAGCAGCGTTTGCTGTAGAGAAGATATGAAAAATCGTGTTTAAAATAAAGATCCATGACCCCACCCCCCTCCCTCCCACTGTGCGCCCCCCCGCTGTTATTAAAATACTCACCCGGCTCCCTCGCTGGCTGGCGCTGCTTCCTGTCCTGCTTCCTGCTTCCTGTCCTGGCCGCACCTTCTACTGTATGAGCGGTCACGTGGTGCCGCCCATTACAATCATGAATATGCAGCTCCACCTCCCATAGGGGTGGAGCCGCATATTCATCACTATAAATGAGCGGCCCCACGTGACCGCTCATACAGTAGAAGGTGCAGCCAGGACAGGAAGCAGCGCACATCGGAAAGAAGAAACAAACAAGGAATTCAAATGATTCTAACTCATTAAAAATCCCATCCTGGCATTAGCTCATATTTTTCTCCTTTCTGGTGGATGATACCAATTCATGATTAATCATTCAAAAAATATGACCGTTCACTTAGTTAAAGGGAAGCTACCTTAAGCTGATAGCAGCATATTGTACTGGCAGAGACCTTGATTCCAGTTATGTATCACTTACTGGGCTGCTTGCCGTAGTTTTGATAAAATAATTTTTAATCAGCAGATTATTATCACTAGCGGACTACTTAACCTTCTTCCAGGCAGTCCAACCACACCTCAACCACTTATTGGCAACTTTCTGCCTATGCACAGTTTAGACAGAAAGCTGTCAATCAGTGGTGTGGGCGGGGTTATACAGAGCTCAGTATTCTGAGAACTGGTAGATCTTCACCAGAAAAAAGCTTTCAATCAAAACTGCAGCACCCTGTAAGTGGTACAGTATATTGCTGGAATCAGGGTTTCTGCCCCTACATTATGCTTCTCTCAGATCAAGTAAAAAAAACCTGGTGACAAATTCCTCTTAAATAAAAGCGAATTAAATCTAATTAACATAAAAAAGTACAAGAACTTCAGGAGTTGGTTTATTATGACAACCTCTTCTCTAGCGGATCATTTATGGTCCAGCTCCAGGAACTTCTCGCTAGGGTTGAGCCACCTCCCTAGTGTTCGGGTTCAGTTCGTCGAACAGGGACGTGTTCGACGAATGTTCGTAAAATGTTTGACGAACACCGTTGAACCCCATTGAAACCAATGGCAGGCAAACACAAACACATACAAACACATAGAAAACACAAAGAAAACACCTTAAAAGGTGTCCAAAAGCTGACAAACTGCTCAGAAGACACAACAAACACATGGAAAAGTCACAACTACATATAGTCATGTGAAAAGAAAAGAGGTGGAGGAGTAAAAGGAGGAGGAGACACAGATATAGGCACGTCATGCCCTTCTAAATTCAGGAAAGGCTGGAGTAAAAATCTAAAATCACTCTACCAACACCCAGACGTATTGACAAAACAAATAAAAAAAGAAATATCTTTAGGTAGAATGGCGGCGGGTCCATTCAGAACACTTTCCTTAGAAAGTAGTGGTACCCCCGTTGGGAGTTGTGCCAAAAAATGAACCCAATACATTCAGACTAATCCACCATTTGTCATATCCAAGGGGCAGGTCAGTAAACGACAACATCGACGCGGAACCAAGTACAGTACTATGTACTGTACCTTCTTTGACAAGGCAATCAGGCGGGTCAAGAAGTTGGTAAGGGGCACCCTAATGGCCAAAACAGACATTGAGGGGGCGTTCCGGTTACTACCTATGCCTCCGAATAGTGTCCTCCCATTGGACTGCTTCTGTGAAGGAGCATACTACATAGATCGCTGTTTGCCCATGGGGTGCTCCATATCCTGCTCACTATTTGAGGCATTTAGTTGCTTCCTCGAATGTGTCGTCATGGACGTTTGTAAGGCGGCACATATTATCCATTACCTCGACGACTTCTTATGCCTGGGCCCAAAAGATTCGCCACAGTGTGAAAACACGCGGTAGTCCACCTGTGAGAAGGATGGAGCTGGAGGGAGAGTGGACACCCCAGAGACGAGGGGCTAGATTGAGAAAGGAAGAAGGCGGTGTAGCTTGCTTCATGGGTGGGGTACTCTGCTGAGTAGAAGAAATTGCTACTAGGCCCAAAAGGATTTCCTGGGCTAGATGCCATTACAAAATAGTACTTAGGTAAACAGGCGGTGTAGCTTGCTTCATGGGTGAAGTACGCTGCTGAGTAGCACAAAATGCTATTAGGTACAAAACAATATCCTGGGCTAGATGCAGTTAAAAATTAGTATTTAGATCAACAGGCGGTGTTGGTTGCTTCATGGGTGGGGTACGCTGCTGAGTAGCACAAAATGCTATTAGGTACAAAACTATTTCCTGGGCTAGATGCAGTTAAAAATTAGTAATTAGATCAACAGGCGGTGTAGCTTGCTTCATGGGTGGGGTACGATGCTGAGTAGAACTAAATTCTACTAGGCCCAAAAGGATTTCCTGGGCTAGATGACATACAAAATAGTACTTAGGTAAACAGGCGGTGTAACTTGCTTCATGGGTGGGGTACGCTGCTGAGTAGCACTAAATTCTACTAGGCCCAAAAGGATTTCCTGGGCTAGATGCCGTTAAAAAATAGTACTTAGGTAAACAGGCGGTGTAGCTTGCTTCATGGGTGGGGTACGCTGCTGAGTAGCACTAAATTCTACTAGGCCCAAAAGGATTTCCTGGGCTAGATGCCGTTAAAAAATAGTACTTAGGTAAACAGGCGGTGTAGCTTGCTTCATGGGTGGGGTACTTTGCTGAGTAGCACCAAATTCTACTAAGCCCAAAAGGATTTCCTGAGCTAGATGGATTAGATGCAGTAAAAATTGAGATACACAGGCGGTATAGTTAGTTTCACAGGCGGGCTACTCTGCTGACATGCAGACACTGCTCCTAGGCCCAAAATTATTAACTGGGTTAGATGCAGTAAAAATTGAGATACACAGGCGGTGTGGTTAGTTTCACAGGCGGGCTATTCTGCTGACGTGCAGACACTGCTCCTAGGCCCAAAAATTTTAACTGGATTAGATGCAGTAAAAATTGAGATACACAGGCGGTGTAGTTAGTTTCACAGGCGGGCTACTCTGCTGACGTGCAGACACTGCTCCTAGGCCCAAAAATATTAACTGGATTAGATGCAGTAAAAATATAAATACACAGGCGGTGTAGTTAGTTTCACAGACAGGCTACTCTACTGATGTACAGACACTGCTCCTAGGCCCAAAAATATTAAATGGAGTAGATGCAGTAAAAATAGAGATACACAGGCGGTGTAGTTAGTTTCACAGGCGGGCTACTCTGCTGACGTGCAGACACTGCTCTTAGGCCCAAAAATATTAACTGGATTAGATGCAGTAAAAATTTAGATACACAGGCGGTATAGTTAGTTTCACAGGCGGGCTACTCTGCTGATGTGCAGACATTGCTCCTAGGACCAAAGCTATTAACTGGGTTAGATGCAGTAAAAATTGAGATACACAGGCGGTGTAGCTAGCTTCACAGGCAGGCTACTCAGATGACTATCAGACAATGCTACTAGCCCAAAAGGATTGGCTGAGCTAGATTACACCAAATGCTGTGACAAACACTTGCACAGCCCTGGCACAGACCTGCCTGGCAAACAGTGCTATGAACTGCTGTAATCTACTCTGAAAAGGGCTGATATTACAACTAGTCCCGACTCCACCTGACTCCTTAAACCTATCTTTCTGAAAATTCGCTCCAAAAAGCACTCATAGACTGTATAGCGCCCACAGCAGCAGCGGTGCCATCTAACACTAAGCTACAGCAATGAGGAAATGGTGGCGACGGGGCAAATGGCTGGTTCTTATAGGGCAAGGACATGTGACATACACAGCCAATGACACATGCCCTTGCTTGTGTGCATCACATGCACATTGCTGTTTGTGTGTGCACTGCTGATAGGCTGAGAGACTGCACCGCCCCACTGTAAATGCGGGAAAGAAAATAAAATGGAGATTGGCATTATTTCAGCACAGATCTATCCCCCGCCCACTATACACTGAAACAGTCTATTAACAATGATAAACAGTTTTAATGTGCAAATCAAGTTAGGCTTTTGGTGAACGAACAGTTATCGAACAGAAACTCGAACAGCCAAATTTTAAGCAAATTGTTCGAGTTCGTCGAACAACTCGAACACCGCCCAAAACAGCTCGAATTTGAAATTGGCGAACAGTTCGACTCGAACACCGCTCATCTCTACTTCTAGCTGCAGCCACAAAAGGAGAAATGCTGAATTACGTGTAGGCAGGCAAGTCTATGGCACACCATGTAAAATAGAGGGATCAGATATGCCAAAGAGAGCCACTCTACTTTGACTATTGGAAGGGGCCTCAAACATGAGACTTCAATCTGTGACAATCCTACGCCCTTGTGAGACATACCCTTTAATTCTGACAGTCAATAAAACAAACAGATCAAGAATCAACATTTTAGATTGTCTACCTCAAGCTTCAGACTTAGGTTTGATAATAGGTAATCCTTTAGCAAAAATGAGAAATCTTCATCAAACACTGGATTTCTGTTGTTTTTCACCACTTTGGTTTCACGTTCATGGATGACAGATTGGACTTCAGATTGTGGTTCTTCAGATTTGGAGAAGACTCGAATCCTTACGAATGGGTCTCTGCTGTATTCTGGAAGATCCGTGGCTTCAATCACAGTGAGTGCTAAGGTTGTCGTCTTTTTGTTATACTGAAGGTTAAATTTAAGCTTTCCTCTGGGCCCCTGAGGACGGTCAGAGTCACTGCCCACATCATCTAGGCTTTCTGTGCTAGGAGGTGAAGGGGTTAAGTGTACTTCCAGTTTCTCCATTTCCTTCTGCATGAGCTGAATCTAGAAAATTAACAGAGAACAGCCATTTCATGATTTAATCAGACTAAATTATAAAATAGAAGCATTTTTATTTTTTAATACTAGAAGCATCTGTCACTATGTATATCACTATCAATATTAATTTTTGAGATATGGTTCTGACAAACTTAAATATTTTTCAGTCTTTTTTAAATTTTACATTTCCTAAAAAAACCAGAGAGGGCTAAATTAATTCATAGAACCTTGTTTCAGTGGTCTAGGCAGGCTTCCAAACAGGAGCATTGAAAACTTCCTCTTACCTGTTGACATTATTAGCTACTGTTGTGATTTTAGTCCTGGCAATTGCCAAAACAATAATGTCCCACCAGGACTAGAAATCAGAAAAGGAGTCGGAGAGAATGGCATCTAGGAGGCGGTTCAAAAGGCTCCAATCCAGGAGCCGCAGACGACTGACGTGTCCACTGGACCCGAGTCCTGCAAATCAATTGTCTTATCCCTACATAAAGGGTTTGGCTACTCCATGAAGAGATCCATAGGAGAACGTTCTGAACTATTGATGATAGGTGTCAATGTGTTTGGGGCTTATTGTGTATATTGTTAGATATCTAGAGGTTGATTTTAGCTATGAAAAGTGTAGAAAGAGGACTTTGAAACAGTTATTGCATGGTTTAATATGTCTGGTTAAAGCAATGGCATTTCGAAGTAGGTGAAGAACTGTCAAGACTAGAGTTGAGCTACAATTATCCATCCTTGTTTCCTTGGAAGTTATGTTTTAAAAGGTCAGAAGGATAAATACACTTAATCCATGTTTGGACCAAAGCTGGAAGCACTTGAGCCAAGTTAACTTGTCTATGATTCACGGATCCACCACAGGTCTCCAGACCCCAACTCAACAGGTTCATAGACATATAGTTAGAAGATCCTCAGCCAGGCCGTCCATCACAGTTCGTGCTTGGATCATGACACAGATGCGTGCGTGATGCAAAACTCCGCAATTAGGCTTTTGTTATAGTGGAAATCCTGATGGACTGGCAAATTTTGAGTAGATCCTCAGCTAAGCTTGAAAAGCTTTTGCCAACTTTACCAAAGCAATAACCAGCCAGAATGTAAAGAGGTGTCTCACCATGATAACACCATCTGAAAATTAAACCAGCAGGCTTGACTTCTAAAAAAGCCCTGGTACTCAGATGAACAGCAGTCCATATAAAACGGGTATGGAGTGATTCTCCTAGAGAGAGTAAGTTACACATTGCCGTCACACATCCATGCATTGGTGTCCGAGAACTTGACCGCCTCATATATGCCAATGAGGCTGTTGCGTTCGGGTTGACAGACTCTAATGCTGATTCATGAATCATGGACCGAGACACATGGATGTATGAAAACAGCCTTTATCAGTGGCTGTCCACTCTGGCTCAGAAAGGTGTTCCAACATGGGAATCCCGCTCTATGAAAATCATTTGCCCCAAAATGGCAAAGGTTGTTGTGCCATCCAACATAACAGGAATTGCTCAGAAGGGTTAGTTAGCCTTTTCAATTTTCATGCTAGCAAAATTTTTCCATGTTGTAGAAGACCAGAGAAAAGCAGGAGGCCAGAAGTTGCACCTCATTTTGGTAATTGAGGACCTTTAAATCATTGTCCAGTGGTCTGTATTCAACTAAAGTTATAGATAAACTTACCTTTGAGTCTTGTTCCTTTCTTGCAACCTTTAAAAAGCTTGGAGATAAACTTTTTACAAGAATGTTTCCTTCAGTTTTCTTTTCAACATTAGAAGCAGTTATGAACTTCTTGTCGCCTGCAACAGAAAACAGTTATGGAATTAATAAGCAGCAATGCAATGGCTTGGGCTAACTTAACTTTTGTATATTATTAGCAATATTTTACCCTTTTTTACATTTTAATAGACAAAATGCCTTGCCTAGTGTCCCAACATGACACTAGCTTTCTGGAGTAAATCAATGCTGTGGCTTTTAACTCAAATGCTGTAATGCTGCTGCAGTGCAGTATAGCGCAAGCCCCATCAGGGGGTGCTGGTGAGGGAAGAGAGGTTGCACACACAGCGTAGCACCACTGAGCAGCAGCACAGGCGCCACCAAGTGGCGAGAGAGTGGTCAGACGAGCCGAGCCAGAAACAGTCAGGACAAGAAGTACCAGAGGTCACAGCAATACACGTGGTCAAATACAAGCCAAAGTCAGTGCCAGACGGGAGCAGAGATAACCGAGATGTGAGACAGTCAAACAGGTCAGAAGACAAGCCGGGTCACATACTAAGAGGTCCAAGCACAGGGAGCGAACACTAAAGGTACCGTCACACTAAGCGACGCTGCAGCGATACCGACAACGATCCGGATCGCTGCAGCGTCGCTGTTTGGTCGCTGGAGAGCTGTCACACAGACAGCTCTCCAGCGACCAACGATGCCGGTAACCAGGGTAAACATCGGGTTACTAAGCGCAGGGCCGCGCTTAGTAACCTGATGCTTACCCTGGTTACCATCGTTAAAGTAAAAAAACAACCACTACATACTTACCTACCGCTGTCTGTCCCCGGCGCTGTGCTTCTCTGCTCTGGCTGTGAGCGCCGGGCAGCCGGAAAGCAGAGCGGTGACGTCACCGCTCTGCTTTCCGGCCGCTGTGCTCACAGCCAGAGCAGAGAAGCAGAGCGCCGGGGACAGACAGCAGTAGGTAAGTATGTAGTGGTTGTTTTTTTTACTTTAACGAAGGTAACCAGGGTAAACATCGGGTTACTAAGTGCGGCCCTGCGCTTAGTAACCCAATGTTTACCCTGGTTACCAGCGAAGACATCACTGAATCGGTGTCACACACGCCGATTCAGCGATGTCAGCGGGAGATCCAGCGACGAAACAAAGTTCTGGACTTTCTTCCCCGACCAGCGATATCACAGCAGGGGCCTGATCGCTGCTGCCTGTCACACTGGACGATATCGCTAGCCAGGACGCTGCAACGTCACGGATCGCTAGCGATATCGTCTAGTGTGACGGTACCTTAAGACAAGCGGGGTGTCGGGAAAGGGAAGTCACGGGAGCAGAGTAAACGGGCAGAGGACAAAACACGGTATCAGGGGGTCAGCTGCTCTAGCCTGGGAGCATGAACTATCACTGACATTGGTCTGCAGGCCACAGCAGACTGAAATAGTCCCACAGAACCCAAAATGAGGCAGAGAAGGTTAACCCCCGCACGACCAGACCAGGGAGAGAAAAACAAAACACAAACCTCGGCCTGGATTATGACAAATGCTGTATTTTTCAAAGTCCATGAACTTCTTTTTCAGACACATGCAAACATAGCAGATAAGATTGGTGGCTTTGATAGATGCAAATGGGCTATTATTTTAATACAAATGAGTTACTATCAAGATATTAAAGTTTGATTTGCAGCAAATAAATTTGCATGAATTTGAGTACTGGAAAGCTTTCAATTGCTCTGAAAATACCGGTACATGTGGGGGAGATGAATAAAAATAGAAGACCCCGTTGACAAGAGGAGCTTACACTCTACAGAAGAGAGAGAGAGAATCCTGCTAGCTATAAGAAGTTACATTTTACATGAGAGAGGATCCCACTGACCATAATAGCTTACACTCTACAGCAGAGAGAGAGGACTTCGCTAATCATAAGAGTTTACACTCTGCCGGAGAGAGAAAGGACCCCACTGACCATAAGTGCTGACACTCTACAGGAGAGAGAGGACCCCGCTGACCATAAGAGCTTACACTCCACAGGAGAGAGAGGACCCCGCTGACCATAAGAGCTTACACTTTACACGAGAGAGAGAGGACCCCACTGACCATAAGAGCTTACAGTCTACAGGAGAGAGAGGACCCCGCTGATCATAAGAGCTTACACTCTACAGGAGAGAGAGGACCCCGCTGATCATAAGAGCTTACACACTACAGAAGAGACAGAGGACTTCGCTGATCATAAGAGCTTATGCTCTATAGAAGAGAGAGAACCTCACTGACCATAAGAGCTTACACTCTACAGACATGAGAGAGAGAGGACCCCGATGACCATAAGAGCTTACACTCTACAGGAGAGAGGACTTCGCTGACCATAAGAGCTTACACTATACAGAAATGAGAAAGAGGACCCCACTGACCATAAGATCTTATACTCTTCAGTCGAAAGAGAGAACCTCACTGACCATAAGAGCTTACACTCTACAGAAGATAGAAAGGACATGGCAGACCATAAGAGCTTACACTCTCCAGAAGAGAGAGAGGACCCTGCTGACCATAAGAACTTACACTCTACAGAAGAGAGAGAGGACCCTGCTGACCATAAGAGCTTACACTCTACAGGAGAGAGAGAGGACCCCACTGGCCATAAGAGCTTACACTCTACAGGAGAGAGAGAGAGGACCCTGCTGACCATAAGAGCTTACACTCTACAGGAGAGAGAGAGGACCCTGCTGACCATAAGAGCTTACACTCTACAGGAGAGAGAAGACCCCATTGACCATAAGAGCTTACACTCTACAGGATAGAGAAGACCCCGCTGACCATAAGAGCTTACACTCTACAGGAGAGAGAAGACCCCATTGACCATAAGAGTTTACACTCTACAGGATAGAGAAGACCCCGCTGACCATAAGAGCTTACACTCTACAGGATAGAGAAGACCCCGCTGACCATAAGAGCTTACACGCTATGGAAGATAGAAAGGAAACTGCTGACCATAATAGCTTACACTCTACAGAAGAGAGAGGACCTTGCTGGTCATAAGAGCTTACACTCTACAGGAGAGAGGACCCTTACATTCTACAGGAGAGATACTTAGCCAGTGACTCCATAGATGTAAAACTGCTCTACAATACAAACTGTGTTCCATTGGGAACCGCTGATCTGTGATGGCCCAGGTACTGACCACCACATTGCAAGCTATGATATTCCACTAGAGGTCATAGTTGTAGGGCATTATGGAAAGGCCACACAAAAAAAGACATTAGCCAGCTCTCTGATGCTTCAGCAGTGTGTAGAAAATGCGTGATTTTGTTTGTTTTTTTTTCTTTGAACCATGAATCAAAACTCAAAATGAAACTACAAATTTCAGAAAATTTGATTCAAACTCGACTCGGTCCTCCATGTATCAATCCACTCATCTCTAGTATAAATTTATTAAAGTATACCCTCCAGAAATAAAAATCTCAGTGTTTTAGAACTTTATTCCATCCAAGCATTATGGAAATAATTATAAAGGTATTTTCAAGCTGAATATATGTGTCATTGAAGCTAGATACACTAACATGACTATATTACTATAGGATTGTCCTGAGCACTGTCCTCATGCTATTTTGCTACAGTTTTTGTGGCTACCAGAAACCAGCTTTGACAGTGTCCTCAACCACTTATTCTGTAAGAGCTACCCATAATTTTGCCATATGTATAAATTCATTATTCAGATCTTTTTTTCTTGTGATTTTATCAGCGTTTGCAGCTTTTTCTGATATGAATATCCCACTCACCTTTTCCAATTGATCCCGCTTTATATGAGTAATACTGGCGCATTTTGCATGCTAAAATTATGAGAGCAGCCAGAAACAAAGCAATAGCCAGCGCCAGAAGACAGTATTTCAAAGTATCTGAAATTGGCAGTTGAATCTGGAGTGACATATATCGGAAGGTCATATTCTCTACAAAACAAAACAAAAAGTAATGTATTAAATAAAATATATACAATACAGAGGAACCTCTTTGAGACGAACACCTTTAAGAAATGGTCTTCTACAGCAGTGGTCCTTTCACAGAGGAGGCCAATGTGCGCAGAAGATAGGTGGACTGAAAATCTGTCATTGAATTGAGCTCACTAAGGGCGTTTTCACATTGCGTTTAGGCACTCATTCAGTGGCCCTGTTGGGGTTATGTCCAATTCGGGATTCAACACCATTATAGTCTATTTCGATCAGTTAACCCATTCTTAATTATGGCAAAAAAAGTTGAACATTGTATGCCATGATCAAGAGCGGGTTAACCACTCGAAACGCATATGCTCCGTATCTCATTTTATGATGTTACTCTGTTATAACATGTTTTTACTAAATATTCAATAACGAAAATGTTATGCTCTGTCCATGTGGCTGGACTAAAGATGCATTTTGGATTTTAATTGGAATGCTACACAGTAGCATGGCCCGTGGCTTGGATTAAGCCTATCCACACCCGGAGAGAACTGGTTCACTCTTTGCTTTTTGTATTGTAATATTTTTTCATTTTCCATATTACTATCTATATGGCTGAAATTTCCTATGTAGCGTTCAATTTTCAGCATGTGCTGTGCACATTATGGGCAAGGGTAGCAATGAACACATTGGTTTTGCCCATTCCCAATTTTCAGGGTATTTAAAGTGAGGTTTCTAAGAATGTTGGTGCCCATGGTGCAGATGGCAATACTCAATTTGCCAACTTCATTACAAGACATTTAACATAAGTTGTTGAATTGCAGAACATGGGAACAACCACTATACATTGTAAATAGCTATGCTGTTTTAGCTTCAGTCAATGTTTACATCCGGCTGCCGACAAAGTCAATAGCAGCTGATCAGTGTGGATGCTGAGTGTCTAAAATTTGATAGGTCATCAATATGTCTATTCTGGAGAAATCCTTGGGGTATCATATAAGTCATTGTGAAGAATCAATAACATAAATTCTCATTAAATGGTTATTCTCAAGTTGCTTCTTGAGCAGCTAACCACATTCCAGTCTTTTTCACTTTCTGGTTTCTGGCAGGGTGACTCTCCTCCTTCAGTGACAGTTCAGGTGAGCAGCAGACCTGTAGTATTAGAACTATAAAGCTCAGCACAAGTTCAGCTGTAACATATCCATCTATCAGTAGTTTTAATATGGGGTGTACACTGGTGTCACCATGTTTACATATAGAGATAACAGGGCATTTGAGCAAGCATAGGGCTCTGGACAATGAGAGTCATGATTAGGAGAACTGCTCTGAAAGCTGCCGATAAAGAGGTCAGGTGATTTTGCAAGATTTATAACAGCAGCTTGTCAGGAGCTGAGAGAGAAAGGGAGGGAGTTGAGCTGCTAACTATATAGAAATCAATTGGTTGAAGAGAGGTGACAGGGATATTAGGAGTTAACCCCTCTCTGGAATATACAGTAACTACTGAGCATACGCGGCAAGAATCCTTGCAGGCTCTGGTAGCCAAGCTCTAGGTAAACCAACTGTGCACTTTGAAAGATAAAAGCTTTCATTGCAGGAGAATGACAGCAGTTAGAAAAAGCAAGCCACATGCAAACTTGCTTATTTTCAACCTGATTAACTAAAGCAATGTAATAACTTGAGAATACAACATTAACTGCTCTAGTCATGCTATACAGAGCATTATCTCTAGGAAAGTACTGTTGTTTTATTAACTGAATACAGATTCTATATCAGAATGAAAAACTCATCAACTTTATAAAATTTAGTGTAGATTACCAAATGCACTGCACATTCTGGATTCAGGGTTAAAACTTTATGTTCGAGTCAGTAATTTGTCACCATGCCAGTTTATGCCTGAAAATGAAAATATTATTTTTTTAAACATGTATGTGTCTACTGTCACTAAAAATTATCATGAAATATCTGTATGCCATGTTCAGTTTACATTTGTTTAATTTTGCAATCATCCACAACTATTATATACAGTAGAGGCCAGATAAGGTTGAATTCAGAAGTCTGAGTATCATGGTCTGACTACGAACCATTATGTCTAGAACAGGTCAACGGATCCCCTATGCCAAACTCTACAGCCTCATTGACACATCCATACTCTGACCATAATACACAAATGTCAACCTAAGTTATCAGATAAGTAACTGTTGACCGAGACAGAGTATTCACAAGTAAAAGCAATATACAAAATCACAGTAGATACATTTCAACATTGTTTCAGGTTACATTTAAAAGGAATCTGTCAGGTGGATGTATTTTTTCATGAAGGCTTTTTGAAGACCCGCAATACCTTTACATGACCAATCCATTACTCAGTTACTGAGAAATGAGAATTTGAACTGATATGCAAATCAGTCTGAAGGACTATGGTAGATCTGAAGCCTTGTCACTCCAGCTCTATTCCCGGCCCAGCACTCCTCCTTTGCTTGAAGACACACAGCATAGAGGCTACAAGTCAAACAGCAGGAGGTGGCAGCGCTGGGCAGAGAATAGAGCCGGAGTGACACAGATTTCAAATCTACAAACAGTTCTTCAGTGTTATTTGCATATCAGTTCAAACACTGATTTCTCAATAATAGAGGAACGGACTGACCAGGTAAAGGTATTTCTGGACTTGTCTTGGAAAGAGCTACAAGAGCATACAAAATAGTTTGGGTGTAAAATCTGCAGACAAATTCCCTTTAATGATAACCTCTTTGAAAAACATATTTTGTATAACTAGAGTAACTACATTCTTGGAAATAAAGGCATTTCCTATTTGACAATTAATATAAGTATCTAATAAATTGAATTCATACCTTATTTTGAGGAGTGAGAAGATCCAAGCAAATATCCCTTAACATCCCTACAGCTGTGAATAAAATAAAACAGAATATAAAACACACATGCTAAAAATTGCATTGTTTGGGGCTAAGTGGCGACTTTTGCTGTGACATAGGAAGCATGGCCAAAGATTGGTGTATGCCCTGCTACATGACAGCATAATGCAAGTGAAATGGATCACATTTGACAAGTGGAGCGCCCGTACCAGGGCAGCAGGGTACTCGGTACCGGGTCCGGTCAACTTAAAGGGGATGTCACGGTCCAATTAAAAAGGGGAAAAGGTCTTTAAAGGGGAACTGTAGATAAAGTTTGTCGTGACGCCACCTGTGGTGCTCAGTCAATAGTGGGACCAACGCTGCTTTAAAGGGGTACTCTGGGGGATGTTGTTGCAGCAATGATGTTAATGCTTCCCACATGTGAAGTGGGTCCCCAGGGTCCTTGGGTGTATGGCGATGATGGTGTATGCCAGGTAATGAACAAAGGACACAAGTTGTAAAGTCTTTACCTGGTTTACTTGCAGTAGCAGTCCACAGTTCAGGGTACCAGATACAGGTGTCCTGTGGTCCGGCCGCCCTGGAGGCAATGACAGAATCCCTTTTCCAGTTGAGGTCCGTGAGCCTTTTCAACTAGCACTTGCTGTAAATGAGGTCCTTGCTGCCACTACGTGGAGTGAAGCTTACAAGCATAATCCTCTTTCCTCCTGTCCTGAGAAAGGTATCTGCATGACGGGCAGCTTGAGCCTTATAATAGGGACACTATCATGCCCCAGGCTCCTCTGGTGCTGCTGCGTCTCAGGCATGGTGTGAGCCAATCCCATAAAGTTCTCAGCCCTCCGGTTCTGCCAAGTGTCCTACAGTTCCACTAAGGCCTCAGGCTCCCGGTACCCGGTACTGCGCTTCGGCTCTGAGGTTGCCTGGACACAGTTCCCCTCTGAGCCCTGTTCCTCTCCTCTGCTCCTTTCCTCAGAAGCTCAATCATTTATACAACTCCTTCCAGAGGCTGCAGCTCCCATGTGACTGCCAGGTCTCTCTGTCTGCTCTCTCAGACTTCCTTCTCCTTCTTTGTCTCTCCCAGACTGTCCTGCTTGGTCTCCTTGGACCAACTAACTAACTCCTCCTCCAGGTCAGGATACATATAGCTTAGGGAAGCTCCCCTGAGTCCGGGTACCGAGCTCCTCCTCCTGGCCTGGATTTGGAATGTGTTGTGTGTGAGTGCCTTACCTGGTGAAAAGAACTCCATTGCCTCCAAGCATGATATTACACTCCCCGAAGGGAAGGCAACATCACTGCAGCACCCGGTTACGTGGGGTGCTGCACATGCAAGTCACAAAAAGTGGAACCAGTAGTACTTTTTGTGACTAGTACCCTGTGGGTCGCCATGTAACTCCATCCACTTACAAGATGCTAAGATGTAGCAGCAACATACAGCAATCTTTGGCCACATGACCTGTGTTTTGTGACCAAAGTTCCAGTCTCAATCCATCAATGGAAACACAATCTTTTTTATGGGTCATTTAAAAAAATAACGTACATATACTGATCTGTAAGAGCATAAATCCTTTAAAAAGATGTTATAAAAAAGCCAACCCAACGGTTACGAAAAAGCCAACACGACTGAACTAAGAGGACTAATTCTCTCTCTGTTAACAAGTCAGTCTCCTGGTCTTGTACTAATGTATTTTATATCAAAGTTGTTAGACTTTGGTATAGATCCGTGAAATATAATGAACAAATAAAAGTGTATTATTTATAATTTACACTTAGGCTCCTTCACATGTGTGTGCTGCCTCCAGGTTCTGTACATATGGAGCAGTTGCAGAATACAGAGCCCATGTTATTCAATATGGGTATTGGTTACTTCCCTCACTGTGATAATGAGTCCCCTAAGGTTGATGGCGGCTCTAGTTGCCAACTAACCAAACACCATGGATCCCTCATATGAAGATGAAGGAACATCCTTGTGTGCTATCTTTCCTGTTACGTGGTTGATTGTGTTCTTAACCTGAGCAAGACCTTGTTCAGGGATTACTCTCATAGCTCATCTTTTGGATTTGCCCGTTCCTGTGGTTCTACTCGAGAACTGTCTCAGGGTATGTTCGGGCAAACTGATATTAAGTCGGTTTAGCAGACGGACAGCACATATAATCTATGCTAGCCTCCTAGACCACATTGGTGATTTTCTACACATACCTCAGGGGCAGGGAAATAAAAAAAGGCACAATTTATAGACCATGCCATTACATGTAAATGCAGGCAGCTTCTGCACCTATCTACAATTCGAATGTACACACAGAGCCAGTCTGCTACACAATTTTCAGATGTGACTAGTCTATAAATTCAAACAGCACATGTAAATGAAGCCTTATAGTTATGAAGCAGTCTCATCCTCCAGCTTTTCTCATCCTGCTCACTACTGTACCTATTAGCTACATCCCTGACTTTGCAAAATGTTTTTCACTACAATGCATTTGTTGCCAATTGTGAATCCGTGTGGGAAATTTCACGGGAATTTAAGTGTGGAAAATCCATGGGAATCTGTATATGAACATCCATGGGAATCCGTGTGGGAAATTCTACAGGAATCCATAAGGTCAAGTCCACAAGAGTAAGTGTGGGAAAGTCAACTGGATTCTGTATGGGAAAGTCCATGGGAATCCATGTAGGAACGTCTACACCTATTTGAAGGAGTTAAGAGTGATGAACAATTATATAGACTTGAAAAGTCCACAGGAAACTGTGTGGGAAAGTCTATGGGAGTACGTATGGAAAAGTCCATGGGAAACCACATGGTAAAGTTTCTGGAATCTGTGTAGGAAAGTCTACACCTCCTTGATGGAGTTAAGCGTTAGGAACAGTGAGACACACTTAGAAGCCTACAGGAAACTCTGTGGGAAAGTCTACAGGAGTACAAATGGGAAAGTATAGGGGGATCTATGTAGGAAAGTCTACACCTACTTGAAGGAGTTAAGGGTGAGGAACAGTGAAACGCACTGGGAACGTCCACAGGAAACTGTGTGGGAAAGTCTACAGGACTACGTATGGGAAAGTCCACGGGAAGCCTTGTGGGAAAATCTACTGGAATCTGTGTAGGAAAGTGTACTGGAATCTGTGTAGGAAAGTCTACTCCTCCTTGATGGAGTTAAGGTTGATGAACAGGGAGACATACTGCAGCCCACCCAACATCAAACTTATTGTAGCTTAGAAGAATCCACTTCCCCAGCGAGAAGCATAACCAACATTTTCCTGTCTATCTGATGCTGTGTAATGGACCATTGTCCCTCTTTGAAGAACTGTTTTCAGTGTTTTTAGAAAGAGTATTGTTGCATGGGATAGCGCCTATATGGAACAGAACTGATTACATTAAAGTGCGTAAAACTGTTTTGTATAACATTTGGGTGGATTTGCAAGTTAACCAATGATTCAACAAGGTCAATGTGACCTTGATTTATAGGTTTTTCTGACATGCCATGCAGATCAAAGATATAGTCACCCTGGGAACAAGCTTCTCACCCCAGCACTGCAGTTCTAATGGTCTACATTGGACCATAAGCGATGATGCCATGATCACCCTACACCTGAGCAGCCACCGATTAACTGCAGGATCAGGGGATTGGTGATCGGATATCATCATTTCTGGTCTGTCATAGGACTAGAGTGGACAGATTTACCGGGTGACTATATCTTCTTTTATTCTCATGGCTTGCGTTGTCAGTTTTTTAACAAGACAGATAATTTAACTGGATCATCAATCCAGTCTTAACAAGACAGATTAACTATTCCTTTAAAAGAACAGTCAATTATTTTGTAAACATCATGCGGTAAATCAAGAAGGGAAACCATACAGGCATAAGAGAGGTGGCCTTTCATTTCAGGAAAGACATGCTAATGGAAAACGAAAGGATCACTCCAATATAAAAAATTAGGGGAAAGGAAGTTCCAGCTCTTATAATGCTGGCAAAATGCTGTTGAAGAAAAACCAACCAATGAAATAGAGTGGTAGGCAAGGTAGGCAAAGTACAGAGCACCAGAATCTAGGCTGTTTCTGAACAAATTAGACAGATATTTTCGCCAAAAGCACTTATGGTGAATAAGAGCAGCAAAATCACACTCTGGTTTGAGTCAAATGATAGCTATGCTTGTGTGGCACCCCTAGGGGTATTTGCCACAAAAATAGTTACTGACAGTAAGTACAAATACTAAAATAGCAAGACTGCACTACCACCTCCGGCCAGAAGGGGGAGCTCCAGAGACTCCCCTTGATCCATTCTGGTCTGAGAGAAGAAATGGCAGTTGGGCTAAGGAGCTGAAAGTGAGAGGTCATACAATTGAATCTCTAACAGCCCGGTGACTGTTACCAGGCCTAAATCACCGGCCTGAGGAGAAGAGGGATAGAGAAAAAGGACATTGTGAGAACCGGGTAGCATTAATCACTACCCAGAACAGGCGCAAAGACGGATACTGGATCCGTGGCTGTATTCATTATATATAATACAGCAACCGGAAAAACGTGAGGTGATATCAGCTTCACTAGGGTCGGATGCAGCAACAGACACAGAGTTCAGCGGTACTCCCAGAGGGGGTAAACCGATAAAAGGACTCGGGTTGCCCGTCGAACCAGGACCCGGAGGGGACAGATTGGGCCGGCAGCCAGTTCACATACAGCAGCAGGGCCACACAGAAATTGCGCACAATAAGAGGCGAAGACCCCGGCAGGGTCAAAGTAACTCAGAGTTCCCATACAGACTCCGGTGGCAGGACTGGTTGTAAATCCTTTTATGTTAAAGTAAACTGGTTAAACGTTTCAGTGCCTCAGTCTTTCATTTGGACAATAGCCATCTATCCAGGATCGGGATCGTCACCGCTGGGAGAACCTGCTGCTGATCAAGTAAGTGCCTGTCCCCTCATGATACCCCTTACACTGTGCATTGCCTGAGGCCACAGCACCGGGTCAAGCCACCCGTGACATCCCCCTCAAGAGACAGACTCCATTGGTCCGGTGCTGGGTATCCCAGTCTCCTGGGCGTCACAATTGGCGTCACGAACAGGATCTAGCCAGCCCGTATACCGGGTATTGTGTGCCGTGATTGGAGCCCAAAACTGTGAAAACTGGGATGAAAAATCTTGAAAATTGACTTTATTAAAGAAAAATCCATTCCCCATTGAAAACTATTGAAAGTGACTTTTCCCCATTGGTTATAATGGAGTAAAGATGGCCGCCATCCCCTGAGGTAATCACTTCATAACCGTTAGGCACGAGACTGTTAATTGAGCTACGCCATCACCTGAGCCCCAGTCTAACTGAAAAACTTCAGAATCCGCCATTACAGAGCGCGGTGGGTGGGAGCAGCAGGGGGCGTGTCATTGTGGGCGGCACCAAGCTGAGCGCTCTGACATCAGAGCAAGGGGAAAATCGATCCTGCTGCACAGCGGAACGAATCTACACTATCCCGACGGAAGCGGAGGACCGGAAGGGTCCAGATTAACTAAGGGGGCACAGTATGTCGCAGCACGGAGACGCCGCAGCACCCGGCAACGCTAATGCAGCTGAAAGACAGAGTGTCAATAGAGAGTCCGGCAGCGCAGCGGTGCAAGGAGTGGCGCCCATCATGCCGGTGCTGATGCCATATACCCCAGGTGGCCCATGGCTTCCAATGTATGAAGGTAAGCCTAATACCCTTGACGATTTCAGAGAAAAGATGCTGGCCCATTTTGACATGTTCCCTGTGGGTGAAGTTCAGCGTGTTAGTCTCCTGATGATGCAGTTAAGTGGCCATGCTAAGCGAGAAGTCACAGCATGGGCAGCTGATCTAAAAGGCACTGTTGAACGCATATTTGCTGGATTAAAAGCTACATTTGAAACCACGGCCAGCAGCAAAGCTAAAATACGATTCTTTAATTGCAAACAAAAAGCTAATGAGGGCGTGAGAGACTTTGCCTTAAACCTGCAGGAAGCCCTTAAATCACTTACACTGGCTGAACCCATTTTTAACACCGGAGCGGATAAACTGCTAAGAGATCAATTTATTGAGGGACTCTACACCCCTTCTCACCGGGGGCATGTGAGCATGCTTGTTTTTAAGAACCCTGAATTGACATTTGCCCAATTAAAGGAGAGCGCTATACGTCTCCAGCTGGCAGAGGCACCTCGGGATCAGGATCCTGCGCAACCCATGGCAGAGGCACCTCAACAACAGGGAGTGCCAGTGACATCAGCTATGTCTGGGGCCATTGCTAAGCCCCTGGGGCCCAGTACTAATGAGGCTCTTCAACAAAAGCTTGACTCTTTAGCTGATGTTGTTGCTTCAATGGCTAAAACCATGCAGGAGATGAGAGGACACAAGATGGAGTTGGCAAACTGTAGAGAGGATGTTCCATGGATGAGACCCCGGAGATACCCGACATGGAGAGGACGACCCCGCGACCGCTACCAACCGGATGGACAGCCCATTTGCCGCCGTTGCCAGCAGCCAGGCCACTTTGCACGAGATTGTGATTTAAACGGGAATCCCCTGGGAATGCGGGCCGCTTCGCAGGAATGAACTTTCAAGGCCCAACACCCTGGCACGACAGGTACATCGGAGGACGACCCATTATCCCGATCGTGCTGGACGGAATTCCCCTCAACGCTTTGCTGGACACAGGTTCCCAGATTTCATCTATACCGTATATCCTTTATAAGAGGTACTGGGCTGATGCAGATATTGATAAAGGGCCCTCTGATGTTGAACTAGATATATGGGCCAGTAATGGTAAGTTGGTACCAAAACTAGGATTCAGGGAGATGACCATAAAGATTGGTAAAGTAGAACTGAAGAAACAGGGTATAATTGTTGTTGATGTTGACCGGCGGAACTGTGAACCAACTGTATTGATAGGAATGAATGTGTTAGAGAACTGCTTTTCCGAAGTCATTTCTGTCTTACAGCAAATTGCTGAAACTGCCCAATCCTGCCAGCAGAGAGTTCTCCGGAGGGAAATAAAAGTATTGATGTTAAGGCAACAGGTAGAAGTTGCAGGTGGAGAAATCGGCAGTGTGAGGGTAAGTGATCCAACGTCTATTGTAATCCCACCAAAAACAGAAATGCTGGTATGGTGTAGAGCAGCCATTGGTACTAAGGGACAAGATTATCAAGCCTTAATAGAACCAGTGTACACCGACAGCAGGCCCACTATACTCACAGCACGAGGGATAGTCGAGGTACACCGGGGACGAGTGCCGGTACGACTTTTGAACTGTGGAGAGGAAGAGGTCACTTTGCCAAGGTATGCTACAATGGCAAAGCTATATACTGTTGACAACAATGCCATCACAACCATTGAGCCCTTAGAACCAACCTGTCAGGTGGAAGGCAGTGGCTCAGATGGAGAAATGGAGGATTGGTGCCAACAGCTACACGTGGGCATAAATTCAACACCTACCCATCAAAAACAAGGGGTGTATAGGCTAGTGACGGAATATGAACAAGTCTTCAGTAAACACCCATTGGACTTCGGACGGATAGAAGGGGTAGAACACACAATCCCCACAGGTGACCATCCCCCAATAAAAGAAAGATATAGACCCATACCGCCCGCTCACTATCAATGTGCAAAAGATATGCTGAGGGAAATGAAACAGGCCGGGGTAATAAGAGACAGCTGTAGCCCCTGGGCGGCCCCTCTAGTGATTGTCAAAAAAAAGGACGGAACCATGAGAATGTGCGTAGACTACCGGAAGATTAATAACATCACCCATAAAGACGCCTACCCCTTGCCTAGGATAGAAGAGTCCTTAACTGCTTTGAAATCTGCTAATTATTTTTCCACCTTAGACTTAACAAGCGGGTATTGGCAAGTCCCTGTGGCTGAGAGAGATAAGGAAAAGACGGCATTCACCACACCAATGGGTCTATGTGAATTTAATCGCATGCCGTTCGGACTCTGCAACGCATCCGGTACCTTCCAGCGGCTGATGGAATGCTGCCTCGGACACAAGAACTTCGAGACCGTCCTCCTGTACCTAGATGATGTGATCGTCTACTCAAAGACTTACGAACAACACTTAATAGACCTGGCAGAAGTGTTCGAAGCCTTATCCAGGTATGGCATGAAAGTCAAGCCATCCAAATGTCACCTTCTCAAGCCAAAGGTACAGTACCTGGGACACATCGTGAGTTCGGAGGGAGTAGCACCAGATCCCGAGAAAATAAGCGCCATAAGGGATTGGCCAAGACCTACCAGCGCAAAAGAAGTGAGACAATTCCTGGGATTGGTGGGTTACTATCGCAGATTTATAAAAGGATTTACCAAGTTGGCAGCACCCTTGCAAGACACCTTGGTAGGGCAGACGAAGAAACCTTCAAACCGAAACCCTCCTTTTCAGTGGAACGACGAAAGGGAAGACTCCTTTGAACAACTAAAGAAGGCACTAACCGGAGAAGAGGTTCTGGCATACCCAGATTACCATAAACCTTTCATCCTCTACACCGATGCCAGTAATGTGGGACTAGGAGCGGTGCTGTCACAAAAGCAAGAAGGTCGGGAGAAAGTCATCGCCTTTGCAAGTAGAAAGCTCCGGCCTACTGAAAGAAATTCAGAAAATTACAGCTCCTTCAAATTGGAACTACTGGCAGTAGTTTGGGCTGTGACGGAGCGTTTCAAACACTATCTGGCCGCTGCAGAATTTATTGTCTATACTGACAACAATCCGTTGACCCACCTGGACACAGCTAAATTAGGTGCGTTAGAACAGCGATGGATAGCCCGGTTATCTAATTACAACTTCATAATCAAGTATCGAGCAGGTCGCAAGGATGGAAATGCCGATGCCCTATCCCGGATGCCACACTTGAGAGATGTAGAAGAGGAAACGGGAGAGCTTGAAGAAATTGAACTACCAGCCTTCCATCGTCCCAAGGCAAAACATCATCAGTCAAGTACCTATCAGAAACAACAAGAGGTGAATTTTAATCCGTTAGCACACCATAGATGGGCTGACACCCAAGACAGCAATCCGGCTGTGAAGTTGGTGAAAGGACTGTTGACTGAGCAAAGTGCATATCCCGATGAGGATGCCCCAGAAGAGACGCATCAACTCTGGAAAGAGAGAGGCAAAATGTTCCTGTATCAAGGGAAGCTCTGTAGAAGATACACCAATCCGAAAACACATGAATTGGTTTGGCAGATTATTGTGCCTAAACAAGATGTGAAGATGGTCCTCGAAGCTTACCATAATGGTGCTGGTCACTTCGGTTGGAAAAAGTTAGAAGTACTTCTAAGAGAAAGATTTTATTGGGTCGGGATGAGAAAATCAATCGAACAGTGGTGCAGAAATTGTGGCCCGTGCAACCTCAGAAGAAACGATCAAAAGAACCAAAGAGCACCACTGCAGCCCATAATCACCAAACAACCACTTGAACTTGTAGCCATGGACCATGTGAAGTTGACACCAAGCCGGTCCGGCTATGTCTATGCCTTGACCATCGTGGACCATTATTCACGCTTCTTAGTAGTAGTACCCGTAAAAGATCTGACAGCAAAAACAGCAGCCAAAGCGTTCCAAACGTACTTTTGTAGACCCCATGGATATCCGGAACAGGTTCTCACCGACCAAGGTACAGCCTTTGAATCAGAGATCTTCAGAGAATTCTGTAATATGTATGGTTGCAAAAAGATCCGGACGACGGCCTATCATCCACAAACAAACGGCTTATGCGAGAAGATGAACCATATTGTAATAGACCTACTAAAGACTTTACCTGAGACAGAAAGGAATCAATGGCCAGAGAAATTGCCTGACTTGGTGGATCTGTATAATCATGTCCCGGTGAGCTCCACCAACTGCACCCCAGCTTACCTTATGCGTGCAAGACCCGGCCAATTACCAATCGATCTAGAAATAGGAATTCTGAAACCAGACGCAGAAGTTCAAGACTCCAATTGGGATAGATTCAAGATTCAAGATTCAAAGAAGCTTTATTGGCAGGACCAAATACACATCAGTTTTGCCAAAGCAAGTGTATAGAGGCAATAGGGATAGGGACTGAGGGGATGTTGGGTAGGAGCTGTGGGGGGAGGTGGATGGGGCAGATCCAGGGTGGGGGCTATAGTCCATGGCATAGGGGAGATGGATGGGGCAGATCCAGGGTGGGGGCTATAGTCCATGGCATAGGGGAGGTGGATGGGGCAGGTCCAGGTTGGGGGCTATAGTCCATGGCATCATAGTTCTCTTTCTCGTAGTCTATGACATTCGCTCACATACCGCGCTGCTATCTCCACCGCTCTCTCTTCTTCTCCCAGCAAGATATAGGTTTTCTCTTCCTCCTTCATGGTGATGAAGTCTGGGAAGAGATGTGAGAGTCTCCTGAAGTGAGTGTCCCTCACTGCTGAGTATTTGGAGCAGTGTAGCAGGAAGTGGGTTTCGTCCTCTATGGCCTCCTGGTCACAGTGTTGGCACAGTCTTTCCTCCCTGGGCTTGTAGCTCTGCCTGTGTCGGCCACATTCGATGGCCAGACTGTGGGCACTGAGTCTATATCGGCTCAGGATCTGGCGGTCTCTGGGGTCCGGGAGTTTCTCCAGATAGGGGGCCAGTCTGTAGTCTCTCTGTAGGCTCCGGTACATGGTCAGTTTCTGTGAGCTGATGATATCATTCTTCCAGTCACTGACATACCTCTCCTGGCCTTCATCTGCCATCTTCCTAATTCCGGCTTTTGTCAGGTTGTTGTGATTGGTGTTCTGCTCCGGTTGGGTTTGGCTGGGCTGTTCCGGGGGTTCTGGTTTTTCTGTTTCACCTTCATGTATCAGGGCTTTATGGTGGTGGGAGCTTGGATTGCTCCTATGCAGGTGAGCCCGGAATGACAGCGCCCTCTTTAGAACTGTTAGGTGTAGAGGGAATCTGCCCAGCTCGGCCCGACAAGCACTGTTGGAGGTGCTCCGATGGACCTGGAGAAGGTGCTTGCAGAATTCCAGGTGGAATATTTCTGTTGGACTGGAGTCCCACTTTGACCAGTCTGGGTAGGTGTGAGGACCCCAGACTTCGCTGCCATACAGGAGGATTGGGGCGATGATGGAGTCGAAGATTTTTAGCCAGACCCTCACTGGTGGCTTCAGATGGTAGAGTGTCCTTCGGATGGCATAGAAGGTTTTGCAGGCCTTGTCTTTCAGGGTCTCTATGGCTTGTTTGAAGTTCCCTGACCGGTGAATCTCTAGGCCCAGGTAGGTATATTTGTCCGTTCCTGTGAGGTCGCAGTTGTTGAGGATAAATGATGGGTGTTGGTCTGATCTTCTCTTTCTCCTCTGGAACACCATGGTGTTGGTTTTCTTTAGGTTGACCGGTAGGGCCCAGGTGGAGCTGAATTTCTCTAGGATTTTCAGGTTGTCCTGGAGGCCTTTCTCGGTTGGTGACAGCAGCAGCAGGTCATCTGCATACAGCAGGAATTTCACCTGGGCGTCGTGGAGGGTGAGACCTGGTGCTGAGGAGGATTCCAGGGCGGTAGCCAGCTCGTTGATGTAGATGTTGAAGAGCGTTGGGCTTAGGCTGCAGCCTTGTCTTACTCCGCGGCTCTGCTGGAAAAAAGCCGTTCTTTTGCCGCTCACACTCACGCTGCAGCTGTTCTCGGTGTAGGAGCTTTTGATGACATCGTAGGTCTTTCCTCCTATTCCACTCTCCAGCAGTTTCAGGAATAAGCCCGGGTGCCACACTGAATCAAAAGCCTTTTTAAAGTCCACAAAGCAGGCGTATATCTTCCCGTTCTTTGTATTGTAGACGTGTCTCTGAATGAGGCTGTGCAGAGTATAGATGTGGTCAGTGGTGCGGTGGTTCGGCATGAACCCTGCTTGGCTCTTGTTGAGGACGTTGTGCTCGGTGAGGAAGGTGAGGATCCTCTTGTTCAGGATACTGTTGAACAGTTTTCCCAGGTTGCTGCTGACGCATATGCCTCTGTAGTTAGCTGGGTCATACCTGTCCCCACTCTTGTGGATGGGTGTGATGAGGCCTTGGTTCCAGGTACGAGGGAAGTAGCCGGCACTCAGTACAATATTGAAGAGTTTAACCATTGCAGCCTGTATTTCTGGTGGGCTGTACTTCAGCATTTCTGGTAGGATTCCATCTAGGCCACCGGCTTTTCTACATCTTATGGAGGAGAGTCTCTCGGTTACTTCCTGTAGTGTTATAGGTGTATCCACCGGGTTTTGGAAGTTTTTGATTTTTTCCTCCATTGCTTTTAGTTTCGCCATTATGTTTTCCTGTTCTTGGCTTAGTCCTTCCTTTGGAATGTCTTTATAGAGGTCTCTGAAGTATTGGAGCCAGAGGTTGCCATTTTGGATATGGTTGTTGTTTTTCTTGTCTTTGGTGCCCATGTGGTTCCATAGTTCCCAGAAGGAGTTGTCTTGGAGAGCGTCTTGGAGTTGATTGAGCTTGGTAGAGATGTAACTCTGCTTCTTCCTCCTGAGGATGGTTTTGTACTGCTTTTGTATGGAGTCATAGGCTTCCCTCAGACCCAGGTGGTTGGGGTCTCTGTGTTTCTTGTTGGAGGCTGTTCTCAGGGTCTTCCGTACAGCTTTACATTCTCTGTCAAACCAGCCATTGACCTGTGTTTCTTTTGGTCTCTTGTAGTCGACTTTTTTAAGGTCAGACAGTCTGGCCATTGCGTAGAATATATTGTTGAGGTCCTTTGCTGCTTGGTTCACTCCCTCTGGGTTTGGCATGTACTCAAGGTTGTAGAAGTGGTGGAGCATCCGCTGTATTTCAGGTCTGCTGGAAGCTTCTTTATATCTTGGTGCCGACATTTTGGACCATTTATAGGATGGAGGCCGGGTGAAGAGGCCGCTCTGCTGTGGCTTCTGAGTGGATGGTTTCTCTGTAGATTTCATGTACAGAAGAAGTTGGCTGTGGTCTGACAGGTGCGTTTGTGGGGTGACTATGAAGGCGCTGACATCTGCCAGGTTCAGGTCTGTAATGGCGTAATCAACTACACTCCTCCCTACATGGGAATTTAGTGTATACCTTCCTAAGGAGTCACCCTTGCTTCGTCCATTAAGGATATGAAGTCCTAAACTTTTACATACGTTCAGGAGCTTTCTGCCACTTTTGTTGACTGTACTGTCATAGCTGTTTCTCTCAGTGTGTACAGGGTCTTGGCCGTCATTCTCTGCTCCAAGTATGTAGATGTTTCCATCCGTGGTCAGGAAGTCTCTCTCTCTCCCTGTTCTTGCATTGAGGTCTCCAAAGATGAGAACTTTGCCCAGGGCCTGATAATGGGCGGCTTCTCTTTGTAAGATCTAGAAGCAGTCTGGATTGAAGTAGGGGGACTCTGGCGGTGGTATATAGGTGGCACAGAGGTGGACATCAGACTGGCAGGTGAGGATGGAGCTGCTGATTCTGATCCATATGTGGCTGTCTCCTTTCTTCACCGGTTTGATGTACTGGTGGAGCTCCTCTTTATACCAGATCGCTACTCCTCCTGAGCCCCGGCCCTGTTTGATGTTTTTATTTTTCTGGGCATGGACCAAGAATTCCTTGTATCCAATAGGCACCAGGGATTCGTTTTCGGCTCTGGTCCATGTTTCCAGGAGGATCTGAATGTCTATATTTTTCATACTTTGTATAAAATCAGAGTCCTTTGCTTTAGATCCAAAGGTTGAGGCGTTGAGACCCTGGATATTCCAGCTGCTGATTGTAAGTGAAGACATTCTTCTGTGTGGTTTGTGTGTATATACCTTGTAATGAGTATGGCTGTGTGGGACAAACTGGATTTCTGACAGTTTTATAGAAGTGCTTGGTTCCATCCAGTCACATTATTATTCTGCGCAGTGCATTGAGCAGGTTTATTATCTCATTCCTATCTCTGCTCTGCATGTATCTGTGTGGGCTTGGTGGTCTCCTCGGTGGAGGTCTCCACCTCCGATGGTCTGACACTGGGTGAAGAGCTTTGTTTCCAGCTTCAGGAGGTAGCCTTGGGGTTTTCTGCTTTATCGTTCTCGGGGGTCTTTCAGTGTGATTATGGCCACTGTTGAATCCAGGCCCGGGGTCTCTGTTTAGCACGATGTCCTTCAGCTCTTTGGCCAGGAGGCTGACCCCTTGTTTGTTGAGGTGTTTATCATCGTGCAGGTGACTGTTGTTTATGGAGAGGTGTTGTGCCAGGGTCACGTTTGGCACAGTCTTGATCTTTTCAGTCAGTTCTGCATTGATGGCTTGGGTGGTTTGCCTGGGTATGTCCTTTCTTGGAAGCAGCGATGACAGAATGATTTTACTGTCCCGGAATTTTAGTTTTGCCATCTTTGCCAGGTTGATCAGTTGTTCTGCGATCTGCTGGTCTGGCCGATTGTTTGTACCCGTGTGTATAATAATGTGCTTTGGGTTGGTAAACCGTGGTCTACTGATGACCTCTGTCACCTGTTCAATACTTGCACAGCGGATTGTACGGACCTGTTTTCCTGGGAATAGCCGCTGTGTATTTAGGTACTTCCCATTTGAGTCCATTATTAGGACAATATCAGGACTTTGTGATGTCTTGGGTGGGCTACGGTGCTGCTGACGAGGGTCTGTGGTGCTGGCTTTGCTGGTGGCTGGTTCTGTTCTCTCTTCCATCTCTCTGGTTTCAGGATTTGAGTCCATTATTAGGACAGTATCAGGACTTTGTGATGTCTTGGGTGGGCTACGGTGCTGCTGACGAGGGTCTGTGGTGCTGGCTTTGCTGGTGGCTGGTTCTGTTCTCTCTTCCATCTCTCTGGTTTCAGGATTTGAGTCCATTATTAGGACAGTATCAGGACTTTGTGATGTCTTGGGTGGGCTACGGTGCTGCTGATGGGGGTCTGTGGTGCTGGCTTTGCTGGTGGCTGGTTCTTTTCTCTCTTCCATCATATTGTTGGTTATTATTTTAATGCTGTTTGGTGTCTCTACATTCTGTTCAGTGGTGGCCATGTTGTCTGCTCTCTGGCTTGTTTTCGTTGCCCCCTGCTGGTTCAGATGACCAGGGCTATGGGCTTTTAATTCTCTAATCTCCTTTCGGAGTTGATCATTGTCTTTTTTCAGTTCCCCCATTTCCTGTAGTGCTGCCTTGTATTTACACTTCATTTCACATATTTCCTCCCTTATTTTCTGTGTGGCTGTGTCATTTGCTGCTTGGTAATTTGCGTTGCTTTGTGAGTTTCTTTCACATGCTAATTTCAGTTGGACCAAGTCTCTTTCTAGTTGAGATAAGAAGTCTCTGATGTTATCGGGCGAGAGGTGTGAAGTGTCAGGGGTTAGGCGGCTCTGTCTGGGAATCCCTATGTGAGCATTAGAGGTAGCTGCTGGGGCTTGTAGTCCTTTATAGGTTTGTGCCTGCTCTTTGATATCGGAGAAACAATTTTCAAATTGCTGCAGAATCTCCTCCGTCCCCTGCGCCATGACTGTGCCAGTTTTGTATAGGAGTATGGTGAGCGCATTGGTGTCCTCTGCTTGGCTGGTAATTTTAATCTGCTGGACACCTTTATCGTTGGTTTTAGATACATGTTTGTATCGTTTGCACAGCGCAGTGCGCCAGGCTGAGGGTTGGCCTGTATAGAATAATACATTGGTTTTTCTTTTTGGTTCTTTCTTTGTGAAATCTGCATAAAGAGTCTCTGGATTCTCTCTAACGTAGTCCATCTTGGATTTATTGCCCCCCTGTGTTATCTCCTGATCTGGCCCCCAGCATTCCTGTGTCTCTGGCTCTGGGCTTTGTTCACTTACATGTTCTAAATTTGTGTTTTCCATTTTGTAGTTATATGTTAATTATAATCCTTGTTTCTAAGAAGATTAATTTGTAGCAAGTCTATAGGTTGTGTTGTAGTTAAAGAATTCTCCTACCTTCTATAGGTCCAGGTATCAGGATGTCAGATGCATGATGTCGGCTGCTTCCAGTCTGTGTCCTCCAGGAGATTCTTGTTTTGTCCTTTAAATCCTCCAATTCTTCCTTTTTTCATAAAATGTAAAGTCCAGTTCAGTCCAGATCACTTTTATGTTCCACGGAGTTGAGTTTTTCCAGGTTTTGTCTTACAGTTGACTCATTACAAGGTATAAAGTGATGGAAATTCAGGAGCTCATGTTCATTGCTTCTTACTCCTAGGAATGGGATATCATACGGCAAAAGCAGTATCGCCAAGTGCAAGAGAGTGTGGAAAGAAGCCTTCAGCAAACTAGAGAAAGACAAGAGCGAACTTTCAACCAGAATGCTCTAGCAACCCCATTAAGACCGGGTGACCAAGTGCTCAAGAGAAATCGTCGAACCAATAAACTGGACAATCAGTGGGAAGCCGTACCCTACACAGTTTTACCAACAAGAGTGGATAATCCTAAAATGTGTCTCATTAGCAAAAACGGAGGCTTAACATCTGTACTAGTCAAGAGACAATCTTAAATTATGTCCGGAAGCATTGAAAGAGCCAGACGTTGTCCAGCCAGAACCAGAAGTTATTCAACCCATACAGGTTCAACCAGTAAAGGAAAAAGAAGAGGAAGTGTATCACACCTGTATAGGAGACTTTCCCAAAACTCTACTAACATACCATGGTGCAGTAGTGGTTCCCATGGTGGCCTTTTACCCAACACCGAACCCAATACCAGAAGTCCCAAGACAGGAAGAGGCTGACCCCGTACTACAGGAGGTTCCAGGCCAGGAAGAACAGATTCCTGGTCAGAGTAATCCCATTCACGGTGGACTTGCCAACTCCATAGTCGTGGAATTATCTTTAGCAGAGCGGGCAGATACTACATCCGCAGTAGACAGTAGTACACCACATGAAGAGACACCGCTATTACGTAGATCACAGCGTAGTACCCAGGGTCAATTACCGGCCAGGTATGCAGATTACCAACTATAAAGCTCATAATGTGAATTGTATAGGGGCGCATGCTGGCATCTATGGATGGAGTAAGGGGTAAGAATACAATATGGGACTAGTTCCCTTATATAGGTACTGATATTACTTTGGGGTCACTTGACCATGGGGCATTTCTGCTTTACCTAGTAATATGTTGTTTACCCTATGGGTGCTTGGAGATATAGGAAGTACTGGTAGTCTATACTTACTCCGTTTGGTATCCATGTGATATAATGTTTTTTACCTGCTCCCCGTCTCTATACCCATGATGCAGCATTGATTTTAGGGCACCTTTTTCCCAATATTCAAATTGACTCTGTTTATTATTATTTTGTTTATGTGTCTGGAGTTATGTTGTATTATTTATAAGTTTTTGTTAGTGTATTAATAAATATATTATTTTTTATTAAACAAGTTATGAGTTAAATACTTCATGTTTCTTGGTTTCTATATATTTGGAAGTATCTCGGGGGATTGTCCCATTTAGTCCTGGGTAATCCAGACAGGACTGTTTTGTATGGCAATGGTATCTGTATCTGAGGTTTTGTTCTTAACATACCATGGTGCAGTAGTGGTTCCCATGGTGGCCTTTTACCCAACACCGAACCCAATACCAGAAGTCCCAAGACAGGAAGAGGCTGACCCCGTACTACAGGAGGTTCCAGGCCAGGAAGAACAGATTCCTGGTCAGAGTAATCCCATTCACGGTGGACTTGCCAACTCCATAGTCGTGGAATTATCTTTAGCAGAGCGGGCAGATACTACATCCGCAGTAGACAGTAGTACACCACATGAAGAGACACCGCTATTACGTAGATCACAGCGTAGTACCCAGGGTCAATTACCGGCCAGGTATGCAGATTACCAACTATAAAGCTCATAATGTGAATTGTATATATGTTATGCCGTATATAGTTAAACAGAAAATGTAGTATAGTCATTGTTATCAGTCTGCAACGTTTAAGCCCAGTGCCTACAGAGACTTGTCTGTATGAACTTATTGCATATTCTTGAACTTTTTATCAGCCCGGAGGCACTAAATCAAAGCTCCGGAAAGACTGCTTTTTGAACTTTGCTTTTTGCTCTTTTTGAACTTTCTTTAGACTTTATATTGATAACTCCGTTGGAAAAATGGAACTAAATTCCTGGACACTAAGTACAGTGCCTTTCCTAATACCTTCAAGGATAGAACTGTATTAATGGACGCTATTTGAAGTGACTTTTTACAGAACTCTATTTTTGTTTCCTTGAGTGGTTTTTGTAACTTTTCATTTTTAAGACTCTGTACATATTAATTGTTATTTCAAAATGTTATTGTCCCACAGTCCCGGAGTACTGTTCTTAACTAAGGGGGAATGTGGCACCCCTAGGGGTATTTGCCACAAAAATAGTTACTGACAGTAAGTACAAATACTAAAATAGCAAGACTGCACTACCACCTCCGGCCAGAAGGGGGAGCTCCAGAGACTCCCCTTGATCCATTCTGGTCTGAGAGAAGAAATGGCAGTTGGGCTAAGGAGCTGAAAGTGAGAGGTCATACAATTGAATCTCTAACAGCCCGGTGACTGTTACCAGGCCTAAATCACCGGCCTGAGGAGAAGAGGGATAGAGAAAAAGGACATTGTGAGAACCGGGTAGCATTAATCACTACCCAGAACAGGCGCAAAGACGGATACCGGATCCGTGGCTGTATTCATTATATATAATACAGCAACCGGAAAAACGTGAGGTGATATCAGCTTCACTAGGGCCGGACGCAGCAACAGACACAGAGTTCAGCGGTACTCCCAGAGGGGGTAAACCGATAAAAGGACTCGGGTTGCCCGTCGAACCAGGACCCGGAGGGGACAGATTGGGCCGGCAGCCAGTTCACATACAGCAGCAGGGCCACACAGAAATTGCGCACAATAAGAGGCGAAGACCCCGGCAGGGTCAAAGTAACTCAGAGTTCCCATACAGACTCCGGTGACAGGACTGGTTGTAAATCCTTTTATGTTAAAGTAAACTGGTTAAACGTTTCAGTGCCTCAGTCTTTCATTTGGACAATAGCCATCTATCCAGGATCGGGATCGTCACCGCTGGGAGAACCTGCTGCTGATCAAGTAAGTGCCTGTCCCCTCATGATACCCCTTACACTGTGCATTGCCTGAGGCCACAGCACCGGGTCAAGCCACCCGTGACATCCCCCTCAAGAGACAGACTCCATTGGTCCGGTGCTGGGTATCCCGGTCTCCTGGGCGTCACACTTGATATTCCAATCTCTGATCAAAATACTTGTGCTGCATAATATACTTGCTCACGACAAAGATTTAAAGATCAGTCATGAGAGCAGAGCAAGTATGTTTGCTGTTAAACAGAGGAGTTAAACAAAGTGTTGGTTTTAAAGAGGTTGTAGATACAGTCTAAGTCTACAGTCTTGTAAGGACAGCTTAGTGCATGAAGTATTATGTCTTAGGCAAGTACAAGAAAACATCTACATATTACCAGGAAACCGATATTCCATGTCTGCTTTGTGAAAGACAATATGGAAGATTTGTTGCGTAAATAACATTTAATACTGAAAAGCTAATAAACCTAATGGATCGCTGAGATTCATGTGAAACCATGAGATTTTTACTCCTCATTCAGAAGTCTGATTTTCTCAGATACAAGAAAAACGGACCAATTATTTTGATCAGAATTTCTCGTAAGTGGAGAAAATTTAAAAAAAAAATCCACAGTCAAAATTGACATGCCACATTTCAGCAAAAATACAGCAGGTCTCTATATCTGCGTGAAAAAATAATAAAAGCAGCCTGTGCATGAGAGTTCAGAAAATCTCATTAATTATTCCTGGGACACACCACATGTGCTGAATAAAATATGCAGCAAAAAAAGCTGCAATTGTACCACGTGTGAACATTGCCTTACAGTCCTCAAGTATTCCAAGCTGCCCCGTCACAGACCTAAAACGCATTTTTCATTCACTTCCGTCGTTATTTTTACTGAATATCTACCTTTAGGATGTTGTCCTTGAGCATGACTTAAAGGGAACGAGATGAATGATTCAATATGGCAGAAAAAAGCACAGCTGACCGCACCACCGCTGCAGCTTAACCCGTTGAAGCGCCAGATTGGCGCGAAACGGCCGTCGTTCTGCTCCCACATTCTCTTGTTCATTCACCCCCGAGCCGTGAAGATTTTTAACTAATAAAGGCACCTGTTAAGAAGATCGGTGAGTGCTGCCGTTTTCTATTCCATTCATTCAATATGGCAGCAGGTTCTCTTTGAATTACATAAATAGTAAGCAGAGGGTTTTTTACATAAATTTTGAAGCAGATGCGGCTCCAAAATCCACACGAAAAACTACTTCAATTACTCTTTGAACGAGGTTCCTATTGATTTTTTTCCACATTCTGTTTCTTTTTTTTAGGCTGTAAAACTAAGCAACTTGTCAATTATTGAGGGAAAACTGTGCCTGTAAAATGGCCACGAAATTGGCAACTGAATAAATATTCACACAGATTTTTTTAATATGGAGTTTGTGGTGGATTCAGGTCAAATACTCCTTGAATTAGTTTCTTATTGATTTGAGTGGGAAAATCACATTACCGATCATTGCATTTTTTTTTTCAATTTAGTTTTAAAAATTCTGATGAAGAAAAATCCCAACCAAACTGAACAATAAAAAGTAAAGAAAAAAAGAAAGCCATGTCAGAATTGAAAACACCAACAGAAGAATATACTTATAGAGATTTTTTTATTTCAGAAAAATCAGATTTATATTTTACAGAAGAATCCACATCAGAAATCCAAGTGTTTCTATGATGTGTTTTAATCAGTTCTGTTGCACTTATTGTAGCTGAATTCTTTCTACAAGTTTTTTTTTTGCAATTTTCTGACTATACTGTAAAGTTTGGTGCAAATTCCACATTAAGGAAATGATACTGTACCTTTTTTTTTCTATTATGTGTTTTTTTTAAACTGTTTTTGATAAGGATTTTGGAGAAAAATCTGCTTCTAAGCTACATAATAAAACCAAATTCTTCGTTTCCAAAAACAGGTTACACTAGGACAGGTGTACTACATAACTCACAACTAGTTGTAAAGAATAATACAGACCTAATTTTTGAAGGTGAAACATTTTGGTCTTTTTCCAAAGTGAAGGTTAGCTTCTTTCTCTCTCATGCTGTTGTGATTTCTGATACCTGTAAATCAAATAAATATATTTTCATCAGTAACTCAGCAATAAAGAAGTAAGCATTTGAGTTTCCAAATTTCCTTTTTTTCCCCAGCCAGGTCTCATTTATGTAGCAGACAAATATCCAAAGTTAATTTCAAGAAGTATTGTAATGGTCAGAAATTATATACACATTTTCAATGCAGTAAGAGGTCTTACTAATGTACAATCTGTAGCGGAGATGCCTCTGTAAGCCAGTCTGAGGCTTACATGTTCAGTATTTGATGAGTATTTTACTTCAGTATTCGTAAGCCAAAATAAGGAGAGGTGTATGTGTTTCTATTATACTTTTCCTCTGATTGTCCCACCCCTGGTTTTGGCTTGCAAATACTGATATAAAATACTGACCAAATACTTAACATGGCCGTACATGCAGATATCTGCGCCCCCTGAGGAAGGTAACACTACCGAAACGCGCGTCGGGGTGAAAGGGTGTACCTGGGTGTCAGCGTCTTCATTGACAAGGTACTATGGAGAGGTATTTTGTGATCTAAAGTCATTATAGGAATAGAGGATGTGTTCTATAGGCTACTGTGCTGTGATATTTGTACTATGTAGACATCCCCATGTTCCACATTTGAGTGTATTGCTGGTTTACCTATATATCTATACATGACTTGTACTAGGGACCTACATTACCTTGGGCTTTTTTGTATGTGGGTATTATCTGGATACTATCTTTTGGCCCCGTTGAGCCCGACTGTCTGATGTAATAAGTTTTATATATTTTATCCAATAAAGTTGTTATTTTTGGATTCTATGACTGCCTAGTAGTTCCTTGTTCATGCAGATATCTTTGTCATGCAATACAGGAGGTCACAAACTACATGCATAATGCATCCATTATTCTATGTCTTTTCGCCCTCCCTCTCCCAAGATAGATCGTGTTTGTCATGTTGGGCAGCAGAAAGTTTAATTACATTACTTTCTTACACATTTTAAAAGAAAAGTCAGGAAGGCAGCTGTAAACAGAGTCACTGGAGCAGATTTACAGGATACCCCAGTATTCTTAATTTAATTTCACTATATTTATTATTTCAAGGGGCACGACTTAAGATGAGCCAAATTACATAAAAACTTTGGTGCAAAAAAACTGTGCATTGTAAAGTTAGATAAATGGATCTAAAGATGCACCATTCTGACTCATTTTCCACATGTGGTCTAATTCTAACCCATCAACTTTTAATACCATATTAATAAATCCGCCCCAAAGTCTATGAGAGAGAAGAGAGCTGATGGCAATGGTAACACCACCCACAGCAAGAAGCCCTGGAAGCAGATACTCAGCTCAGAATAACATTGCACATCCAATAAGTAATTAATTCTGAAAATCCCTTTAAAGTTTTAGCCACTTTACCCTTTCGTAAAGAGGCGTTCGCATCGTAGTTTGAGGTTGCATTTGCAGACTCTAGCACACATTCCATCATACACTGCATTGAAAAAGAATTCATACCCTGTGAACCTTTTCACATTATTTCAATTTACTCCCACAAATTTAAACGTATTTTATTTTCATTTTATGTGATATACCAACATTAAGTAGCTAGTATTTGTGAAGTATATAGGAAATGATACATGGTTTTCTAAATATTTAAAACATATAAATCTGAAAAATGTGATGTGCATTTGTACTCAGCATCCTGTAGCCTGATACCCCTAAATAAAATTCTGAGTGACCAATTGCCTTCAGAAGTCACATAATTAGTAAATTCAGTCCATCTGAGTGTATTTTATTCTCAGAATAACTAAAGCTGTTCTGTGAAGGCCTCAGAGGTTTGTTTGAGAACATTAGGGATCAATCAACATCATGAAAACCAAGGAACACACCAGACGGGTCAGAGATAAAGTTGTGAAGTAAAGTAAAGCAAGGTTAGATTATAAAAAAAATAGCCCAAGCTCTGAAGATCTCATGGAGCCCTGTTCAATCCATCATCCAAAAATGGAAGGCGTATGGCACAACTGTAAACCTACCAAGATATGGATGTCTACCTAAACTGACAAGCCAAGCAAGGAGAACTCTAAATAGAACAGCAGCCAAGAGGCCCATGGTCACTCAGGATAAGCTGCAGAGATCCACAGCTCAGGTGGGAGAATCTGTCCACAGGACAACTATAAGGCCACATTCACATGTTCAGTAGGTGGTCAGTATTTTACATCAGTATTTATAAGCCAAAACCAGGAGAGGAACAATCAGAGGAAAAGTATAATAGAAACACGTCACCACTTCTGTATTTTTCTCTCACTCGTGGTTTTGGCTTACAAATACTGATGTAAAATACTGACCAAATCCTGAATGTGTGGACGTGACCTTAGTCATACACTCCACAAATCTGGACTTTTTTGGAAGAGTGACCATAAGAAGTACTGATTGCAGTCTGTTAAAAGCCATGTAGAGGACACAGCTTGCATGTGGAAGAAGGTGCTCTGGTCAGGTGATACCAAAGACGTTTTTGGGCTAAATGCAAAATGCTATGTGTGGAGTAAAAACTTATTTTAAGGTACCCTGAAAACACTATTCGTACCATCAAACAGCTTCATGCTGTGGGGAGGCTTTTCTCAGAGTGGACTGGGAAACTGGTCAGAGTTGATAGGAACATGCATGGAGCTAAATACAGGGCAGTCCTGGAGGAAAACCTGTTAGAGGCTGCAAAAGACTTGAGACTAAGGCATAGGTTCAAATTCCAGCAGGACAAGAGCCTAAAGGTACCGTCACACTTAGCGACGCTGCAGCGATACCGACAACGATCCGGATCGCTGCAGCATCGCTGTTTGGTCTCTGGAGAGCTGTCACACAGACAGCTCTCCAGCGACCAACGATCCCGAGGTCCCCGGTAACCAGGGTAAACATCGGGTAACTAAGCGCAGGGCCGCGCTTAGTAACCCGATGTTTACCCTGGTTACCAGCGTAAAAAAACAAACAGTACATACTTACATTCAGCTGTCTGTCCCTTGCCGTCTGGTTCCTGCACTGACTGCTGGCCGTAAAGTGAAAGTGAAAGCACAGCACAGCGGTGAGTCACACAGCGGTGACTCACCGCTGTGGCTGTGCTCTGCTTTCACTTTACAACCAGCAGTCAGTGCAGGAACCAGACGGCAAGGGACAGACAGCTGAATGTAAGTATGTACTGTTTGTTTTTTTACGCTGGTAACCAGGGTAAACATTGGGTTACTAAGCGCGGCCCTGCGCTTAGTTACCCGATGTTTACCCTGGTTACCAGTGAAGACATCGCTGAATCGGTGTCACACACGCCGATTCAGCGATGTCTACGGGGAGTCCAGCGATGAAATAAAGTTCTGGACTTTCTTCCCCGACCAGCGATCTCCCAGCAGGGGCCTGATCGCTGCTGCCTGTCACACTGGACGATATCGCTAGCGAGGACGCTGCAACGTCACGGATCGCTAGCGATATCGTCTAGTGTGACAGTACCTTAAATGTCCTGCCAGAGCTTCAATGTAATAGTTTAGATGAAGGCATATTCATGTGTGTTAATGGCCCAGTCACAGTCCAGTCCAAAATCCCATTGAGAATCTGTGGCCAGACTTGAATATTGCTGTTCCCAGATGCCTCCATTCAATCTCACTGAGCGAGAGCGTACATGTAGAGAAGAATGGGCAAAAATGTAATCTCCTTGATGTACAAACATACCCCAAAAGATTTGCAACATTAACTGCAGCAAAAGGTGGGCTTACAAAGTATTGACTCAAGGGGTTGAATACACATGCACGTCACAAATTTCAGATTTATATTTTTAAATTAATTTTAAAAGCTTGTATCATTTCCTTTACACTTCACAAATACTTGCTACTTTGTGTTGGTATATTATATGCAAGCTCGACAAAATACATTTAAGTTTGTGGGTGTACCATGAAGCATGGGGTATGAATATTTTCTCAAGGAACTGTATTTGACGGGAAAAATAGTTCTGCATGCTGCTTTAATTTCTTCTCGACCGAACCCAACAGACCTCTGTCAATGGGGTCTGTCAGACGCTGGCGTCATCTCTCATCTGATGGATTTGGTGTCATAAATAGAGTTGGAATTGAATTTTGAAAAATTCAATTCCAATTATGATCTGCAGAGAATATGTTTTTGCAATATTCATCAAACACAGCTAAACGTCACTGGAGTTAATGGGAGTAGAAATGAATGATTATGTTCGAACCGATCATCAAACATAAATTCGGCACGAATAGGGTACCAATACGGCACGAATATGGCAAATCCAGATTTGGCGAACGATTCAGAATATATTCCCTCAATTCTGTCATAAATTTCTACTCATAACGTAAACCTCAACACAAGTTTGATCAGAAACTCTTTTTGTGGTTTTTTTACCAGCAGGAACTACTCAATGTTCAAACATACACAAAGTCAACAATGCAAGTTCTCTGGAAGTTCATTGTGTTCTTAGTACATTCATCTTTCAATTCTCCTCCCATTTACAGAAACGTCTGAGAAGGTGGCAAAAAAAAAACAACAAACCCACCAAATGCTATTTTTGCTATCTGTCAAGTGCTTTAATTTGCTAACCGAACATTGCAATAATTTCACAATACCCATAAATACATTGTCTCACGATGGCATGATGTGTTAAAAAAAAAAAGAAACAAAATTTCAGGATCACATATGTACAGATAATCATATATTTTAAGTATTTAACAACTACAAACATCGTCAACCTACATCATTGCTACCCAATAGCAAACCACATTGTCACAAATCAAGTCCAAATTATTTGCACAGAATGTTTTAGAAAAGTTGTTTTTAAAGAGCTGAAGACAATTTTTATCTACACAGCAAAGCAGCAGTATAATACAACAGCAAAAAAACCCATATGATCGTTTAATCTCTGGAATGTGATGATGATTATCATAGGAATATTTGTTATTACTTAGACTTGATTTAAAAATTCCATTTGTTGCAGTTTTAGGAACAAACAGCTAAAACAAATCTGTTGCATAACTGATGCAAATGGAAGAAAGAATCTGTCACGGGGTTACCGCGACAAAGAGGAGGCAGAACACTGCAGCGTCTGATTTCTCCTACTTCTGTACTAATTAGAAGCACTTCACCTTCATAATAAATTATGTAAATTTCTTTGGCAATGCAGGGGTTAATCTGCTCAGTTGAGAGCTCCTGGAGCTAATGCTCTCAGCTGTGCACTGTTAGCCTCTCCCATCTTCTATGTGCTCTCCTGGGTCCTGGCTAGCACTCATTGTCAGTGCAAGCTTATGCTGCATGGCTGGAGGTTGTTGTTTATTATAAAAGGCGTTTGGTGGATTTATCTGTGACTGTTTCAAGGTTTTGAGTGTGTGATAATTCCATTTCTCCTCCTACTTTGGTTTAACCCATCCTCCACTCCCCGGTGCATTCCTCAGTTATATGTGTGAGTATATTTGTATGTTTGGTATTTTTCGGTACCCCCCGCTCATATTACCTTGTTATTCTGGTTGGTGTATTACGGTGCACTACTACTAATTTCTGCTTCTCTGGGTGGGGAAAGGTACAGACTGATAGTGGATTCAGGAGCTAAGGTAAGGTATGTGGCCCCGGCATCTTCACCATCAGAAGTAATCCGGGGAGACGGGGGAGCTAGGGTGCCCCTAGCGTTGGGGACAGAGAAGGAGCCCTTAGTCCCGGAACAGCTGACAACTGTCACCACCTCGCAGTCCGGGGCGCCTTCTTTCTCTTCCCCGCCTGCTCTTACCTCTTCTGGTCCTGTCCTTAGCCAGCAGGGTCACGCTCCGGTCGTCTGCCGGCGCTCCGGGGTCCGTCCCTGCAGACATGCTACCTGGGTCCTTGCTCCCATGTCTGCTGCACTTTCTCCTTTCTCTCCCTCTCCTAGGGAGTGCATAGGGGGCGGGCAGGTGAGCTCTCTGGCTTCTTAAAGGGTCAGCCCCTCCCTACTCACTGCCCCTCCTCCCGGCCTATCACCTGGAGGCTGGAGGTATATAAGGATCTCAGTCACTCCTGGACGCCGCCTGGGCAACTGCTATTATCCTGAAGTTCCTGCTCCAGGTCTTATCCTGCTAGGCTTATCAGTCCAATTTGCCTGTCTTACTCTGTGTTCCTTTTTCCCTAGGATCGAGTCTGGTCTCCACAGCATCCGGAGTCCAGTATCCTGTGTGGTTCCCTGCAGTCTTCTTCCTGCTTCCAAGTTCCACATTCAGCCCTGTTTTGTTTATTCATTTCTTCCTACCTCCTAGGTCGGTTTAACACAGGTGTCTGCCTCATCGGACCCTCTATTGGTGGTCTAGGGGAAATCCCTGTATAGGGGTCACTCCAAGCCTTGGTCTCCTTAGAGGCTTTCTGGTGTTGTGGCCCTGTGGCCTTCCTTTGGGGTGTCTCCCCTAGTGTTTGTATTACTGTACAATAAAGCGTTTGAACTTGCTTTCCTGGTCTGGTTCTCCCTTCCTGGTATCAGTAACCGCTGTATTTGCGGTCCAGTTGGTCCACCTGATAGACACGTCTGCAGGGCGTGACAGATTTTGCCCAGGCCATGGACCCCGCTGATGCCAGGTTCGATGCTCAGAGGGAGCTCGCTAGTCTCCTCCAGAGCCAGGAACAGGTAGTTGCGTTCATGCGTACCCTTGAGGCCCGTCTAGCTTCCCCTCAGGGGGTGGATGCATCTTTCTCCTCTCATCTTGCAGATCTCCATCAGGAGTTGGATCAACAAGGACGGATGCAGACCCAGATGCTGAGTTACATGACGTCTGTGGATGAGCAGCTTTCGAATCTGCAGCGATCTCCTTCTGCTCCGGTTGCCGCACCCGTGTTGGATCCCAGTGACGTAGGAGGCGTCTAGTCTTCCCCTCGCCTCTGCAAACCAACCAGGTACTCTGGGGATCCAAAGATGTGCAGGGGTTTCATCAACCAATACCAGCTGCATTTTAGGCTTCTCCCTCATCAATACCCTACGGATGTGGCGAAAGTGGCCTTTCTGGCATCACACCTGGAGAGTGAGGCCTTGGCCTGGTTCAACCCACTACTGGAGAGAGAGGACCTGTTATGTAGGCAATCCAGTGACACAGTGTGCCAGCAATCAGAGCACATACAGTGATCTGATAATAATCCAAAAACAATAGAACGAGCTCTGAGACGTGGAATCTCTGTAGACCGCAATACCTGAACCTATCCTAAACACAACTAAAGGCAGCTGTGGATTGCGCCTGACACTACCTATGCAACTCGGCACAGCCTGAGGAGCTGACTAGCCTGAAGATAGAAAAACAAGCCTGACTTGCCTCAGAGAAATACCCCAAAGGAAAAGGCAGCCCCCCACATATAATGACTGTTAGCAAAATGAAAAGACAAACGTAGGGATGAAATAGATTCAGCAAAGTGAGGCCCGATATTCTAGATAGAGCGAGGATAGCAAAGAGAACTTTGCAGTCTACAAAAAACCCTAAAGCAAAAAACCACGCAAAGGGGGCAAAAAGACCCACCGTGCCGAACTAACGGCACGGCGGTACACCCTTTGCGTCTCAGAGCTTCCAGCAAAACGAATAGACAAGCTGGACAGAAAAAGTAGCAACAAAAGCAAAGAAGCACTTATCTAAGCAGAGCAGCAGGCCACAGGAAAGATCCAGAAGCTCAGATCCAACACTGGAACATTGACAAGGAGCAAGGAAGACAGAATCAGGCGGAGTTAAATAACAAAGCAGCCAACGAGCTCACCAGAACACCTGAGGGAGGAAGCTCAGAAGCTGCAGTACCACTTGTGACCACAGGAGTGAATTCAGCCACAGAATTCACAACAGTACCCCCCCCTTGAGGAGGGATCACCGAACCCTCACCAGAGCCCCCAGGCCGACCAGGATGAGCCACATGAAAGGCACAAACAAGATCTGGAGCATGGACATCAGAGGCAAAAACCCAGGAATTATCTTCCTGAGCATAACCCTTCCATTTAACCAGATACTGGAGTTTCCGTCTAGAAACACGAGAATCCAAAATTTTCTCCACAATATACTCCAATTCCCCCTCCACCAAAACCGGGGCAGGAGGCTCAACAGATGGAACCATAGGTGCCACGTATCTCCGCAACACAGGATTGAGAATCTCAGAAATCCTATACGGACCAATAAAACGAGGTTTAAATTTAGGAGAGGAAACCTTCATAGGAATATGATGAGAAGATAACCAAACCAGATCCCCAACACGAAGTCGGGGACCCACACGGCGTCTGCGATTAGCGAAAAGTTGAGCCTTCTCCTGGGACAAGGTCAAATTGTCCACTACCTGAGTCCAGATCTGCTGCAACCTGTCCACCACAGAATCCACACCAGGACAGTCCGAAGACTCAACCTGTCCTGAAGAGAAACGAGGATGGAACCCAGAATTGCAGAAAAATGGAGAGACCAAGGTAGCCGAGCTGGCCCGATTATTAAGGGCGAACTCAGCCAACGGCAAAAAGGACACCCAATCATCCTGGTCTGCAGAAACAAAACATCTCAGATATGTTTCCAAGGTCTGATTGGTTCGTTCGGTCTGGCCATTAGTCTGAGGATGGAAAGCCGAGGAAAAAGATAGGTCAATGCCCATCCTACCACAAAAGGCTCGCCAAAATCTTGAAACAAACTGGGAACCTCTGTCAGAAACAATATTCTCAGGAATGCCATGCAAATGAACCACATGCTGGAAGAACAAAGGCACCAAATTAGAGGAGGAAGGCAATTTAACCAAGGGCACCAGATGGACCATTTTAGAAAAGCGATCACAGACCACCCAAATGACTGACATCTTTTGAGAAACGGGAAGGTCAGAAATGAAATCCATCGAAATATGTGTCCAAGGCCTCTTTGGGACCGGCAAGGGCAAAAGCAACCCACTGGCACGTGAACAGCAGGGCTTAGCCCTAGCATAAATCCCACAGGACTGCACAAAAGTACGTACATCCCGTGACAGAGATGGCCACCAGAAGGATCTAGCCACCAACTCTCTGGTACCAAAGATTCCAGGATGACCAGCCAACACCGAACAATGAAGTTCAGAGATACAGGTCCTTCTCAAAAAATTAGCATATAGTGTTAAATTTCATTATTTACCATAATGTAATGATTACAATTAAACTTTCATATATTATAGATTCATTATCCACCAACTGAAATTTGTCAGGTCTTTTATTGTTTTAATACTGATGATTTTGGCATACAACTCCTGATAACCCAAAACACCTGTCTCAATAAATTAGCATATTTCACCCATCCAATCAAATAAAAGTGTTTTTTAATAACAAACAAAAAAACCAACAAATAATAATGTTCAGTTATGCACTCAATACTTGGTCGGGAATCCTTTGGCAGAAATGACTGCTTCAATGCGGCGTGGCATGGAGGCAATCAGCCTGTGACACTGCTGAGATGTTATGGAGGCCCAGAATGCTTCAATAGCGGCCTTAAGCTCATCCAGAGTGTTGGGTCTTGCGTCTCTCAACTTTCTCTTCACAATATCCCACAGATTCTCTATGGGGTTCAGGTCAGGAGAGTTGGCAGGCCAATTGAGCACAGTAATACCATGGTCAGTAAACCATTTACCAGTGGTTTTGGCACTGTGAGCAGGTGCCAGGTCGTGCTGAAAAATGAAATCTTCATCTCCATAAAGCATTTCAGCCGATGGAAGCATGAAGTGCTCCAAAATCTCCTGATAGCTAGCTGCATTGACCCTGCCCTTGATGAAACACAGTGGACCAACACCAGCAGCTGACATGGCACCCCACACCATCACTGACTGTGGGTACTTGACACTGGACTTCAGGCATTTTGGCATTTCCTTCTCCCCAGTCTTCCTCCAGACTCTGGCACCTTGATTTCCGAATGACATGCAAAATTTGCTTTCATGAGAAAAAAGTACTTGGGACCACTTAGCAACAGTCCAGTGCTGCTTCTCTGTAGCCCAGGTCAGGCGCCTCTGCCGCTGTTTATGGTTCAAAAGTGGCTTTACCTGGGGAATGCGGCACCTGTAGCCCATTTCCTGCACACGCCTGTGCACGGTGGCTCTGGATGTTTCCACACCAGACTCAGTCCACTGCTTCCTCAGGTTCCCCAAGGTCTGGAATCGGTCCTTCTCCACAATCTTCCTCAGGGTCCGGTCTCCTCTTCTCGTTGTACAGCGTTTTCTGCCACATTGTTTCCTTCCAACAGACTTACCATTGAGGTGCCTTGATACAGCACTCTGGGAACAGCCTATTTGTTGAGAAATTTCTTTCTGGGTCTTACCCTCTTGCTTGAGGGTGTCAATGATGGCCTTCTTGACATCTGTCAGGTCGCTAGTCTTACCCATGATGGGGGTTTTGAGTAATGAACCAGGCAGGGAGTTTATAAAAGCCTCAGGTATCTTTTGCATGTGTTTAGAGTTAATTAGTTGATTCAGAAGATTAGGGTAATAGGTCGTTTAGAGAACCTTTTCTTGATATGCTAATTTATTGAGACAGGTTTTTTGGGTTATCAGGAGTTGTATGCCAAAATCATCAGTATTAAAACAATAAAAGACCTGACAAATTTCAGTTTGTGGATAATGAATCTATAATATATGAAAGTTTAATTGTAATCATTACATTATGGTAAATAATGAAATTTAACACTATATGCAAATTTTTTGAGAAGGACCTGTAACTTTACTAGTCCACCTATCAGGGACGAACAGTTTCTCCGCCGGACAACGATCAGGTTTATTCGCCTGAAATTTTTGCAACACTCGCCGCAAATCAGGGGAGATGGCAGACACAATGACTCCTTCCTTGAGGATACTCGCCGGCTCAGATGAACCCGGAGAGTCGGGCACAAAACTCCTAGACAGAGCATCCGCCTTCACATTTTTAGAGCCCGGAAGGTACGAAATCACAAAATCGAAGCGGGCAAAAAATAACAACCAACGGGCCTGTCTAGGATTCAAGCGCTTGGCAGACTCGAGATAAGTAAGGTTCTTATGATCAGTCAATACCACCACGCGATGCTTAGCTCCTTCAAGCCAATGACGCCATTCCTCGAATGCCCACTTCATGGCCAGCAACTCTCGGTTGCCCACATCATAATTACGCTCAGCAGCCGAAAACTTCCTGGAAAAGAAAGCACATGGTTTCAACACTGAGCAACCAGAACCTCTCTGTGACAAAACCGCCCCTGCTCCAATCTCAGAAGCATCAACCTCGACCTGGAACGGAAGAGAAACATCTGGTTGACACAACACAGGGGCAGAACAAAAACGATGCTTCAACTCCTGAAAAGCTTCCACAGCAGCAGAAGACCAATTAACCAAATCAGCACCCTTCTTGGTCAAATCTGTCAATGGTTTGGCAATGCTAGAAAAATTACAGATGAAGCGACGATAAAAATTAGCAAAGCCCAGGAATTTTTGCAGACTTTTCAGAGATGTCGGCTGAGTCCAATCCTGGATGGCTTGGACCTTAACCGGATCCATCTCGATAGTAGAAGGGGAAAAGATGAACCCCAAAAATGAAACTTTCTGCACACCGAAGAGACACTTTGATCCCTTCACAAACAAGGAATTAGCACGCAGGACCTGGAAAACCATTCTGACCTGCTTCACATGAGAGTCCCAATCATCTGAGAAGATCAAAATGTCATCCAAGTAAACAATCAGGAATTTATCCAGATACTCACGGAAGATGTCATGCATAAAAGACTGAAACACAGATGGAGCATTGGCAAGTCCGAACGGCATCACTAGATACTCAAAATGACCCTCGGGCGTATTAAATGCAGTTTTCCATTCATCTCCTTGCCTGATTCTCACCAGATTATACGCACCACGAAGATCTATCTTAGTGAACCAACTAGCCCCCTTAATCCGAGCAAACAAGTCAGATAACAATGGCAAGGGATACTGAAATTTAACAGTGATCTTATTAAGAAGGCGGTAATCAATACACGGTCTCAGCGAACCATCCTTCTTGGCTACAAAAAAGAACCCTGCTCCCAGTGGTGATGACGATGGGCGAATATGTCCCTTCTCCAGGGATTCCTTCACATAACTGCGCATAGCGGCGTGTTCAGGCACGGATAAATTAAATAATCGACCTTTAGGGAATTTACTACCAGGAATCAAATTGATAGCACAATCACAATCCCTATGCGGAGGTAGGGCATCGGACTTGGACTCTTCAAATACATCCTGATAATCAGACAAGAACTCTGGGACCTCAGAAGGAGTGGATGACGAAATAGACAAAAATGGAACATCACCATGTACCCCCTGACAACCCCAGCTGGATACCGACATAGAGTTCCAATCCAATACTGGATTATGGGTTTGCAGCCATGGCAACCCCAACACGACCACATCATGCAGATTATGTAGCACCAGAAAGCGAATAACTTCCTGATGTGCAGGAGCCATGCACATGGTCAGCTGGGTCCAGTACTGAGGTTTATTCTTGGCCAAAGGTGTAGCATCAATTCCTCTCAACGGAATAGGACACCGCAAAGGCTCCAAGAAAAACCCACAACGTTTAGCATAATCCAAATCCATCAGATTCAGGGCAGCGCCTGAATCCACAAACGCCATGACAGAATACGATGACAAAGAGCATATCAAGGTAATGGACAGAAGGAATTTGGATTGTACAGTACCAATGACGGCAGACCTATCGAACCGCTTAGTGCGCTTAGGACAAACAGAAATAGCATGAGTGGAATCGCCACAGTAGAAACACAGACCATTCAGACGTCTGTGTTCTTGCCGTTCAACTCTGGTCATAGTCCTATCGCACTGCATAGGCTCAGGTTTAATCTTAGACAATACCGCCAAATGGTGCACAGATTTACGCTCGCGCAAGCGTCGACCGATCTGAATGGCCAAAGACATAGACTCATTCAAACCAGCAGGCATAGGAAAACCCACCATGACATCCTTAAGAGCCTCAGAGAGACCCTTTCTGAACAAAGCTGCCAGCGCAGATTCATTCCACAGAGTGAGTACAGACCACTTCCTAAATTTCTGACAATATACTTCTATATCATCCTGACCCTGGCACAAAGCCAGCAAATTTTTCTCAGCCTGATCCACTGAATTAGGCTCATCGTAAAGTAATCCGAGCGCCAGGAAAAACGCATTGACATTACTCAATGCAGGGTCTCCTGGCGCAAGAGAAAATGCCTAGTCCTGAGGGTCGCCGCGCAAAAAAGAAATAATAATCAAAACCTGTTGAATAGGATTACCAGAAGAATGAGGTTTCAAGGCCAGAAATAGCTTACAATTATTTTTGAAATTAAGAAACTTAGTTCTATCACCAAAAAACAAATCAGGAATAGGAATTCTTGGTTCTAACATAGATTTCTGATCAATAGTATCTTGAATCCTTTGTACATTTGTAACGAGATTATCCATTGAAGAGCACAGACCCTGAATATCCATGTCCACACCTGTGTCCTGAAACACCCAAATGTCTAGGGGAAAAAAAAGACTGAACACAGAGCTGAGAAAAAAAAATGATGTCAGAACTTCTTTTTTCCCTCTATTGAGAATCATTAGTTTGGCTCCTTGTACTGTTATGTAGGCAATCCAGTGACACAGTGTGCCAGCAATCAGAGCACATACAGTGATCTGATAATAATCCAAAAACAATAGAACGAGCTCTGAGACGTGGAATCTCTGTAGACCGCAATACCTGAACCTATCCTAAACACAACTAAAGGCAGCTGTGGATTGCGCCTGACACTACCTATGCAACTCGGCACAGCCTGAGGAGCTGACTAGCCTGAAGATAGAAAAACAAGCCTGACTTGCCTCAGAGAAATACCCCAAAGGAAAAGGCAGCCCCCCACATATAATGACTGTTAGCAAGATGAAAAGACAAACGTAGGGATGAAATAGATTCAGCAAAGTGAGGCCCGATATTCTAGATAGAGCGAGGATAGCAAAGAGAACTTTGCAGTCTACAAAAAACCCTAAAGCAAAAAACCACGCAAAGGGGGCAAAAAGACCCACCGTGCCGAACTAACGGCACGGCGGTACACCCTTTGCGTCTCAGAGCTTCCAGCAAAACGAATAGACAAGCTGGACAGAAAAAGTAGCAACAAAAGCAAAGAAGCACTTATCTAAGCAGAGCAGCAGGCCACAGGAAAGATCCAGAAGCTCAGATCCAACACTGGAACATTGACAAGGAGCAAGGAAGACAGAATCAGACGGAGTTAAATAACAAAGCAGCCAACGAGCTCACCAGAACACCTGAGGGAGGAAGCTCAGAAGCTGCAGTACCACTTGTGACCACAGGAGTGAATTCAGCCACAGAATTCACAACAAGGACCCCATTGTATCCGATTTGCGGGCCTTTTTGGACACCTTCCGGAAGATCTTTGATGAGCCAGGTCGGGTGGCTTCTGCCACGGAGGAGTTGTTCAACTTACAGCAAGGTACTCTGTCGGTTGGCCAATACGCCATACAGTTTCGCACTTTGGCTTCTGAGCTTCGCTGGTCTGACGAGCCCCTGATCGGTGTCTTCCGGAGAGGGTTATCCAGTCGCCTGAAGGACGAGCTCGCCGTACGAGATCTTCCCGGTACCCTGGATGAATACATCTCCCTTGCCGTCCGGATAGATCGCTGCCTACAAGAACGCACCAAGGAGAGAACCCAGGAGAAAAGACCACCTCGATTGGCACCCTCTTTTCAGAGGCCCCTGTTACCAGGTAACGCTTCTTCTGCTGAAGCACCCGAACCCATGGAGGTGGATCGTCTCCGGCTGAGTCCCCGGGAGCGTGAGGAGAGAGTCGCCCGGAGGTTGTGTCTCTATTGTGGTGGCTCCAACCATTTCCGCCGGCAATGTCCCAGAAGACCGGAAAACTCCTCCACCTAGGACAGGTAAGAGAGGCCATCCTAGGTGAGAGTGATACCTCTCTACCGTTAACTGTTTCCATACAGGTGAAAGTCGGTGACAGGCGATTCTCAGAGTTGGCGTATTTGGACTCGGGATCTGCAGGTAACTTTATTCAGCGAGGCATGGCTCTCCGCCTCGGCATTCCTATACACCCCCTGCAGCATCCCCGCATCATCACCACCATATACGGGAGACCCCTACTAGATTCCGTTGAGGGCATTACCAGTGAGGTGGAGCTTCAGATCGGAGCTCTCCATGCTGAGAGGATTGCCTTTTACGTGCTACCCACTCTCTCTCCGCCTTTCATGCTCGGTCTGCCATGGCTGCGTACGCATGAGCCAGTCATAGACTGGCGAAGTGGGGAGGTCCAGCGTTGGGGTTCGGCCTGCCATAGCCGTTGCCTGCTGTCCGTCCGGCCTATCCGTTTGCCTCCCTCACTTACGTCCTTGCCCGGACTTCCGGAGGCCTACTGGGCATTTGCGGATGTCTTCGATAAACGAGAAGCAGAGGTCTTGCCCCCGCACAGGCCTTATGATTGTCCCATCGATTTGGTTCCAGGTGCTTCTTTTCCTACAGGACGAGTCTACCCTCTGTCCCCTGCTGAGACTCAGGCGATGTCAGAATACGTCACAGACAGCTTGGCCCGGGGATTCATCCAGAGGTCCACATCCCCTGTGGGAGCCGGGTTCTTCTTCGTGAAAAAGAAGGACGGGTCCTTGCGTCCTTGCATTGACTACTGCGGATTAAACGCTATCACGGTAAAGATTAAGTACCCACTGCCTCTTATTCCAGAACTCTTCGATCGGCTCCGGGGAGCCCGAATCTGCACCAAGCTGGACCTGCGAGGGGCTTACAACCTTGTCCGCATCCGGGCTGGTGACGAGTGGAAAACCGCCTTCAACACCCGTGATGGTCACTTCGAGTACCGGGTGATGCCCTTCGGACTGTGCAACGCACCAGCCGTTTTCCAGGAGTTCGTGAACGACGTCTTCCGTGACATGCTGTACGTATGTGTAGTGGTATACCTGTATGACATCTTGGTTTTCTCCCCAGACCTACCCACACACAGAAGAGACGTCCGACGAATTCTCCTTCGATTACGGGAGAACCGCTTGTATGCCAAGTATGAGAAATGCCTCTTCGAGCGGTCTTCTCTGCCGTTCCTTGGATACATCGTCTCTGACTCTGGGCTGGAGATGGATCCTAACAAGGTGTTGGCCATCATGAACTGGCCTCGGTCGGTCGGGATCAAAGCCATCCAGCGGTTCGTAGGATTCGCCAACTACTACCGGCAGTTTATCCAGCACTTCTCGGATCTGGTCAAGCCTCCTACAGCACTCACACGCAAGGGAATACCTGCTAATGGATGGACTCCAGAGGCCGAGTGTTCCTTCCAGGCACTCAAACGGGCCTTCTCCTCCGCACCAGCCCTGCACAGGCCCGTCGCTGAGAAGCAGTTCTTTCTGGAGGTGGACGCATCCTCCACAGGTGCCGGTGCCGTCCTCACGCAGAAAGCCGCCTCCGGACGCATGGTCTCTTGCGGCTTCTTTTCAAAGGCCTTTACCCCCTGTGAGCGGAATTACTCCATTGGTGACCGTGAGTTCCTTGCCATCAAGATGGCCTTGGAGGAGTGGCGTTACCTCCTAGAGGGAGCGGTGCACCCGGTGGTGATCTACACCGACCACAAGAACTTGGCCTTTCTCCAGTCTGCCCAGAGGCTCAATCCTCGTCAGGCCCGTTGGTCTTTATTCTTTGCTCGGTTTGACTACCGTCTTCATTTTCGTCCCGCAGATAAGAATATCAAGGCTGACGCCCTCTCCCGGTCTTTTCTTACCAACGATCAGGAGGAGGAGCCTCGTCCCATCATCGATCCATCCAAGGTGATCATGGTTGCACCGCTTCGACTGTCGCAGGTACCTCCTGGTAAGATGCTGGTGCCCGAACTGAGTCGAGAACGCATCCTTCGCTGGGGACATTCCTCCTTGCTAGCCGGCCACGCGGGTCTGACAAAGACTCTACAGTTGATCGGTCGGCACTACTGGTGGCCTGGGATGCGTCAAGAGGTGTCAGACTACGTCTCAGCCTGTTCTTCCTGTGCCCGCAACAAGACCCCCAAACGGCTTCCCACCGGTCAACTCTTGCCCTTGCCTATACCATCAAAACCATGGCAACACATTGCGATGGACTTCATCACGGATCTCCCTACATCCTCCGGGAATACTGTCATCTGGGTCGTGGTGGACAGATTTTCCAAGATGAGTCACTTCGTTTCTCTGCCTGGTCTTCCTTCGGCACCCAAGCTGGCCGAGTTGTTTGTTCAACATATCCTCCGGTTGCATGGGTTACCCTCCAACATTGTTTCCGATAGGGGAGTACAATTCGTGTCCCGATTCTGGCGGTCTCTCTGCAGGAAACTCGATATTGCCTTGGACTTCTCTTCGGCTTATCATCCACAGTCTAACGGACAGGTGGAACGGGTAAACCAGGTGTTGGCAGGTTTTCTACGACACTTTGTCAACGCACACCACGACAACTGGACGTCCCTACTGCCTTGGGCGGAGTTCTCATACAATAATCATGTTGGTGAGTCCTCTCGTAACACTCCATTTTTTATTGTATATGGGCAACACCCGAGGATCCCGACTCCCTTGGACATCGCGACTCCCAATCCTGCAGCAGAGGCCGTGGCTCGCGACTTCGCCAACATCTGGAACAAGACTCGTGAGGCTCTTGTGAAAGCATCCCAGCGCATGAAGGACCATGCTGACAAGAGAAGACTTGATGCCCAGATATTTCAACCAGGAGACAAGGTATGGTTATCAGCCAAGTACGTCCGCCTTAAGGTGCCCTCCTTCAAGCTCGGACCTCGGTACATCGGACCGTTCGAGGTGTCCCGGAGACTCAACGATGTGTGCTATCGGCTACTACTGCCTCCTTCTTTGCGAATACATAATTCTTTCCACCGTTCCCTCCTCAAACCTGTGATCCTCAACCGCTTCTCCCAGGATCCGGGAGAGCGTCCTCCTCCGATTTCGGCCAATGACGAGTATGAGGTCAGTGCCATCCTGGACATGAAGAAGAGAGGGCGTGCCACATGGTACCTGGTCGACTGGAAGGGGTTTGGTCCTGAGGAGAGGTCCTGGGAGCCGGAGGGCAACGTCCATGCTCCTCGTCTCCTACGGCAGTTCTTTGCCAGTCGCCGCCCGGGGGGGCCTGGAGGGGGGGGGGGGTACTGTCACCACCTCGCAGTCCGGGGCGCCTTCTTTCTCTTCCCCGCCTGCTCTTACCTCTTCTGGTCCTGTCCTTAGCCAGCAGGGTCACGCTCCGGTCGTCCGCCGGCGCTCCGGGGTCCGTCCCTGCAGACATGCTGCCCGGGTCCTTGCTCCCATGTCTGCTGCACTTTCTCCTTTCTCTCCCTCTCCTAGGGAGTGCACAGGGGGCGGGCAGGTGAGCTCTCTGGCTTCTTAAAGGGTCAGCCCCTCCCTACTCACTGCCCCTCCTCCCGGCCTATCACCTGGAGGCTGGAGGTATATAAGGATCTCAGTCACTCCTGGACGCCGCCTGGGCAACTTCTATTATCCTGAAGTTCCTGCTCCAGGTCTTATCCTGCTAAGCTTATCAGTCCAATTTGCCTGTCTTACTCTGTATTCCTTTTTCCCTAGGATCGAGTCTGGTCTCCACAGCATCCGGAGTCCAGTATCCTGTGTGGTTCCCTGCAGTCTTCTTCCTGCTTCCAAGTTCCACATTCAGCCCTGTTTTGTTTATTCATTTCTTCCTACCTCCTAGGTCGGTTTAACACAGGTGTCTGCCTCATCGGACCCTCTATTGGTGGTCTAGGGGAAATCCCTGTATAGGGGTCACTCCAAGCCTTGGTCTCCTTAGAGGCTTTCTGGTGTTGTGGCCCTGTGGCCTTCCTTTGGGGTGTCTCCCCTAGTGTTTGTATTACTGTACAATAAAGTGTTTGAACCTGCTTTCCTGGTCTGGTTCTCCCTTCCTGGTATCAGTAACCGCTGTATTTGCGGTCCAGTGGGTCCACCTGATAGACACGTCTGTAGGGCGTGACAACAACAGAGTCGTGACAGCGTCCCTATTAAATATTATGGTGTTTCTCTAGGTTCCATTATGTGATCGTTTTTAAAACTACATAAAAAATTCTGCATGATGCGCTTTTTTTTCCATTGGAAAACTGACATAATGGAACCTAAAAGAAATTGCATAATAATGAAAGGGGTTGTCCGAGACTTTAATGTTGATGGCCTAATCTTAGGCTAGGTTATCATTGTCTGATTGGTGTGGGTGCGACATCTGGCACCTGCAGCAATCAGCGGTTCCTAGTGTCTGTGGCAACCAGAACTGCTCAGTTTCAGAGCTGCACAAACAGCACAGCTCCGTTAACTGTATAGTGGCCCTAGCCAAATACTGCACATCTCCCATTCAAATTAATAGAGGGTGAATGTGCTATACCTAGCGTTGCCCACTATTCCGTCGACGGAGTTGTGCAGTGCAGCTCCATAACTGAGCAGTTCCAACTGCCACTGACACCGGGAACAGCTAATCGGTGGGGGTGCCGGGTGTCAAGTGTCATAAAACCAAGGATGAGACATTGATGAGCTATCCTAAGGATAAGTCATCAATGTTAAAGTAGAGGACAACCCAGTTAATAGAGTTCCTCTACTTTTGGTTTTCACCAGTTATGTAACTTATCCATTTTGCAAGTTAATTCTATTTTTATGTTCATAAAAACAGAGTAGACAACTGTACTGTCCAATCGCAAACCTAATGCAGTTCTATTTAATAGTGTAGAATCACAAAAGGAAGATGTGCTTCTTAGTGGAGGTCACAATGCTAAAAATGGAATAATTAAAAAAGCCATATTTAAAGGGAATCAGATTTACTTCTACTCAATCTAATGGCAGTATGATGTAGGGGCAGAGACACTGATACCAGCAATGTTTCTGTGGCACCCCAGGAGTCCAGTTGCCACAATGGCATTGCCTTCCCATGGGGGGCAATGTCATGCCTGGAGGTAAGGAGGGATCCCCTTAGCAGGTAATACAAACATACTACACTTTCCTGACTCCAGTCAGAAGGAAGAGCTCTAAACCCAGTTTCAGGGGAACTTCCCTTTAAATTCTGGTCTGGAGGCAGGGTTAGAGAGTTCTGTGTGAAACAGTGAAGGGAGAGGAAGCATGTGAGGAGAGAGACTGGGAGTGGAGCTGTGACTGAGCTCTTCCCAGGATTAAGCGCATAAGAAACCGGACACTGGAGTCCATGGTTGCATGGGTACTAAAGGCCAAGCAACTAGTACAGGAGGGAAGGAGATTGCAGGTCTCCTGGCCCATCTAGCACCTGGAGGCACCACAGTAAGTCAGGAGCCTGGGGCTGCCAGTGAGAAGACAGTGCCCATGAAAGGTTCATGCTGTCAACCATACGGGTTAGGAGTAACAGACACTGAGAGGAACTTGTGTAAAGCTTCAGGCAGCAAGAGACAGAGAATTCAGCGCAGAAGGAAGGCCTCCGAACCCACCTGGCTAGGTGGATCCCAAGTTACTCTCAGGCAGCCCGGACCCCATCAACACCTGTAACCTGTGCCCCAGACTGCACCAGTAAAAGGTAAAGGAAACTGCAATCTCTGTGTCCTTCAATTATTTCCTGCGCCCTCAGTCCTGCACCCCACCGTCTATCATCCCTTACCAACTGCATCGGTTGCCCTGGGGCCCTGCTCCACCTGTGTGGAGCAGAACCATCCTCACTGTGTTACCATCTGCCCCAGCGGTCCCTTTAAGCAGCGTCGGCCATTCTGGCTGAATACCACAGGTGGCGTCACAAATTGTCTCCCATATACTTTATTGTCCACTTCCCTTCATCATTTTTGCTGGACGCCCAGGGCCACGGACCGGATCACCGCTTTCGTGACCACCTCTTTAAGTACTGCCGGACCCAGCCTGAGTACCCCATGGTCCTAGCGGGCACTCCATTTCCCTTACTAGGCTACTTGCTACATTTTTTTATAAAGTCATAGTTTTATCTGCTGCAGATCCAACAGTTCTCTGAATGCTAAGCTGTGTATAACCCCAGCCCCCGCCACTGATTGGCAGCTTTCTGCCTATTCACAGTGTACACAGAAAGCTGCCAATCATAGAAAAGATGGAAAAAATATTTTTTTCCATCTTCTCATCTGAGAGAACTGGATCACACTCTGATCAGAATCCGATTCTTTTGGATGAGAGAAAAAATGTTGTATGACCCCAACCTTAGTTTTCACCATCAGTGATTTTCACGTAAAAAATATTGATTGCAAAGCTATTCCCATTCATTGCAATAAACTTTGATGCCATCCATGTGTTGTCACAGATTTGTATGGGTCATTTTGATCCATGACTCAGATCACAAACTGACATGTTTCCATTATTTTTTATAGGACACTCAGACATGTGTACAGCCTCAGAGATTACAATGGGTACAAGTTTTATCCAAAAAATTCACAGATAGAACATGTAGGTGATTCACGGACATCTGAATGATGCTTAAGGCTTGTACACACCAAAATATGCAGACAATGCAAAAGTTACAAATATCTCAAAACTACACTTTTCAGAAACAGAAATAGTTCTTTTAGAAAGTATAAGTTAACATCAGACTATGAAACATAAAAAGTATACCCTAACTGTATTCCCAGACACCAAAGAGCATTCACAGTGATTAATGCCTTTTTTTGTAAAATGGGGCTTAAGAGTGGTGTACCCTAATGTCCAGTGGACGTCTTCACTTGCGTATTTTTCGACAATTGTTGGCCGTTTAACCAGCTTCCCGCTAGTGTTTAAACTACGTATGTACTGCATGGCATTTTATCCTGGAGCTTTTTGCTAAATGTTACAACTCTTCTAAAAAACTATTTTTTTACTTTATTTATTGACAATGAGTAATAGTCATGAAGTGCCTACAGCAGAGCTTCTCAAACTGTCCCAAGTGGGACCTCACCAGACAGACCCAGAGGCTTCACCGTCGATTGGGCTTGCCCGAGCAAAAATGAAAAATATTGCTGAAATTACTTTGCCTCCAAAACTCTAAATAATCTTGAATTATAAGCATAACACCCAAGCCCATATTCCCTGCAAGGGATGGGCAGCACTTCACATAACACTACATCATACTGAACCCACAGTTAGATAGACTGTGTTCAAAGAAGGGTCACAAAAGTATATTAAAAAATGAATATCTTTATTATAAATGGTTAACAAAATACCCCACGCCCTGTACATATTACCTGATCCGTGTCTCTCCCAAAGTGCTCGGCCAAATGGCACGCTGAACCTTCCAGCCCCGACGCGCGTTTCGCGTGGGCTTCTTCCTGGGGCGTGGGGTATTTTGCTATTTACATGTTCTGTGATTACAGTAATAGTGTGAAACATAGAGTGCATTGGGATCTGTTAGATCCATGGCTTAAGTTCTTGGTTAGTCTTGCCATTGAATCCAGAGGATTGCATTGAATCATGTGCATCCTCCAACACCCTGATATGTGCACTGTTCATATAGTTTCATTCCTGTTTAAATTATTAAGTGTCCTGCTCCAGCTGACCTCATGTGTATTTGTTGGTTTGTTTGAGGCACCTTATTCAATGTTCATGTTTATTTATGTATTTTAACCATTTATAATAAAGATATTCAGTTTTTAATATACTTTTGTGACACTTCTTTGAACACAGTCTATCTAACTGTGGGTTCAGTATGCTATAATCTTGAACTAGTAGAAAAAATAATCTTATTTCTAATTCAGAGATTGCTGGAGCCTGAGAACAAACATTGGGCAGTATTTTACCACCTCTGTAAAAATGCCTCACCAACAACTACATGGATATGGAGCCATAAGAAAAACCAGAGAAGGTGCTCTTAGGATTATGAAAAAGCCCTTGTTGAAGTAGCCTTGTATTTTTTTCATTGTCCCTGATGTTCTCACCACTAAAGCAATTTTTTGTATTGCAGCACTGGAGTAGTGCTACTAATAAGGCTGGGTTCACACTGCGTTGTGTGAACAAGTTTAACGGACTACATTACACCGCGGCATAATGTAGCGTAGTCCGTTAACGCCGCCATTACAAGCAATGGCGAGCGCATTGCTAGCGCACGCCCACAATGGGCGTGCGCTAGCGATGTGCCATCATTGAGTGACGGACCCGAGACGCCGCCTGAAGCGCTTCTGGGTCCGTCACTGCTAGCGTGCCGTTAGCGCAGATGGAGCTAGCAGAAGCTCTATCTGCGCTAGTGCTGTGCAAGCGCCGGCACTTGCGTTAGTGCAGTCCGTTTAAAGGATATGTTGAACGGACTGCACTAACGTAGTGTGAACCTAGCCTAATCTAAGTTCCCTGCTCATAGTATTATACTTACCAACCTCCTTCTTAAGCTGGGACCGGATCCTGTGCCAGAATCTTGTGACGGCACCTTCTGACTCATCGGAATTCAGAGCTGATGGTCATAAGCTCTCAATATAAGTCAATGATATACTCATTCTGGCCTCATTCTAGTTCTCACAGACTAACATTGAGTTGTGTCTTCTGGATCCCTCAGCAAACACTGGAGCAATCCGGTAGGTCACAAACTGCTGGATATGAACCAGAGTTGTGCCAAGAACAGATGAAGATGGAGACTTGTAAGTTTGAGACAAGGAACAGGAAATTTAGATAAGTAGCTCCACTCCAAAAAATAATGCTGGAGTGGTGCTTTAAAGTGATTTACCCCTTTCATAAAACGTTCCTGCCAACTCAGAGATGAAAACAGTTGAACCTAACTAATTTTTTGGTGCTAAAAAAGAATATGATACTTAAATTTACTGATTGTCTCTAATTTTCAATAACCAGTGGAAGTTGCAATTACTTATGACACCTTTCATGCAGTGTTAGGGTTGGCGGAACGCACCGAGTATACATATATGTATTAATAGGTGCGTTCGCAACCCGGGGTCCACCGTGCAGGAGAGGAACCTGCTGCTGGCAAATGGCGGCGCTATATGGCGGTATAAGCGAACTCTTTTAACTCCACAGATTCGCTAGAAACAAGATGCTGTGCCCTGTTAACCTCACAGAGGTACACAGCTACCAAACAGAGCAAAACTGTGGTCATGCAGTCAGAGAAACAGGCAAACAACTCCTCACCGGAGGTGCCGGTATTCTAGGGGCTTATTCCAGCCAAGGCCCTGAATACACACATACAAACTCCTCACCGGAGGTGCCGGTATTCTAGGGGCTTATTCCAGCCAGACCCTAACCACATCCAGACATGACCACACTGGCGCTGAGCTCATAGACTTTGGTTTGATACTAGCGCATGGCCGTGGGGCCATGCAAACCTTTTATAGCTGTAACAGACAAGGACCTTCCAAGTGGTCCAATAGGAGCTGCTACCGGGCCTGAGCGTGTGACCCCCCCGACCTCCAATGAGAGGTCCTTCCATGGGCATGCTCAGTGTGTGCAAAGCAGGACTTAGTCCAAGAAAAGCCTGCACACCGCTGACCAGTGCTGGCTACAAAAGCAGAACCTGGAAAGGCAGCAGTAACCCTTTGCACAGTATCAGGCTGAGCGAGACGCTGGGACAAACGTCTCCGCTGAGCAGGTTCCACTGCAGATGAAGCAGAATGGGAGACCGCAGCAGACATGGCTCGAGATTCCCCCTGTGCAGCGGCCGGAACTCGACTCCTAACATGCAGGTTTATAGAAAAATAGTGTCTTTATTATTTCATCATCATTATTGTATTGCTAGTAGCTGGTCTATTAATCATCTATTTAGTCTTTTGAGTCTTCAGTAGTCTCTCATTTTATGGCAATCAATCAAAAAACGCCAACTCAGCTCCGACAACGTCATCCTAATTACAGTTGTGTCACCTATTCTTCTAAATGCTCCCTGTGTAAGGTATACAGTTTTAGGATTTCTTAGGTTAGTTTCTTAGCTTATTGACAAATTTCTATGTTTTTTTTTTCAGATAAGCCTCATTCTTACATTAACAAAGCGGATAGATTATGCTATTTCAGTGGAATGTCCTAGTGGGCAGTGTTTAGATTTCTTTGTTCCGCAACCGTGAATAAGATCTTGTCCAACACTTCTTGATGGAAGGCGATCTTATGGCAACAACGTCAACAGTTAAATGGAAAGTCTGAAACTAAGTCATAATCCAGAGGAATGGATCTTCTTCAACGATTCGTCCAAAACAAGCCTAAAAGCCGTCTTGCCACATAATGGGAATGCGCTACCTTCAATTCCAGTTGCTTATACAATCCACAAGAAAGAAACCTATGATAACATGAAACAGCTATTGAGGTGCCTGAACTATGACCAACATTTGTGGTCCCTCTGTGGTAACTTATAGGTAGTTGCCCTCTTACTTGGTCTCCATGGTGGATATACAGAGTACTGTTGCTTTGTGAGTGCAGGAGAATAACACTACAATAAAAGAAACTGGCCTTTCCAACGTTCACTTCAGCCAGGGAGTAAAAATGTCCTGCATCCAGCACTTGTTGACCCACAGAAGATTTTGTTACCACCATTGCATATCAGTTTGGGCCCAATGAAGAACTTTGTAAAGGCGATGGATAAAAATGCAAACGTATTCAAGTATCTCATTGATATATTTCCAAGGTTGAGTGAAGCAAAGATAAAGGAAAGAGTCCTTATTGGTCCTCAGATGCATAAGCTTCTTCAAGATGAGAAGTTTCTCCGTTTATTGCATTAATGGTAACTTATTTTGGGGGGAAACTCAAGAGCAGATAACTATGAAGAGTTGGTGGAAAATCTCATCAGAATATATAAGAATATTGGCTGTAACATGTCCTTGAAGATTCATTTCTTACATTCGCATCTAGACTTTCCTTCCACCAGGCTGCAGAGCAGTGAGAGATTTCACCAAGATGGAGAGAGAGAGAGAGAGAGAGAGACTGTATCTGGACTAAAGGCCCCGTCACACATAGCGACGCTATAGCGATCCCGACAACGATACGACCTGTCAGGGATCGTTGCTGCGTCGCTATGTGGTCGCTGGTGAGATGTCACACAGTGCGATCTCCCCAACGACGCAGCAGCGATGCGGCGAACTGTAGCGACCTGTAGAACGATGCTATTTCATGATGATTCAATGGGACGTCCTGTCAACGAGGTCGTTGGTAAGGTGTCAAACACAGCGATGTGTGTTACCCAGCGGGACCTCAACGATCAAAAAATGGTCCAGGCCATTCCGACACGACCAGCGATCTCACAGCAGGGGCCTGATCGCTGCTACGTGTCACACATAGCGAGATCGCTACTGAGATCGCTGTTGCGTCACAAAACTTGTGACTCAGCAGCGATCTCGCTAGCGATCTCGCTATGTGAGACGGGGGCTTAACACTCATCACCAGCCCAATGACCAGACGATCGATGTCTCGTGTCCCATATGTTCAGGGAAATCAAGGAACAAATATACTCAAACACCACTCTATAGCATCCAAGATACAAAATGGTTTAGTACTAGTGATGAGCGATTAGCATTGTTGCTCGGGTCTCCCCGAGCACACTCGGGTGATCTCTGAGTATTTTGGCGTGCTCAGAGATTTAGTTTTCGTTGCCTCAGCTGCATGATTTACTGCTGCTGGACAGCCTGAATACCTGTGGGAATTCCCTAGCAACCAGGCAACCCCCACATGTACTCAAGATGGCTAGCAGCTGTAAATCATGCAGCTGCGTCAACAAAAACTAAATCTCCGAGCACTCACAAATACTCGGAGACCACCCGAGCGTGCTCGGGAAAACCGGAGCAACAAGTATACTCGCTCATCACTATTTACTACTTATCTTGTACATGTAAAGGCCTTATATCCAAAAAGAATCTATTTCTTGCTTCCCAATCTCCAAAATTTATGAATTTGATTGCAGAGGTTGAGTACTTTGCAGAGTATTTGGAGCAGAAACTCTCCATGTGCACGCACCCTTATTGTTTTCGAAAATTACCAATGCCATAAGACATCATATTCAATATGCTAATAACAGACTTAGGCAACACTGCCAGATCTTGCCCTGTAAAACTTCCAGCCTCAGTGTATCATTCATTACACAAACTACCAAAGGTTACAGACAGACTCGGCCATGGAGTGTGGTGGTGTCTTTACCAAGTGATCAGTGATTTTTTTTTTTTTTTTTATATTCTCTTTAAAGGGAAACTTTCACAAGGTTTTTGCCTCCTAATCTGAGAGCAGCATAATGTAGGGGCAGAGACAGTGATTTCAGCGATGTATTACTTACTCGGCTGCTTCGTGCAGTTTTTATAGAATCACTCTCTTTATCAGCAGGAAATTATTACCAGAGGACTAGTATACCTGCCGCCATGTAGTCTTCCATATTCATGAGCTCTGTATAACTCCGCCCACACCACCAACCTGCCAATCAGTGATGTGGGCGGGGTGATACAGAGCTCGGGCATTCAAAGAACTGCTATATCTTTTGCATCGAAAACAGTGATTTCATCAAAAGTACAACAAGCAGCCCGTTAAGTGATACATCACTGGAACCAGGGTCTCTGCCCCTACATAATGTTGCTCTCAGATGGGTAAACAAAAACTTTCTGACAGATTCTCTTTAATTATCTCAATTTTTCAAAAAGTTAAAGCCGGCAATATCCTAAAGCCATGTCCTCTTCATACACCTATGACTTTAATATTACTTTGTGCTGTACAATTTGGCACAGAAGCAGAGTAACGAATAAAAATAATACGCAAAAAACTATGTAAACAGGATACGCGGAATACAGCTGGATTATCTTAATTTCTGCAAATCTATTGTATTTCGCATGTACTTACTGCTGCTGAGCTGACATTTCATGCTGGCATAGTGTCTGCACAGAGCTTGCTCTAATGATTTATACTCTGGGAGGTGTAGAAGTAAGTAGGGCAACATGATCTAGAAAGATACACCTCTCCCAGTGCAAGAAGTACAATGTCAATATAATAGGCTGCTAAACTATTTCTGCTAAGACCTAGACACATAATTACAACTCTGGGCTGGAGACTATATGGAAAAAAATATATATATAAAATAATACAAGAAGCTCATGAATGTGTGGAACCACAGATTCCCTTGTTTTAAAATCAATGCATCTTTTGGAAATACCCTCACCTGGAGAATTTCTCTAAGTTGTAACAAACAATGGTCGGAATTCAAAATTTCATTGAGGAAATGCCATGGAGTTGTTGAAGAATCACCAGTGATCTCTGGGCCTGGACTGGTCACTGCTCTACTGAGCATGCGTTGGTATCAATTCTGATATATGCTCAGTAGATTCTTGCCAGTGCACAGTGACAGTGCGCTTTCTCGCTGACTCTGATCAGAAGTAACAAGCTGACAAAAGAGCGCACTGTCAATGTGCATTGTAAGAATACCCAGCGTGCAGAGACTCCGAGACTGGACTGGTCACTGCTCTACTGAGCATGCGTTGGTATCAATTCCGACATAAGCTCAGTAGATTCTTCCCACTGTGCTCTCTTCTTCTCAGTGCACAGTGACAGTGCGCTCTCTCGCTGGCTCTGATCAGAAGTAACAAGCTGACAAGAGAGCGCACTGTCAATGCGCATTGTAAGAATACCCGGCGTGCAGAGACCAGCGCCGCCTCCACAAGTGACTCAAGTTGGGCCTCTGAAACGGAGGTCACTGATGAGGGTTCGTTTTGGGGAGAGGGCAGAGGCTACGGCAGTGACCAACGCCTCTGCCCCCTGATAACGCTTTGATAATCCCAGCATACACTGGGATTCTCACACGAAGCATCATCAAAGAGGAAGTAGGGGGGAAAGCAGTTAGTCTAGTTAGGGCAGGATATTGAATTTTTTAAAAAATAGATCATGAAATCAAATACACAGACACTTAGAATTAAAATTAATTTGTGTTTTGGACCACCTCTTTAAACAATTATTCATTTCAGCCTTGGAAGAAGACATCCCTCAGGTGTAAATCTCCATTCTGGGGCTGCGACATGTAATGCTTTTACAATAATGACAGTAATTATTTAAACTAACTCGATATATGTGAAATCGTGTGACGAGTGCCAGCAAATTGGCCCTATTTCCACCTGACACGCGGCATCTCCAGTTTTAGGCTAGATTACATAACTTCTGACACATCAATATACAAACAGTAAAATAAAGATCCAAATTAACCTTAAGTTTTTAAATTGCACGCATTTGAATGTGGTTGTTTCTGCAAACACTTCTATGACAAATATGCCATGTGTGAACATACCCAAAGTTTCTGCTTCCCCGTTATAGAGATCACTTGCTCATTATTTTCCAAGTTCTGTTATATCCATAGCTCAGGAGGATTCAAAGAATATTAGAAGTACTAGGGGAGTTCAGCAGACGGACTTTCTTCCAGTGGAGACATTTCAGTATTTTGTGATATGAAGAGTAGTAAAAAAAATTTTGCACGTTCCAAGCCCACTCCTTCTAAAAATGTCACAGTACCGGCAAAACCTGACTCCGGGAAATGTCAGCGCCTTATGGAGGCATAGCAGAATACTCGTTTTTACAGTTTAATTGTTTAGAGCTATGTGCCATGTGTGTTCTGAGGACTTTATCTCCAGCAACGGTGTTTATTTAAGACGGCGTAATCAGAAGAAAAGGCGAATACGCCCATCAAGTACACCGACGTATTCTAAAGATCAATTCCGTTTATATCCTGTAACTATCGAGAAGTTTTTAAGAAAACTATAACAATTACTGAAGTAGTAACGCCGTCAGTTCCCCCACCAAAAAAAAAAAACAACTAATACCGGTAATCTTTTAAATAGGACGAAACCGATCGTCAGGATTTATAGTATTTTGCTAGAGAAATTCAGTCCTTAAGTGCCAGAATGTTCTTTGTCTTTCCTATACCTCAAGAATCAATATTAACAAATGAGATCACAAATGTTAATTATTAATTCTATGCCTTAGATTAAATGATAGGACAGATCTAATAGAAAATAGCTTCTTCTTTTTTTTCATTTTAATTACGGTAGATATTAATGAACATGTCACATACATCAGGGGTGTCAAACTGCATTCCTCGAGGGCTGCAAACAGGTCATGTTTTCAGGATTTCCTTGTACTGCACAGGTGATAATTTAATCACCAACTCATTATTTGTGTAGGTGATTAAATTATCATCTGTGCAATACAAGGAAATCCTGAAAACATGACCTGTTTGCAGCCCTCGAGGAATGCAGTTTGACACCCCTGACATACATTGAGCAAACAAGTTATTCTCTGTCCGGCTCAGACTCAATCTTTGAGTTTTAGGGTAAGTTCACACTAGACGCTTTTTCAGCATTTTTTTTTTCTGCAGCAAAACCTGATCTCTTGGTAGGAAAGAAGCTGATGCATTTTTTGCAGTGGTTTTGGCATGCCAAATGTTTACCTTGTGCATGCTGATAAAGTTTAGTGTTAAAAAAAAAAAGTCATATTCCATAGAAACAGGTTTCGGCACAAAAAATGCAGCAAAAAATGATACATGTGTTTTTGGTGCCTTTTTTCAGCATTTTTTCAAGTTGGGTGAAGAACGCTGAAAAATTACTGAGAAGTGACCAGGCTCTATGTCCAAGTAAACATGCAAAGCACAAAATACTGATGACAAAAAAAACAATGTGTGTGGATGAGATTTCTGAAACCTCAAATGCTTTGCTGGTACTGTAAAATGCAGCTGAAAATTATAATAAAAAAAGCAGCAAAACATCTTGTGTTAACTTAAGGTACCGTCACACTTAGCGACGCTGCAGCGATACCGACAACGATCCGGATCGCTGCAGCGTCGCTGTTTGGTCGCTGGAGAGCTGTCACACAGACCGCTCTCCAGCGACCAATGATGCCGGTAACCAGGGTAAACATCGGGTAACTAAGCGCAGGGCCGCGCTTAGTAACCCGATGTTTACCCTGGTTACCAGCGTAAAAGTAAAAAAAAACAAACACTACATACTTACCTACAGCCGTCTGTCCTCCAGCGCTGTGCTCTGCACTCCTCCTGTACGGTCTGTGAGCACAGCGGCCGGAAAGCAGAGCGGTGACGTCACCGCTCTGCTTTCCGGCTGACCGACGCTCACAGCCAGAGCAGGAGGAGTGCAGAGCACAGCGCTGGAGGACAGACGGCTGTAGGTAAGTATGTAGTGTTTGTTTTTTTCTACTTTTAGGATGGTAACCAGGGTAAACATCGGGTTACTAAGCGCGGCTCTGTGCTTAGTTACCCGATGTTTACCCTGGTTACCAGTGAAGACATCGCTGAATCGGTGTCACACACGCCGATTCAGCGATGTCTGCGGGGAGTCCAGCGACCAAATAAAGTTCTGGACTTTCTTCCCCGACCAGCGACAGCACAGCAGGGGCCTGATCGCTGCTGCCTGTCACACTGGACGATATCGCTAGCAAGGACGCTGCAACGTCACGGATCGCTAGCGATATGGTCTAGTGTGACGGTACCTTTAGCCTTATTGTCCGGTTGCATCAACAAACCCTAGAGGGGAGAAAAATCCAGTAAGGCACATATCTTTTAACAAGACTTACTTTGTTGGCAAAATAATGACCAAACTTTCAATTGAGCCTCCGATGCAAAAGTGAATTTAGCCTATGGTATTAAAAATATAAAATTGAAAACTGGAGGAAAGAAAGTTTAATTATAATTATAGACGTAGAAGATTTAATCATAATCACAGATGCAAATTTTTTTACTGCAAGAGCAGTGAGAATATGATTTCTTTACTGTAAGAGCAGTGAAACTATGGATTCTTCACTGTAAGAGCAGTGAAATTATGGATTCTTTACTGTAAGAGCAGTAAGACTGTGGATTCTTTAATGTAAGAGCAGTGAAGCTATGGATTCTTTACTGTAAGAGTAGTGAAATTATGGATTCTTTACTGTAAGAGCAGTGAGACTATGGATTATTTACTGCAAGAGCAGTGAGACTATGATTTCTTTACTGCAAGAGCAGTGAGACTATGTAATCTTTACTGTAAGAGCACTGAGGCTATGGATTATTTACTGTAAGAGCAGTGAGACTATGGGTTCTTTACTGTAAGAGAGCTAAGACTATAGATTATTTACTGTAAGAGTGGAGAGACTATGGATTATTTACTGTAAGAGAGGAGAGACTATGGATTCTTTACTGTAAGAGGAGAAACTATGGATTCTTTACTGTAAGAGATGAAAGACTATGGATTCTTTACTGTAAGAGCGGTGAGACTATGAAACTCTCTGCTACAAGATGTGGTAATGTTTGATTCACTACTAATATTCAAGGAGGGCCTGGATGCCTTTCTAGATAAATATAATATTATAAGTTATGGACACTAGATTCTGTAATGGGGCATTGATCCAGGGAACTAGTCTGTTTGCCATATGTAGAGTCGGAAAGGACTTTTGACCCTAATATTAAGCTATTAATGTCTGCCCCATGGAGGCTTTGCCTTGAACATGTTAGGCTATAGGTTGATCTCGATGGACTTAAGTCTACCTTCAACCTTAAAAACTATGTCATATGTGCCATTGGAAGGCTCAAAGTTAGGGACGTACAGAAAAAGGAGGGCGGTTATACCTTGCCATCTTTTTTGCCTCCTTAGCACACGTTTACCATGTCTACAGTATACTATGAGAGCATTGGTGCCAAAACCTTTGCAAACTTATTGATTCCATTCAATGCTGTCAGCTTAGTAAGTGGTGTATAAATACACTTTACACACAGTAGGATTTTGGTAATTATTTGAAAGTCAAAAAGAGGTTTTCACCGCCATCCTGTTTTGAATCCACTCCTAGTTTTGACTATGGCTGATTCTCCAGAAATGAATGCAGTGTCAGACAGTATCATGAGTAGAATTACTTAATTGTAGACTTTCTGTAAAACTTTGTGGTTTGCATGAATGCCAAATGTAAAACTTATCTCAGTGTTTCCAAAAACCAAACCATCATCAACCAAGGTAGATGAGTCTCCATCAGAGTGAAAACCACACAATTTACACTGCTAAAAAAAAACATGCCAAGGGCACACTCCTTCTCTGTGAAGAAAGAAAAGATACCAAAAACCTTATTTCCAAGAACTTTGAATCTATGGAAAAAGCTTCCCCAGAAACTGACTATAGTGGGAATCAGGGCTCGTTCACACGAGCATATAACTCTGATGAGTGCTATCCGATAGAGCTCGGACCAATATTATACTATGGGGTAGTGCAGATCTGCCTTTTTTCTCATGTCAATTCTTCATGAGATTAAAAAAAATCTGCATAAATTGGATCACGCGCAACTATTCAACTCTATGGTTGGGTGTAAAACATAGTACTGCACTCGGATGTCATATCGTTAGAGTAGGAGGGGGCACAGTGGGATAAGAATAATCTTCCTGGCTTTAATCAGTTGAGCCTGGGCGCCCGTGCAGCTCACTGGGCTTTTTGGCCAGGAGTCAATGTGCCCCAGCATCATTAAAGAGAGGGACCCAGCATAGCATACATAGTGCTGAAGAATTCCTCTAGGAGGAAAGATGTACGACAGCGCTGCGGACTCAGATAAAGGAATCTGTCCCCATAGAGAAAGAAGATTATTCAGCTGGGCAGCACAAGCAAGATGTGGCAGATCTTTGCCTGGGTGGCAATTCTTAAAATCGGGGAGAATTAGTGTAGAACTCCCCCATGTGAGGCAAGGATTCCGGAGGGAATGGGTTTTACCGGACTGGGAGATTCGGTCCGACCCGGGGCTGAACATAGTGAAGGAAAGGACAGAGAAGGGACAGAAAGGAAGAAATGAACTGTGATACTTGAAGTGCCTGTATTTAAACAAGCTGGGCCGAGTAAAAGAGTTAACATTGAAGTTAAGCCGGAGTGTGTCTCCTTTAATGCGGAACCGTCTGTGAGGAATACATCCCCATACCGGGCAAGTCCAAATAGTGCAGGGAGCCAGCTACAAAGTACTGCAACAGAGATGTGATCCTATGCGGAAAGGGGTCCAGGGAGCGATATAGGGATTGCTGTCGGCCATGGCTGCTGCCCTGGTCTCCGACACCTTCATTAATATATAGAATTCTTGTTGTGGATATTGATCTAGAATGATACCTGTTTGGATCAGGAGAGAAACTTTTAGTTCATCACTTCTAAATTGGTCATAAATAATTGCCTTAGAATATGGTTCAGAAGAGAGAATGTCTCATTAACAAGTCCATCTGTTATCACATATCTGCTATTGGTTCACTTAACAGAAAACTCATGGAGATGTTATAGTTTATGGCTCCGTTTACATGTCCATTTTTATTTGTGGGCCGATAACTGCAAAAACTAGTTTGGTCCAATTTGAGTACCAGACACACACATTTCTTTGAATGTTTCAGTGATGTGATTGGACGGCACCTCAATATCATCAATGCTCTGTTTACTTGAGATAAGAAGATGTGAATTCAGCCCAAGAACTCATTCAGACGTCATGTGAAAAAAACAGACCAATTTTCATCACAACACAGACGTCGCACTCATTCTGTTTCAGATTTTGTAACTTTTTTATGCAACTTTAGAAGTTTTATTTAGTTTATTGTGTCTTTATGAACCAGCTCTTCAAACTTTGTGGAAATGTTGCCAAGCTTGGTGGAAAGGAGGAATGGTCGTACACGACCATGAATTAACACATCAAACGTGTAGTAATTTACGACAGAAATGTACTCCAGTCCACGAATAGAGTACATTTCTTGTGGTGGCGCATGACGTCTGAAAGATGAGTCAAAGTCATTAAGAAGTGGGTCCTTTGTAATGAATTTGAGCATCTTACTTAATTATTCCTTTCACCAAGATTGACTTGCAAAATGCCAGTGTTGATTAATTCGTCAACAGTGATTTTGTGAGAATTGACATCAGTCACTACTTCTTGATGCACCTTCTGACATTTTCTTTGGCAACTCATCTTCTCTACAATCAGAAACTAAAGACTTCTATCTTCATTAAATGATTAACTATGGATTACTTTTCCAATAGTAAAATCTGGATGCAAGTCAAGAAGAGACAAGAGGACATACAAGATATCTAGAGGAAATGGGAAAACATCTGATTTTTCTTTGGCATCTAAATAAAGAATATAATGGATAATTCTGTATACAGTATACAGGCTGTACATCATGCTCATTGAAGGTCCTCATCAGACGCCACCTTTCAGATGTGGCAAGTCACCTGGCAGTATCAATTTTCACTGCATCTAAACACTTTGCACCCCCGAAGTTTTCTGTTTAGCTAAGGGATAAATATTTTAAGTGTACATTGCTGACTACAGTCTAGAGGATTTGAAAATTCTAGGTATCGTATATACTCGAGTATAAGCCGACCCCCCTAATTTTGCCACAAAAAACTGGGAAAACTTAATGACTCGGGGATAAGCCTAGGGTGGGAAATGCAGCAGCTACCGGTAAATGTCAAAAGTAAAAATAGATACCAATAAAAGTAAAATTAATTGAGACATCAGTAGGTTAAGTGTTTTTGAATATCCATATTGAATCAAGAGCCCCATATAAAGCTCCATACAGTTTATGATGGGCTCCATAAGATGCTCCATAATAAAATATGCCCCATATAATGCTGCACAAATGTTGATTATGACCCCATAAGATGCTCCATACAGACATTTGCCCCCATATAATGTTGCACATGGCCACATAAGATGCCCCATACAGATATTTGCCCCCATATAATGCTGCACATGGCCCCATAAAATGCTCCATACAGATAACTGCCCCATATAATGTTGCACATGGCCACATAAGATGCCCCATACAGATATTTGCCCCCATATAATGCTGCACATGGCCACATAAGATGCTCCATACAGATATTTGCCCCAATATAATGCTGCACATGGCCCCATAAGATGCTCCATACAGATAACTGCCCCATATAATGCTGCACATGGCCACATAAGATGCCCCATACAGATATTTGCCCCCATATAATGCTGCACATGGCCACATAAGATGCCCCATACAGATATTTGCCCCCATATAATGCTGCACATGGCCACATAAGATGCTCCATACAGATAACTGCCCCATATAATGCTGCACATGGCCGCATAAGATGCTCCATACAGACATTTGCCCAGTATAATGCTCCACAAATGTGGATTATGGTCCCATAAGTTGCTCCATACAGATATTTGCCCCCATATCATGCTGCACATGGCCCCATATAATGCTGCACATGGCCGCATAAGATGCTCCATACAGACATTTGCCCAGTATAATGCTCCACAAATGTTGATTATGGCCCCATAAGATGCTCCATACAGATATTTGCCGCATATAATGCTGCACATGGCCACATAAGATGCCCCATACAGATATTTGCCCCCATATAATGCGGCGCATGGCCACATTAGATGCTCCATACAGACATTTGCCCCCATATAATGCTGCACATGGCCACATAAGATGCCCCATACAGATATTTGCCCCATATAATGCTGCACATGGCCACATAAGATGCTCCATACAGACATTTGCCCCCATATAATGCTGCGCATGGCCACATACGATGCTCCATACAGACATTTGCCCCGTATAATGCTCCACAAATGTGGATTATGGTCCCATAAGATGCTCCATACAGATATTTGCCCCCATATCATGCTGCACATGGCCAGATAAGATGCCCCATACAGATATTTGCCCCATATAATGCTGCACATGGCCACATAAGATGCCCCATACAGATATTTGCCCCCATATAATGCTGCACATGGCCACATAAGATGCTCCATACAGATATTTGCCCCGTATAATGCTCCACAAATGTTGATTATGGCCCCATAAGATGCTCCATACAGATATTTGCCGCATATAATGCTGCACATGGCCACATAAGATGCCCCATACAGATATTTGCCCCATATAATGCTGCACATGGCCACATAAGATGCTCCATACAGATAACTGCCCCATATAATGTTGCACATGGCCAAATAAGATGCTCCATACAGATATTTGCCCCCATATAATGCTGCACATGGCCACATAAGATGCTCCATACAGACATTTGCCCAGTATAATGCTCCACAAATGTGGATTATGGTCCCATAAGTTGCTCCATACAGATATTTGCCCCCATATCATGCTGCACATGGCCCCATATAATGCTGCACATGGCCCCATACAGATGCCCCATACAGATATTTGCCCCCATATCATGCTGCACATGGCCACATAAGATGCCCCATACAGACATTTGCCCCCATATAATGCTGCACATGGCCACATAAGATGCCCCATACAGATATTTGCCCCATATAATGCTGCGCATGGCCACATTAGATGCTCCATACAGACATTTGCCCCCATATAATGCTGCACATGGCCACATACGATGCTCCATACAGACATTTGCCCCGTATAATGCTCCACAAATGTGGATTATGGTCCCATAAGATGCTCCATACAGATATTTGCCCCCATATCATGCTTCACATGGCCCCATATAATGCTACACATGGCCGGATAAGATGCCCCATACAGATATTTGCCCCATATAATGCTGCACATGGCCACATAAGATGCCCCATACAGACATTTGCCCCCATATAATGCTGCACATGGCCACATAAGATGCCCCATACAGATATTTGCCCCCATATAATGCTGCACATGGCCACATAAGATGCCCCATACAGATATTTGCCCCCATATCATGCTGCACATGGACACATAAGATGCTCCATACAGATATTTGCCCCATATGCTGTTGCTGTGATTAAAAAAATAAAAAAATTACATACTCAACTCTCAGGACCCTTGCACTTGCTATATTCACCTGCTTCACGTTCCACCGCTGACCGCCGCTGTGTCTTCCCATCCTCTGCACCGACGTCCAGGCAGAGGGCGGCGCACACTAATCGCGTCATTGCGCCCTCTGACCTGAGCGTCACTGCGGAAGACACAGCGGCGCCGATGGTGGAACGAGGAGCAAGTGAATATCACGCACTGCCCCGTCATACTCACCTGCTCCTGGCGCGGTCCCTGCACGTCTATTCCCCGGCACTGCATTTTCTTCCTGTAGTGACGCGGTCGCCGTTACCACTTATTACAGTAATGAATTTGCGGCTCCACCCCTATGGGAGGTGGAGCTGCATATTCATTACTGTAATGAGCGGTACCATGTGACCGATCACTACAGGAAGAAGCTGCAGCGCCGGGGAAGCAGGGACCACGCCAGGAGCAGGTAAGTATAATTAGACAGCCCCCGCTCCCCTTCCCCTGCTGACCCCCGGGTATGACTCGAGTATAAGCCAAAAAGGGGACTTTCAGCCCAAAAAAGTGGGCTGAGAATCTCGGCTTATACTCAAGTATATACGGTAATTATATTTTAAAATATTTGGATTTTTAATGACCACGGAAAAATATAGTGTTCTTCTGTAAAATTCGAAAACTTATCAAGCAAAGGAAAATTGCAGTTTTTGTGTTTGTCAAAATTATAATTGGTTACTCAGGGGTTAAACAGGATAAATCTATTTATACAGAACATTCTCAAATGCAACACTGCTCTGAGAACAAAGGGCAATGTATTTGAACAAGTCACATGAATTTTATTTCTCCTCATGCTTTGTTACTGAAAAGAAAGATACCTAACTTCTTACCATTATCTTCTAATGACTTCATAGCTATCATGCTGCACATTTAAGGTGCATTTACACTGCACGTCTGATGCAATTGAGAGTTCGTAGGAATGGTCGTTCGTGATAATCATGCAGTGTAAACAGGCTAACGATTACCCGACAAATGAGCAAAATACTCTTATTTTGGGTGAAACACCATTCAACTCAATCACACCAGGATGATGTAGCCTCTGACAGTGACACCATCAGATTTGCTTTCTTAATTTTCACTCTCATAGTTGTGGTCTATGTATGATGTCAATTACAGGCTTCTCTCACCTTTATAAGTGAGAGAACTTGCACAATTGGTGGCTGACTAAATACTTTTTTCCCCCACTGTACTACACCAGAACAACTTCTTCCAGTTAATTTGTTGAAAGACGTGAACAGTCAGCCTTTGTTCTTGGATGACATAGGAGCAGAAAAGATAGAGGGCATGATTTTTATGCTAAGCTGTTTAACTGGCTATGGAATCCATGGTAGTAGGGGTACTGGAAGGTAGTAGCCCTCTGAGCCAGGGCACACCTTGAGATGTAATCAGACAGGGGGCTTGGAGCCCAGACCATTTCCTACACTGAGGCAAATGTCAGCTGAATCAGGGATGACGATGATGAGGATAATGATAACAATTCTGTGGTGGAAAAGATTTGGGAGCCAGGTGATGTATGGCTAATGTAGTCCATGAAGAGGTAGAAAAGAAGTGCACTTACCCGTTTTGGACCCGTTGAAGTGCTGAGGCACGAAACGGCCGTTGTCCGCTTTTTTTCACATCCCTCCCTGCACGCTTTGTAATATGTCCGAATAAATATTGTGACTACTATATACGGGTAAGTGCACTTCTTTTCTACCTCTTCATGGACTACAATGTATTACTTTGGAGGCTGCGCCCCGTTTCTATTGTAAAAGGTATTTTTTCATGCCGGCTCTCGTAGTGATTTGGGTTGTGTTACGTACAGAATCTAACTATATAGCAGCTGTGCGGAGAATCCTTTTCTGCTTTTGTTCATGATGTATGGCTAAATTAGCTAAGACAAACTCTGCTTTCTTGGAGTTCAGCTCTGGAGCAGGTTGTGTTGTGACTGTTGTTGATGATGGAGCCTTTACAACTGTGATGGAGATAATGATGATATGTGTAGGCATCTTATGTAGGGGAATTCTTTACTATGTTGCTGCAGGACCAGTTTGTTTCAGAATGCCAGTGGCGCTGTTGGAAAATAAGCTGGGTAAATCCTGGTGCAGATCAAATAGGAACTACATCTCTCCATTAGCATATGAAACAGCATTACCTGCTCATGTGGGGAAAGCAAAGTGACCAAGAAGATGAGCAACACTTTAGCTATCCTTTACCTTGTGATCAATTTTGTGGTAATGAGTCTGTACCCACAAGAAGAGCATTGTCATTGCCATCAGCCCCATCATTATCCTCACCTACTGCTTTCCCTACACTTCCTCCTCTATCTCCATTGCATCATTGGTTTTTCTTTTGTGTGCCTAAAAAACCTGTGTTCAGTCATCCAATTATGTGGAAATTGTACGCTCGCATGTCCATGTTCACTACAATGGATTGTACCTCCAGTTGCATAATAATTGCATGCCCTCAAGCACAATGGAGGTTACCTAGCTGCCATTATTTATTTACTTAAATGGCAACCCTGTCAGGTCTGGGCACAAAACGTATGTTCATCAATTTGTTTTATTCTTCTACAATGAAATCATCTTTGTAATTTTGGGTGAAATTCAATTTTATTGTGCCTGCATCTGGGGTAAATTGTCTGGTAACCCCCTGTTCCGGATTGTAAGAAAGGGCAAAATTATTGAAAATTATCAAAACAAAATAATTTGTCTTCTATGACTGCAATACTATTTACCAAAATTATAATTTTTTTCATAAATTGTTAAGATATTTTTGGGGTGGAGGGGGATTTGTGTATTATCAAGAAATTCTGCATTCTTTAATCAATGAAGCTTTTGCACATGTGACAGTTGATGACCATATGTCTGATCAGACAACACTTCCTGTAGCGTCACCACTTCCTGTAGCATCACCACTTCCTGTAGCGTCACCACTTCCTGTAGCGTCACCACTTCCTGTAGCGTCACCACTTCCTGTAGCGTCACCACTTCCTCACATGTGAAGCCCCTCTGCAAAGCAGGTCATAAAAGGGTAAATCTTTTAAAGTTGACAAACCAAAATTATTTCACTTCCATGACAGCAAAGTTGTACTACCTGAACAGCTCAGTCAGACCTGCATTGTGTACTTTCTCTAGCAGATACCCTGATCTCCGATTCCATGGACTTTTGACTCAGCAGTTTGGACCAGTGGAAAGCTGGTCCAGCTTCCAGTGTACTGTTAGAGAGGAGATTCGGAGGAGCTGGTGGCTTTGTCAAATCCAAGAAGACCAGGTTATCCATGCAATTGCTTAATCATTTTGTGATTGCTACCAAGGCTGAAGATTGCTGGCCCTACATTGTCAAACATCTCTTTACCTGCCAAGTCCAAATTCTCTATGGTGCGGCGTCTGCTGCTGCCACTGTCAAGCCAAGAAATCATCTGCTGGCTGTCTGCCACCGTGTTTTTAGATTGATGAATAGGCTGAATACTGATTTTAAACGTACTCTCGAGGGTACACAAACATAACCCAGTTTTCAAAATAGAGCTACTTGTTGTAAAGGCTTGATGACAAGCTTTGGCACTTTGAAAACAAGTAGCCTGCTCCATTATCATTGTTATTATTGTGCTTTGCTTATTTACAGTCATGGCCAGAAGTATTAACACCCCTGCAATTCTGTCAGATAATACTCAGTTTCTTCCTGAAAATGATTGCAAACACAAATTCTTTGGTATTATTATCTTCATTTAATTTGTCTTAAATGAAAAAACACAAAAGAGAATGAAGCAAAAAGCAAAACATTGATCATTTCACACAAAACTCCAAAAATGGGCCAGACAAAAGTATTGGCACCCTCAGCCTAATACTTGGTTGCACAACCTTTAGCCAAAATAACTGCGACCAACCACTTCCGCTAACCATCAATGAGTTTCTTACAAAGCTCTGCTGGAATTTTAGACCATTCTTCTTTGGCAAACTGCTCCAGGTCCCTGATATTTGAAGGGTGCCTTCTCCAAACTGCCATTTTTAGATCTCTCCACAGGTGTTCTATGGGATTCAGGTCTGGACTCATTGCTGGCCACCTTTGAAGTCTCCAGTACTTTCTCTCAAACCATTTTCTAGCGCTTTTTGAAGTGTGTTTTGGGTCATTGTCCTGCTGGAAGACCCATGACCTCCGAGGGAGACCCAGCTTTCTCACACTGGGCCCTACATTATGCTGCAAAATTTGTTGGCAGTCTTCAGACTTCATAATGCCATGCACACGGTCAAGCAGTCCAGTGCCAGAGGCAGCAAAGCAACCCCAAAACATCAGGGAACCTCCGCCATGTTTGACTGTAGGGACCGTGTTCTTTTCTTTGAATGCCTCTTTTTTTCTCCTGTAAACTCTATGTTGATGTCTTTGCCCAAAAGGCTCTACTTTTGTCTCATCTGACCAGAGAACATTCTTCCAAAACGTTTTAGGCTTTTTCAGGTAAGTTTTGGCAAACTCCAGCCTGGCTTTTTTATGTCTCGGGGTAAGAAGTGGGATCTTCCTGGGTCTCCTACCATACAGTCCCTTTTTAGTCAGACCTATATGAATAGTACGGGTTGACACTTTTGTACCCTCGGACTGCAGGGCAGCTTGAACTTGTTTAGATGTTAGTCGAGGTTCTTTATCCAACATCCGCACAATCTTGCGTTGAAATCTCTTGTCAATTTTTCTTTTTCGTCCACATTTAGGGAGGTTAGCCACAGTGCCATGGGCTTTAAACTTTTTGATGACACTACGCACGGTAGACACAGGAACATTCAGGTCTTTGGAGATGGACTTGTAGCCTTGAGATTGCTCATGCTTCCTCACAATTTGGTTTCTCAAGTCCTCAGACAGTTCTTTGGTCTTCTTTCTTTTCTCCATGCTCAATGTGGTACACACAAGGACACAGGACAGAGGTTGAGTCAACTTTAATCCATGTCAACTGGCTGCAAGTGTGATTTAGTTATTGCCAACACCTGTTAGGTGCCACAGGTAAGTTACAGGTGCTGTTAATTACACAAATTAGAGAAGCATCACATGATTTTTCAAACAGTGCCAATACTTTTGTCCACCCCCTTTTTTATGTTTGGTGTGGAATTATATCCAATTTGGCTTTAGGACAATACTTTTTGTGTTTTTTCATTTAAGGCAAATTAAATGAAGATAATAATACCAAATAATTTGTGTTTGTAATCATTTTCAGGAAGAAAATGAGTATTATCTGACAGAATTGCAGGGGTGTTAATACTTTTGGCCATGACTGTAGAGCTGTCATTTTCCGCAGTACCATTTCAGACATTATCATCGTTGGCCACAATGGGGCTCACAATCTATATTCCCTATCAGTATGACTTAGGAGTGTGCAACCCTTCAAAAACATCATATGTAGAGGTTCACACTCTGACGCGGATGCCTGTGCTAAGCCCGCATCTTTTCCGGCACATGACAGCTGATTTGATCAGCTGACATGTGGCCCTAACAGCCGCGGGTGGAATTGTGATCCACCCACAGATGTTAACATGATGAATTAATTAATCTCTCACAGCGGAATTTATCATGATCGCACTCTACCCATCAGTGCCCCTGTCACATGATCGCCTGGTGCCAGTGGGTTGGCATGACAATCTGAGATTTATTGGAGACCCCTGTGGTTGTCATTGCTGATCTGATATGAGCGCCGCCCTTGTGGCCGGTGTTCATAGCAGATGAGCATTTCTGCTACACATAGCAGAGCTGAAGCATGCAATGAGAAGATTGCTGCCTCCGGTCTCCTAAGGAGACTATTAAAGCAAATAAAAAGTGTAAAAAAAGGTTGAACAAAAAATAACCTATACATGTCTGGTATCTGTGAACTTGAAATGACTTGGAGAATCATAAATGCAGGTCAGTTATAGCATTTAGTGAACATGATTTAAAAAATTGTGGAATTGCACTTTTTTTTGCAATTTCACCACACTGAATTATTTTTTTCCCACTTTCCAGTACATTATTTGGTAAAATCAATGGTGTTGTTCAAGCATACAACGCGTCTCACAAAAAATAAGCCCTCGCCCGCTCATTTTGATAGAAAAATAAAAAAGTTATTGCTCTGGGAAGAAGGGGGGAGAAAACGAAAAAAGAAAATGGCCTGGGATAGAAGGGAATAAATCACATTATTTGTGATATTAAAAATATCCCACTGTTAACTAGTAAAGCAATTAGCAAAAAGTAAAAAATAAAAATAAAACACAAGAAATGGCTAAAAAATAAAAAACATGAAAAAACTCTGGACATCTTGACGTGTTTCTTAAAGTGAACCTGTTGATAGGATTTTGCTAAGTAAATTACAAGCTGCCATGTTATCGTTGATACACTGATTAAAATGATACCTGGGGTGAAGAAATCCATCTTGTGGTTCTTGTGTAATCACTGTGAGAAGTTTTCCGTTAATGATATGCCGTACTCTGGGGCAGGACAGTAGGCAGAGTCTTATCTTCCTGCTCTAAGCCAGAGAAACCAAGAAAGACCTGCCCACAGGCCGCCCCGAAGCACAAACAGTCTGTCTCTTTCTGTCTCTATGATAAGGAACATGTTTGTGCTTTGGGACGGCCAGTGGGCAGGTCTTTCCTTGGTTTCTCCGGCTTAGAGTAGGAATATAAGACTCTGCCTACAGTCCTGCTCTGGAGCATGGGCATACCATTAACGGAAAACTTCTAACATTGATTACACAAGAACCACAAGACAGATTTCTTCACCCCAGGTATCATTTTAATCAGTGCAAGAGCGACAACCTGACAATGTCTGTAGGTTAATTAGCAAAATCCTGCTGAGAGGTTAACTTTAAGTAAATAAACTTGAATGTGGAGGAAGTTTTAGGCTGTGTTCATGCAATGCAATATGTTTTCTTGCTGGAATTTTCCAAATCGTGGTTTTGAAGAAAAAAAAATTGCAACTGTTTACTTCACAATTACTAAAGATCGCAGCAAATAATGGAGTGTTTTCACATCATGTAAACATGGTCTTATGTTCTCTTTAAATTTATATTATATTTATATATATCCTGAAGACCCACCTCTTCCGACAAGCCTACAACCTGCAGTAACCACCGATTGACCAAATCGCTGCATGACCAGCTCTACGCTCGCCTACTGTATCCTCACCCATCCCTTGTAGATTGTGAGCTTTCGCGGGCAGGGTCCTCTCTCCTCCTGTACCAGTTATGACTTGTATTGTTTAAGATTATTGTACTTGTTTTTATTATGTATACCCCTCCTCACATGTAAAGCGCCATGGAATAAATGGCGCTATAACAATAAATAATAATAATAATAATAATTAAGAATATTTGCAGAAAGCAGACATATTTTGGCTTTCATTCAACTGGAAAAAAAGTACTTTTTTATTTTAACTGTCTGCAGTATTTATAGTAATTCCCTTCATGATCAAACATCACAAAAACTGAGACATAAAAAAAAATGACAATTTCCACAGTGGAAATCTTCTGCAGCAGCTACAACTCGAGGAAGTACGAAAAGGCATTCATGCTGCTGCAATGTTATTTTTTGCACAGTGAACTCTATTATTTTATTATAGAAATTAAGCCGAGATAATAGAGAACTAATGAATATAACGTAACATTGAAAATCAGGAGCTTACCGTGTGATTCTGTGCAGGCAGCCGGCAATGTGTTGTCAGCTCAGCAGCATATGGTATATGCTCAGTTTCTGGCATAATGTGCTAGATCAACAAGAATAACCTGCCCTACTTATTTAGTACACACCTGAATTACTTTAACGCTTTTCCCCACAAGGCATACCTGGGGTAAATTGCTATGCTTTTCTTAAAAGGCTATGGGCACTCTTGAAATTGAATATAGGATTTTTTTTTTTTTTACATCTGACAGTGGTAATCTTTAGTCAGAGCTGGTTTTAGATAAAATGTAGCTCTCTGCAAAAAAATAAAAGTGTGGCCCTCAATGCTAACATATTGCTGCCTCAAAGAAATATTTATGTTGTATTTACACAAGTTGATTTCAGACCATTAAACGGGAACAATAGACAATATTCAAGTAGTTCGGTGCTCGTTTACTGGCCTCTTTACACAGGCTGGCGAAGAATTAAGGGGGTAGAATGATCTCTAATAGGACGCTCTGTCCCTATAAGTATCATATGTTATCGGCAGCACATCTCCTGATGACACAGGCAAGGTGCTGCTGAGAACAATCATTTTTGTTCCAGCATAAATTACCCAATAAGCCGATGAATGAGCATCATTTTGCTAGTTCTTTTGGTGATTGCTGGCTCTCTCATCTGCAGTACAGGTGTTAATAAGCATAGATACTACAGTTGGGTGAACCCGAACAGTAAAGTTCAGCTATTGTACTGAACATCTACTGTTCGGGCACAGACACCGAACATGGACTACACCAGGAACACAAGTGTTGCATGTCAGCACAGCAAACACTGCTTCTGATCGGTGGTAAAATCATTACTGCTGGTCAGACAGCCACGGTTCCCATGTTGTCAAATGACAGTGTGAGCCCACAGCTGTGATTGAAAGTATAAAGTTTACCTCTGGTCACTGGCGTGGGCTGATGGGATTACTGCTCCCATCAGCCTTCACCTGCTGCTGCTAATAACAGCAAGAGGAGGTGCGGCTGATGGGAGTATTCATCAGCCAATGCCTGCTCTCTAAATGAATAATTTACTAAAAAAGGCATAGGTTCAACTGTATTTTTGATAACCAACACAGGCAAAACTCACTGTCAGCTTTAGCAAGGCTGGTTATCAAAAATAGTGCTCCCCATGCTGTGTTTTTTAATTATTTAAATAAATAATAATAAAAAAAAAATGGGGTGCTCCCTCATTTTTTAACTGTTCAGCAGAAACCCGCGAAACTGAACATCCAATGGTCCACCCATCTCTACTTACCATATGACTAAGTAATGACATAAATGTGAAAAAGGACCGAAAACGTGACTAATGGACACCCGGCAGTGAGGAACTTTATAAACGTAATGTCCCGCTCAAAGAAAAGGGACGCCATGCCCTTATTTACAAAGTGAAAAAAACTGAATCAAAAAACGAAAGAAATGAACTTTAATATAAGTCGGTGTGCATGCAGCATGTAAGCGCATGTTCACACAGGCCACTAAATAGATAAAACCAAAGATAAAAACAAAATGAGCATATACCCTGCAGTAAAGAAATAGCAATAGAGCATTAAAAACAATATAGGGTAATTGATTATCATAATCTTGATTAAAAAAAATGTAAAACTAATCCCACCACGTCACGGTGACCCTACTTGGGATTGTCCTAACCTCTAGTATAAAAATCTTACCATATGTCTAATAACATAAATGTGAATAAGGGCCATGAAGAATTGAGACCTCGACTAATGTTTAGGAGTTGCTGTTCCTGCCAATTTGACCTGCATGTACCTTGAGTATGGGATTCTGACATTTTTTGCTCTCAGCCAAGAGATGGACAGAATTCTCATTCATTCATATGGAAGTTTTGATTTCCTTTCCATAAAAAGCAGAATGCAATTGTGCTCCTTTCATGAGATTAACTGTGGGTCCCATTGATGAGATCAGAGTCTGCTATACATGTATTTCATAGCCTGTGGATATGGCATAAATGTATGAGATGGGAATATCCCTTTAAGGGTAAATTCAGACATGGTGGATTTCAGGTGCATATTCAACACCACATACAGCAATTTATAGTACAATACATATGGGTGGGTTATTTCACGTCAGCAAAAAAAAAAACTATCGATCCGATTCATCATTACATTTGCGCCTTTTCTTTTGTCCAAATTTTGGAGTTTTTTGACTGTTTTTCATTTTCACCTAATTCTTCAGTTCATTTGTGCCCTTTTAAAAGTCGATTTTTATCTTTTTTCATGTGTTTTGTTTTTTTAATGTTCAGCATTGTGGGTAGTATTTAGGGCTTCCAGATATATCAATCACGAGTTCTTAAAAAAAGTAAAAAATTGACGAAAAAGTATTCCAAGCTTCCCCCTTGAGTGATTTTTCTGTACGCTAGATAATTTTGCCTATTACAGAGGAAAAAGCAACTTTCTGAGCATTTTTGATTTTGCTCAAAATTTATTTACCACTTACTTTTGAAGAATATTAAGCACAGAAAAAAAATCAATGAATGCGGGAAAAAAAAAAACAGTGGCGTAAAAAATAAATAAACAAAGACAAATTAAGAATTGTGTCCTATGTGTGAAAAAAGCATAAATCAATATTCCAAAGATATAAAAAAAAATGCCTCCTGCCCCCGTTTGAGTCCTGGGGAAATTGAGTAAAAGGAAAAAAATCAATGGGTTTGTGGCACCAAAGGGTAATTTTACATAGGTATCTTTCAGCCTTAGGTTGGTCTTGAATTGTTCCTAAAGCCGGATTTACGTGAGGGTATTTCACAGTCCATAAATGGTCCATAAAGTCCAGACTAACCGTGGGACTCCTAAAATCTTAATTGGAGCCTCAAAAAAATATATCAGGCTGTAAAGTCCAGACTAACCGTGGTACTCCTAAAATCTTAATTGGAGCCTCAAAACAATATATCAGGCTGTAAATTTGGGTTTGGTCACAATACAATTCAATTTTAAGAGCTTTTCTTACACGTCACGGTCATGCTATGGATTCTTCCCCATTTATCAGCCAAAAGCATGGAAGGTCCTGGTAAAGAAAAGCAAAATGTAACAATTTTTTCCGTGTCAGCACACCCTCAGAGCATATTTAATTCTATTCTGTAGAATTCATAGTCCCATGCAAAGCCATTTATAGTTGGTATGTAACAAAGCATTCATCACATTTCTGCACCTGCTTCTTTTCCCACCGTGCCATTTTTCATTGTTTTGCTTCCGATTTATCATCTGCGACTTCCAGAGTCATACCTTTTTACACTTTTTTTTTATCATCACAGCCTCATGTGGGTTTGCTTATTCCACCCACAGCTCTTTGGGGCACATGTCAGCTGTTCAAAACAGCTGACATGTGCCGGGAAAGATGTGGGCTCACTGCCAGAGTCCACATCAAAGGAGGGAGTCTGACATCGGCGTAAATGTACGCCCAATGTTGGAAATGGGTTAACTTTATTCTGCAGGTCAGTACTATTGCTGCCATACCATTTACTATATTTTTACTTTCTTGTTTCACTAATTTTAAAATACATTTTTAAAAAAATCTTTAAAATTAGGTTTGTCTTACAAATAGTGTAACCCAATTTTTTGTACTCCATCCCCACCTCCGCTGCCCCAATTGATAAAGCTTGGTGAAATCTTTATTTTTCTTTTCTTTTCCAGGATGAGTTGTAGTTTTTATTGGTACGCAAAACTTTTTGATCTTTTTTTAATGCCAATTTTGAGGCAATACAAAGGAATAGGGAAACAACTGCGAATCCCAAGGGTGCTGCCATATCTTAGTCATAAATGAGCCTATCAAGTTCAGGTCAGGAGACCCCCAGCACAGGGACGGACATACCATTGGTGCAACCTGTGCGGCCACACGGTCCAAGAGGTAAGGGGCTACTACCACCTCAAAAGCAGGTAGAATCAAGTATTAAGATAAGCTGGTGTCCACTCCTGCCGCCTCTAGTCTTGGACCGTGACACAGAGATGAGTGAATGCTGCCTTATATTTTCTTGCGCTGTGCATTTTTTCTTTTTAGCAATTATTCCCTTTTCTGAGGAGGAATTGGAAGAGGAGGAGAAAGAAGAAGGGGAAAGGGAAAGAGAAGGGGAAGGGGAAGGAGAAGGGGAAGGCGAGAAGGGGAAGGTAAGAAGGGGAAGGAGAAGGGGAAGGAGAAGGAGAAGGAGAAGGGGAAGGAGAAGGAGAAGGGGAAGGGCAAGGAGGAGAAGGGGAAGGATCAGATTTCTTATTTGCACCCACAGAAGCCAAAGGGGAATCACTTTCTGTGCATGGTGGATAAGTTTTTAGCCTTGTTATTTTACAGGAATATGACTGAAGCGGGACCAAACACAACAGTTACTTGTTTATATTTGTCTTTTCCCAGTATTTCAATGAAATATTAATTTATTTCCTTTAAATTTGTCCCAATTGCATCTTCGAAATAAGATAATTAGAGCTCATTCAGACATCTGTTTTTCTCAGACGGGTGTTATCAGTATTTTTCATTCATAGAACTTGCACGTAGCATAGCAGTTTATGGGGTTGTTCACATAACCAATTTTTTTTTTGCAGAATGACTCATGGGCGGACATACCGCCTGTTTAACCTGTGCCCAGAGAGGGAGGGGGCCCCCGACGGGCATTCAAAGCAATGAATGTAAATGACAGCTGGCGGTAATATTACTGCTAACAGGAGAAGCAGGGGGGCCCGCTCTGCTGCACGCATGTGATATGACAGTTAAATGGGCCCCCCTCCTCACCTGCTAGCATATATTATGCTGCTGTCCAGCCAGCTGTCACTGCTGCGGTCTGCGGTGAGGGGACAGGTAGCAGACGTTGGACCAAGAAAAGAGGAGGGAGGAGGAGGGAGGAGGAGGGTGAAGGAGGGCCTCTCAGTCACAGTGAGTCACTGAAGCTTGCTCTCAGGGGTGGGATTCAGCCGGTTCTCCCCGGTTCAATGGAACCGCTTGTTAAAAAAGCAGCTGGTTCCCCGAACGAGGGAGATTCAGAGCCGCGATCCAGTACCACACCTCCCAACCTTCCCGTATATCGCTAAGGAGTCCCGATTTGAGAGTGCCCCGTGTGCCCCCGCTACGAGGTGTACAGAGTGGAGCCGTGTGTGTATGAGGTGTACAGAGTGGAGCCGTGTGTGCAGGACTGGAGGCATGGGCAGAATGTAGATACGGGGCATGATTGGAGACACGGGGCAGAATGAAAGACACGGGGCAGGATTGGAGACAGATCGTGCAGGATCATGGGGCAGGATGGATACGATGGAGACTGATGGGGCAGGATGGGGAGATCATATGAGGTAGAATGGGTACTCATGAGTGCAGGATGCGAGAACATATGGCTGGAGCCAGGAATGAGATACACAGGGCCAGGATGGGGAATTTTATTATTACCATAGGGGCTAATTAAGGGATATTATTACTGCAGTGATGTACTGTATTTATTTTATTTTTTGAGTATACTGTTTTAAATGGGGGGCGGTCCTGTTGCTGTGCAGAGTGACACTATATCGCCTTTTTTTCTTCATGTGGTGTAATGTAGAAGTTGTTAAAAATTAAGTAATGTGTTCTGCAAGCGGAGCTTGAGATAACTGTGTTATTTCCTGCAGAAACGAGTTGAGTCCTGGCTGGAAGAAATGATGGCGGTCTGTGCTGGATGAAAGATGAAGGACTTTACCTAGAGACGTCACTGGTGAGTCAGTGTTACCTATACACTGACACTATACACTGTATACTATACACAGAGGTCCTGTGTACAATGTCAACAGTGATCACTGTTTTACCTAAACATTATATACAGAGCTCCTGTGTAAAATACCACCAGTGATCTCTGTATTACCTCTACACAGACACTGCATACTAAGTACAGATCTCCTGTGAATACTGGCACTTATAGTGATAGTATTGTGCTTTGTTTTTTTTATTACTGATCAGTATCGTAGTATTCAGTCACTATATAGTGGTAATATGTGGTCTGGAAATGGTGTTGCGGTATTTGTCCCTTGTATGTGCTATTTGGTCACCAAGTGGTGGTAATATGTGGTCTTGACATGGTGTGGTGGTATTTGTTCCTTGTATGTGATATTATTCGATCAATGTGGTTGTAATTTGTGGTCTGGTCATGGTGCGGTGGTATTTGTTCCTTGTATGTGATATTAGTCATTTTAAAAATTGAAAAATAAATCAAAATATACCTAAATTGTATTGCATATTTTAACTAATATTTAATAGGTTACAGTAGAGTAGGGCCCGGCCATTTTTCTGGAATAATCTGGTTCAGGTATATCATGACCCCCGTCACATGACCCCATTACATGACCCCCGTCACATGACCACGTCACATGACCGAGGGGGCCCACAGTGTCTGAACAGCCCGGGGCCCTGGCTACCCTTAATCCACCCCTGGTGGCCATTATACAGTATGGAGCACTGTGTGGCCATATTTTTTGTTTATAATTATTGTTTATGAAACCGTGTGATCAGCAATGCTAAATGGCTGTGGTTGGGATGTGGATATGGGTGTGACTAGTTGTGAAATGGGTGTGGTCAGAGGCGTGGCTTAAGATTTGCTGTGGCGCGCTGCGCGCACCACAAACTTCACCCTCTTTCTCTGTTGTGAATTCTGTTGTCGGGCTCCCTCCTGTGGTCATGAATGGTACTTCGGCTGGTTCTGTCCATGGACTTCCTCTGGTGGGTGTTTCTGAGTTTCCTTTCACAGGTGACGAGGTTAATTCGTTAGCTGCTGCTCTATTTAACTCCACTTAGATCTTTGCTCCAGGCCACCTGTCAATGTTCCAGTATTGGTCTAGTTCACTCCTGGATCGTTCTTGTGACCTGTCTTCCCATCAGAAGCTAAGTTCCAGCTTGTATTTCTTTGGTTTGCTATTTTTCTGTCCAGCTTGCTATTTATTTTGTTGTCTTGCTTGCTGGAAGCTCTGGGACGCAGAGGGAGCGCCTCCGCACCGTGAGTCGGTGCGGAGGGTCTTTTTGCGCCCTCTGCGTGGTCTTTTTGTAGGTTTTTGTGCTGACCGCAAAGTAACCTTTCCTATCCTCGGTCTGTTCAGTAAGTCGGGCCTCACTTTGCTTAATCTATTTCATCTCTGTGTTTGTATTTTCATCTTTACTCACAGTCATTATATGTGGGGGGCTGCCTTTTCCTTTGGGGAATTTCTCTGAGGCAAGGTAGGCTTTATTTTTCTATCTTCAGGGCTAGCTAGTTTCTTAGGCTGTGCCGAGTTGCATAGGGAGCGTTAGGCGCAATCCACGGCTATTTCTAGTGCGGTTGATAGGTTTAGGGATTGCGGTCAGCAGAGTTCCCACGTCCCAGAGCTCGTCCTTTATTATCAGTAACTATCAGGTCATTCCATGTGCTCTTAACCACCAGGTCCATTATTGTCCTGACCACCAGGTCATAACAGTACAGGTGGCCCAAAGTACTAATGCATCTCAATAGAGGGATAAGAGAAGTTCTGAGACCATTTTTTTTTCTTTGCAGTGTGTTTTGTCTCAATTTTCCCCTTTACCTCTGGGTGGTTCAGGACACTGGTGTAAACATGGACATTCAAGGTCTGTCCTCTTGGATGGATAATCTCACTACAAGGATACAAAACATTCAAGATTTTGTGGTTCAGAATCCGATGTCAGAGCCTAGGATTCCTATTCCTGATTTGTTTTTTGGGGATAGATCTAAGTTCTTGAATTTCAAAAATAATTGTAAATTGTTTCTTGCCTTGAAACCTCGCTCCTCAGGTGACCCTGTTCAACAAGTAAAGATCATTATTTCTTTGTTACGTGGGGACCTCAAGACTGGGCATTTTCCCTTGCGCCACGAGATCCGGCATTGCGTGATGTTGATGCGTTTTTCCTGGCGCTTGGATTGCTTTATGACGAACCTAATTCAGTGGATCAGGCAGAGAAAATCTTGCTGGCTCTGTGTCAGGGTCAGGATGAAGCGGAGATATATTGTCAGAAGTTTAGAAAGTGGTTTGTGCTCACTCAGTGGAATGAATGTGCCCTGGCAGCAATCTTCAGAAAGGGTCTCTCTGAAGCCCTTAAGGATGTCATGGTGGGGTTTCCCATGCCTGCTGGTCTGAATGAGTCTATGTCCTTGGCCATTCAGATCGATCGACGCTTGCGTGAGCGTAAAGCTGTGCACCATTTGGCGGTACTATCTGAGCATGGGCCTGAGCCTATGCAATGTGATAGGACTTTGACCAGAGCTGAACGGCAAGAACACAGACGTCGGAATGGGCTGTGTTTTTACTGTGGTGATTCCACTCATGCTATCTCCGATTGTCCTAAGCGCACTAAGCGGTTCGCTAGGTCTGCCACCATTGGTACGGTACAGTCTAAATTTCTATTGTCTGTTACTCTGATTTGCTCTTTGTCATCCTATTCTGTTATGGCATTTGTGGATTCAGGCGCTGCCCTGAATTTGATGGACTTGGAGTATGCTAGGCGCTGTGGTTTTTTCTTGGAGCCCTTGCAGTATCCTATTCCATTGAGAGGAATTGATGCTACGCCTTTGGCCAAGAATAAGCCTCAGTACTGGACCCAATTGACCATGTGCATGGCTCCTGCACATCAGGAGGATATTTGCTTTCTGGTGTTGCATAATCTGCATGATGTGGTCGTTTTGGGGTTGCCATGGCTACAGGTTCATAATCCAGTATTGGACTGGAAATCTATGTCTGTGTCCAGCTGGGGTTGCCAGGGGGTACATGGTGATGTTCCATTTTTGTCTATTTCGTCTTCCACTCCTTCTGAAGTTCCAGAGTTTTTGTCGGATTATCGGGATGTATTTGATGAGCCCAAAGCCAGTGCCCTCCTCATAGGGATTGCGATTGTGCTATTAATTTGATTCCTGGTAGTAAGTTTCCTAAGGGCTGATTGTTCAATTTATCTGTGCCAGAACACGCCGCTATGCGGAGTTATATAAAGGAATCCTTGGAGAAAGGCCATATTCGCCCGTCGTCATCACCGTTAGGAGCAGGGTTCTTTTTTGTGGCCAAGAAGGATGGTTCTTTGAGACCTTGTATTGATTACCGCCTTCTTAATAAAATTACAGTCAAATTTCAGTATCCTTTGCCGTTGCTGTCTGATTTGTTTGCTCATATTAAAGGGGCTAGTTGGTTCACCAAGATAGATCTTCGAGGGGTGTATAATCTTGTGCGTATTAAACAAGGCGATGAATGGAAAACAGCATTTAATACGCCCGAGGGCCATTTTGAGTACCTGGTTATGCCATTCGGGCTTTCCAATGCTCCATCAGTATTTCAGTCCGTTATGCATGACATCTTCTGAGAGTACCTGGATAAATTCCTGATTGTGTATTTGGATGATATTTTGGTCTTTTCGGATGATTGGGAGTCTCATGTGAAGCAGGTCAGAATGGTGTTCCAGGTCCTTCATGCGAATTCCTTGTTTGTGAAGGGGTCAAAGTGTCTCTTTGGAGTTCAGAAGGTTTCATTTTTGGGGTTCATTTTTTCCCCTTCTACTATCGAGATGGACCCTGTTAAAGTCCAGGCCATTTACGATTGGACTCAGCCGACATCTGTGAAGAGCCTGCAAAAGTTCCTGGGCTTTGCTAATTTTTATCGGTGCTTCATCGCTAATTTTTCTACTGTTGCTAAACCGTTGACTGATTTGACCAAGAAGGGTGCTGATGTGGTCAATTGGTCTTCTGCGGCTGTAGAGGCTTTTCAGGAGTTGAAGCGTCGTTTTTCTTCTGCCCCTGTGTTGTGCCAGCCAGATGTTTCGCTTCCGTTTCAGGTTGAGGTTGATGCTTCTGAGATTGGAGCAGGGGCAGTTTTGTCGCGAAGAAGTTCTGATGGCTCGGTGATGAAGCCATGTGCTTTCTTTTCTAGAAAGTTTTTGCCTGCTGAGCGTAACTATGATGTTGGTAATCGTGAATTGTTGGCCATGAAGTGGGCATTCGAGGAGTGGCGTCATTGGCTGGAAGGAGCCAAGCATCGCGTGGTGGTGTTGACAGATCACAAGAATTTGACTTATCTTGAGTCTGCCAAATGGTTGAATCCGAGACAGGCTCGATGGTCGTTATTTTTCTCCCGTTTTGATTTTGTGGTTTCGTACCTTCCGGGCTCTAAGAATGTGAAGGCTGATGCCCTGTCAAGGAGTTTTGTGCCTGACTCTCCGGGTGTTCCTGAGCCGGCGGGTATTCTCAAAGAGGGGGTAATTTTGTCTGCCATCTCCCCTGATTTGCGGCGGGTGCTGCAAAAATTTCAGGCTGATAGACCTGACCATTGCCCAGCAGAGAAACTGTTTGTCCCTGATAGATGGACTAGTAGAGTTATCTCTGAGATTCATTGTTCAGTGTTGGCTGGGCATCCTGGAATCTTTGGTACCAGAGATTTGGTGGCTAGATCCTTTTGGTGGCCGTCTTTGTCACGGGATGTGCGTTCTTTTGTGCAGTCCTGTGGGACTTGTGCTCGGGCTAAGCCCTGCTGTTCTCGTGCCAGTGGGTTGCTTTTGCCCTTGCCGGTCCCGAAGAGGCCCTGGACGCATATTTCTATGGATTTTATTTCGGATCTCCCCGTCTCTCAAAAGATGTCGGTCATTTGGGTGGTTTGTGATCGCTTTTCTAAGATGGTCCATTTGGTACCTTTGTCTAAATTGCCTTCCTCCTCTGATTTGGTGCCATTATTTTTCCAGCATGTGGTTCGTTTACATGGTATCCTGGAGAACATCGTTTCTGACAGAGGTTCCCAGTTTGTTTCAAGCTTTTGGCGATCCTTTTGTGCTAGGATGGGCATTGATTTGTCTTTTTCCTCGGCTTTCAATCCTCAGACAATTGGCCAAACCGAACGAACTAATCCAACTTTGGAAACATATCTGAGATGCTTTGTTTCTGCTGATCAGGATGATTGGGTGTCCTTTTTGCCTAGACAACCAAAAAGAACACAATATCCTAAAAAAATACTTTATTGATAATATCTAAAATTATAATAGAGAAAAATATACTTAAATGTATGCTACCAACATCAACCACCTGGGTTCGGGTAAGGTAGGAAAAAAAATGTAGGAAGTGGTAACAAATGTATTCCTGAAGCAGTCCCTGTTAGGTGGCCCTAGAATATCTTACACCTACCTAACAGCGGAGGTTGGCACCCTAAATAGCGATGTGGCGCCCCCGCTCCACGTCGACTGTCCCTTCTTGCCCTAACTGGGCCCTACCAACTACCCAAGCCCAGGAGCCCCACAGACATACACACAAATTGACCAGAAAGGTCACACTAACCAAAAACATGAAAAAAATTGTGAAAAAAAAAGTGAAAAAAGTGTAACAAAGCCTACTAAAAAACCGCAGCAAAGGAATAGTGCTGCGTAAAAGTCCACTAAATTACATGTACCCCAAGGCTATATCAGCCAAACTGGTATATATATTGCTCGAAAAAATAAAAATGAATAATAATATACAAGCAGCAATCAAAAACCAGAGTTATGGGGTACAGTAGAGCACCAATCTCCTGTGCTCATAAATGCTTCAGAGGTCATAAAAAATAATAAGAACCCCTAGTATTAATACTCATATGTCACTATCTTTGTTAGTACATGACCCACAAGTCATAAGCGGCAGACCTATACCTAGCACCCATACAAGAGGTAACTTCCTAGACTAAGTGTCTAAGATACGAAAATAGCAGATATATCAGCTTACTCAAAGGGTGTTCAAATGTTTAGATGTTATATAAATGTACATCCTAGATACCAAATGAATTCAGCATAAGATGTCAGATATAAAAAAATGAGCAAAATATTCAACAAAAAAGAAGAAAAAATGATCAAACACAAATGAAAAAATGAACACTATGCCAGGTATCACGTATAGTGTCTCTCATTTAGACTGGGCCCATATGTAAGCAAGCCCCACGTAGCTGAGGCCAATCCCTCAATACCATCTCTTTTATAAATGCTATACTAGATACGAGCCCTTTCGTCTGGGAGATGTTTGGTGTCACATATGATGTCTCTCATTTAGATTGGGCCAATATATGAAAAAGCCCAACACACCTGAGGCCAATCCCTCATTCTTTGCATATAGGTAAATGCTATACTCCGTTCTGTGAGAGCTTATTGGGATGGGTGATATATAAATTTGCACCCTAGGTACCATACAGGCTCAGCATCAGATATAGAAACTAAAAAATAAATAAAATATGAAACTAAACAAAACCAAATACCGTATATACTCGAGTATAAGCCGAGATTTTCAGCCCAAATTTTAGGGCTGAAAGTGCCCCCCTCGGCTTATACTCGAGTCACGGTAGCGGTGGGGTCGGCAGGTGAGGGGCTGAGGGCGCTGAGGCATACTTACCTAGTCCCAGCGATCCTCGCGCTGTCCCTGCCGTCCCACGGGCTTCTGTGCTGCAGCTTCTTCCTCTCTTCAGCGGTCACGTGGGACCGCTCATTACAGAAATGAATAAGCGGCTCCACCTCCCATAGGGGCGGAGCCGCTTATTCATTTCTCTAATCAGCGGTGCCGGTGACCGCTGATAGAGAAAGAAGCTGCGGCACCGAAGACCAGGCAGAGGGACAGCGCGAGGATCGCCAGGACTAGGTGAGTATAGCATATTCACCTGTCCTCGTTCCAGCCGCCGAGCGTCGCTCCATCTTCCCGGCCGGCGCCTCCATCTTCCCGGCGTCTGCGCTCTCTGACTGATCAGGCAGAGGGCGCGATGACGCATATAGTGTGCGCGGCGCCCTCTGCCTGATCAGTCAGAGCAGAGACGCCGGGAAGATGGAGTCGCCGGAACGAGACGCTGGGAGCTGCAATCAAGGGAGGTGAGTATGTGTTTTTTTTTTTTTATTGTAGCAGCGGCAGCACAGATTAATGTGGAGCATCTATGGGGCACAGTGAACGGTGCAGAGCACCGTATAAGGCACAGCTAGGGGGCACAATGAACGGTGCAGAGCACCGTATAAGGCACAGCTAGGGGGCACAATGAACGGTGCAGAGCACCGTATAAGGCACAGCTAGGGGGCACAATGAACGGTGCAGAGCACCGTATAAGGCACAGCTAGGGGGCACAATGAACAGTGCAGAGCACCGTATAAGGCACAGCTAGGGGGCACAATGAACGGTGCAGAGCACCGTATAAGGCACAGCTAGGGGGCACAATGAACGGTGCAGAGCACCGTATAAGGCACAGCTAGGGGGCACAGTGAACGGTGCAGAGCACCGTATATGGCACAGCTAGGGGGCACAATGAACGGTGCAGAGCACCGTATAAGGCACAGCTATGGGGCACAGTGAACGGTGCAGAGCACTGTATATGGCACAGCTAGGGGGCACAGTGAACGGTGCAGAGCACTATATGGGGCACAGCTATGGGGAAATATGAATGGTGTAGAGCACTATATGGCACAGCTATGGGGAAATAATGATCTATTTTTATTTTTGAAATTCACCGGTAAATGCTGCATTTCCACCCTAGGCTTATACTCGAGTCAATAAGTTTTCCCAGTTTTTTGTGGCAAAATTAGGGGGGTCGGCTTATACTCGGGTCGGCTTATACTCGAGTATATACGGTAATCAAAAACAAATGAAAACATGTCTGCTATATCAGGTATCACATATGGCGTCTCTCATTTTAATTGGACCTATACATATAGGAGCCCAAGACGCCTGAGGCCTGAGGCGATAAATCCACTTCCTGAGCCATTGCTGCTACACCCTAATTTATCCCCTGATGAGCCCCTATACTGGGAAGGGGCGAAACGCGTAGGGATGGCGAGATGGGACGAACTATGTCACATACTCAGATAAGTTTTTCCATTTTTTCAGTCATGGCAGACCGAACTTAGCACTTACTTATAAGAAAGTAATGAGGGATTGGCCTCAGGCGTCTTGGGCTCCTATATGTATAGGTCCAATTAAAATGAGAGACGCCATATGTGATACCTGATATAGCAGACATGTTTTCATTTGATTTTGATTATTTGGTTTTGTTTAGTTTCATATTTTATTTATTTTTTAGTTTCTATATCTGATGCTGAGCCTGTATGGTACCTAGGGTGCAAATTTATATATCACCCATCCCAATAAGCTCTCACAGAACGGAGTACAGCATTTACCTATATGCAAAGAATGAGGGATTGGCCTCAGGTGTGTTGGGCTTTTTCATATATTGGCCCAATCTAAATGAGAGACATCATATGTGACACCAAACATCTCCCAGACGAAAGGGCTCGTATCTAGTATAGCATTTATAAAAGGGATGGTATTGAGGGATTGGCCTCAGCTACGTGGGGCTTGCTTACATATGGGCCCAGTCTAAGGCCGGGGTCACACTAGACCGTAATACGGACGAGTGCAAGGTGATAAAAAATCGCATAGCACTCGTCCCAATGTTAATCAATGGGGCAGCTCCCATCATCCGATATTTTCTCGGCCGTATTCAGGATCCGAGTGAAATCGCAGCATGCTGCGATTGTCAGCGTTTCTCGGCCGAGAATCGCCAATGAAAGTCTATGGGGGTGAGAAAAAAAATCGCACAGCACACGGACCAGCAGTGTGACTTGCGAGAAATTCTCAGGCATTGGGCAGGTGACAGGAAAGGCTCAGCCATTATTTGCTCATTTTGCAAGTGTGTGAGAAAATCTCACCATACGGATGCCATACGGATGTCACACGGATGTCACACGGATCATTTAATGCGAGAAAATCGCATCCTCGCACTGCACACGGATCATTGTTTTGGTAACATTTGTGCGATTCTCGTCCGTCAAAAACGGACCTTTTTTTATACGTTGTGTGTGTCCCCGGCCTAAATGAGAGACACTATACGTGATACCTGGCATAGTGTTCATTTTTTCATTTGTGTTTGATCATTTTTTCTTCTTTTTTGTTGAATATTTTGCTCATTTTTTATATCTGACATCTTATGCTGAATTCATTTGGTATCTAGGATGTACATTTATATAACATCTAAACATTTGAACACCCTTTGAGTAAGCTGATATATCTGCTATTTTCGTATCTTAGACACTTAGTCTAGGAAGTTACCTCTTGTATGGGTGCTAGGTATAGGTCTGCCGCTTATGACATGTGGGTCATGTACTAACAAAGATAGTGACATATGAGTATTAACACTAGGGGTTCTTATTATTTTTTATGACCTCTGAAGCATTTATGAGCACAGGAGATTGGTGCTCTACTGTACCCCATAACTCTGGTTTTTGATTGCTGCTTGTATATTATTATTCATTTTTATTTTTTCGAGCAATATATATACCAGTTTGGCTGATATAGCCTTGGGGTACATGTAATTTAGTGGACTTTTACGCAGCACTATTCCTTTGCTGCGGTTTTTTAGTAGGCTTTGTTACACTTTTTTCACTTTTTTTTTCACAATTTTTTTCACGTTTTTGGTTAGTGTGACCTTTCTGGTCAATTTGTTTGTATGTCTGTGGGGCTCCTGGGCGTGGGTAGTTGGTAGGGCCCAGTTAGGGCAAGAAGGGACAGTCGACGTGGAGCGGGGGCGCCACATCGCTATTTAGGGTGCCAACCTCCGCTGTTAGGTAGGTGTAATATATTCTAGGGCCACCTAACAGGGACTGCTTCAGGAATACATTTGTTACCACTTCCTACATTTTTTTTCCTACCTTACCCGAACCCAGGTGGTTGATGTTGGTAGCATACATTTAAGTATATTTTTCTCTATTATAATTTTAGATATTATCAATAAAGTATTTTTTTAGGATATTGTGTTCTTTTTGGTTGTCTAATCTAAGTATATCCTTATAGTATTCTAGTTGGGTGTCCTTTTTGCCATTGGCTGAGTTCGCCCTTAATAATCGGGCCAGCTCGGCTACTTTGGTTTCGCCGTTTTTCTGCAATTCTGGTTTCCATCCTCGTTTCTCTTCAGGGCAGGTTGAGTCTTCAGACTGTCCTGGTGTAGATACTGTGGTGGATAGGTTGCAGCAGATTTGGACTCATGTGGTGGACAATTTGACATTGTCCCAGGAGAAGGCTCAACGTTTCGCCAACCGCCGGCGCTGTGTGGGTCCCCGACTTCGTGTTGGGGATTTGGTTTGGTTGTCGTCTCGTTATGTTCCTATGAAGGTTTCCTCTCCTAAGTTTAAGCCTCGTTTCATTGGTCCGTATAAGATTTCTGAGGTTATCAATCCTGTGTCATTTCGTTTGGCCCTTCCTGCTTCTTTTGCCATTCATAATGTGTTCCATATGTCGTTATTGCGGAGATACGTGGCGCCTGTGGTTCCATCCGTTGATCCTCCTGCCCCGGTGTTAGTTGAGGGGGAGTTGGAGTATGTGGTGGAGAAGATTTTGGATTCTCGTGTTTCGAGACGGAAACTCCAGTACCTGGTCAAGTGGAAGGGTTATGGTCAGGAAGATAATTCCTGGGTTTTTGCCTCTGATGTTCATGCTGCCGATCTGGTTCGTGCCTTTCATTTGGCTCATCCTGGTCGGCCTGGGGGCTCTGGTGAGGGTTCGGTGACCCCTCCTCAAGGGGGGGGTACTGTTGTGAATTCTGTTGTCGGGCTCCCTCCTGTGGTCATGAATGGTACTTCGGCTGGTTCTGTCCATGGACTTCCTCTGGTGGGTGTTTCTGAGTTTCCTTTCACAGGTGACGAGGTTAATTCGTTAGCTGCTGCTCTATTTAACTCCACTTAGATCTTTGCTCCAGGCCACCTGTCAATGTTCCAGTATTGGTCTAGTTCACTTCTGGATCGTTCTTGTGACCTGTCTTCCCATCAGAAGCTAAGTTCCAGCTTGTATTTCTTTGGTTTGCTATTTTTCTGTCCAGCTTGCTATTTATTTTGTTGTCTTGCTTGCTGGAAGCTCTGGGACGCAGAGGGAGCGCCTCCACACCGTGAGTCGGTGCGGAGGGTCTTTTTGTAGGTTTTTGTGCTGACCGCAAAGTAACCTTTCCTATCCTCGGTCTGTTCAGTAAGTCGGGCCTCACTTTGCTTAATCTATTTCATCTCTGTGTTTGTATTTTCATCTTTACTCACAGTCATTATTAGGGTTGAGCGAAACGGATCGTTCATTTTCAAAAGTCGCCGACTTTTGGCAAAGTCGGGTTTCATGAAACCCGACCCGATCCCTGTGTGGGGTCGGCCATGCGGTACGCGACTTTCGCGCCAAAGTCGCGTTTCGTATGACGCGCTTGGTGCCATTTTTTTCAGCCTATCGCCATGTTGTCGCTTGTGCGCTGTAGCGATTTGCACTGTGTAACACCAGCTTTTCAGTTCAGGGACGGGAGAGAGGGAGAGAGAGAGAGAGAGAGAGAGAGAGAGAGACAGAGAGAGAGAGAGAGAGAGAGAGAGAGAGAGAGAGAAAAAAAAAAAAAAAAATTTATCTGAGGCAAGGTAGGCTTTATTTTTCTATCTTCAGGGCTAGCTAGTTTCTTAGGCTGTGCCGAGTTGCATAGGGAGCGTTAGGCGCAATCCACGGCTATTTCTAGTGCGGTTGATAGGTTTAGGGATTGCGGTCAGCAGAGTTCCCACGTCCCAGAGCTCGTCCTTTATTATCAGTAACTATCAGGTCATTCCGTGTGCTCTTAACCACCAGGTCAATTATTGTCCTGACCACCAGGTCATAACATTTCCCCTCTTCAAAAGTTGGGAGGTATGGTTTGACTGCGCCCCTACTTGTATATGTTTGAGGAAAAGGTCTGTGTAAATGGATGTGGCTTAAAAAATGGGTGTGGTTTTCCTACACACAAACACAGAACCTGTTGTTAAAAATTTGAATCCCACCCCTGCTTGCTCTGCTTGTGACTCACTGTTGCTGTGCACGGGCAGTAGTTCGTGCACTATTCCCAGAGCCTCAGTGATCCACGGGACTGGGTCTTTACATTACACATGAAAATGGGGGGGTGAGGGGAGGAATTAATTAATCACTGGTCTAGGTAGGGGAAGGGCCGGCCCACCCGGAAAAAATGTATTAAAATGATTGATCCACTTTATAGGGGGTGTGGATGGGGATAGAGATTTACAGAGTGCCTGGTACATTTTTAAGGTTATATGGAGTGCACAGTGACATTTGTGCATGGTTACCTCTCAGCCAATCACACACTGCCTTACAAGCACATCTGTGATTGGCTGACAGGATGATCTGCAAGGGTCTTCTGTGCAGATATGACATCAATTGCATGACTGCTTTGTGTTATATTCAGTTGTTAAGTATGGAACTTAAATGTATTATTTAGAGTTGATAGTTGTGTTCTAAACTGATAAATATTACAACCTACAGTATATGTTTACATAACTTTATGGAGGGGGGGGGCGGGAAGATTTCTTGCACAGGGGCCCTCTGCAGTCTGTGTCCGCCTCTGGAATGACTGGTCAGTACGAAATCACAGAGACACGTCCAATATTGATCCAAGTGTTGGCTAAGCGAGTCTATGGGTCTGTGAAAAAAAATCAAACAGCACTCGGATACTAAAATTTTTCATCTTTTTTTATGTCTGAAAAAAAACTAATGAAAGTAGGACCAAACTTTGATGGCGCTCTGAAGAAATTCTGAACAAAATGACTGATAAAACTTTGCATATGAGGACCACTGTTAATATTAATTTATCTGAATGGTAACAATTAGTGATGAGCGAAGGTGCTGGGATAAGGTGTTATCTGAGCATGCTCGGGTGCTAACCGAGTGTCTTCGGCGTGCTTGAAAAATATGTTCTAGTCCCCGCAGCTGCATGTCTCGTGGCTGTTCAGCATCCTCAACACATGCATGGATTTCCTGTTTGTTAGGCTATACCTGGATGTGTTGCGGGTGTCGAACAGCCATGGGACATGCAGTCTTGGGGATTTGAACATATTTTTCGAGAGCACTGAAGTGACTCGGATAGCACCCGAGCATGCTCAGATAACACTGTATCCCAGCACGTTCGCTCATCACTAGTTACAATGAATGTACAGAACTTCAGAACATGATGATGTTGTTGTGAAGGAATTGCATACTTACCGTAATTATGAAACGTGTTCTCCATTGTCAGCACTGGAAAATTAATTCTGAGTTTATCATGGCAACATTACCAAATTAGGGTCAGGTCAGGCTATTCACCTGCTGTAATCTTCCTGTGGGAGGCAACTATCTTTAAGAAAACACAGCACTGTGAGGGACATGTATGCACAAGGTGCTGTGGCTTAGTTGGTTAAAGCGCCTGTCTAGTAAACAGGAGATCCTGAGTTCGAATCTCAGCAGTGCCTTGTAATTTTATTTCTTTGCAAACTCATTATTCAATTATCATTATGAGTAAGGGGCTTACAAAGTAACTTTATTCTCCATATTAGTAGGTGCAGGCAGAAGCTGGACCCTAACTGTAATACCTTTGATGGAACACATTGTATGCCACAATCATGACATAACAGCAGGAAATAGCAAAGGAGTGACCACCCTTCAAATCAAATCAGTGGGATTTCCCATGATGTGATCAATACAGCTGAGGATCTTGTAACCAGGACTGTCTGTTAAGAAAACCTGTTGTTAAAGTGAACCATTAGAAAATGTACAACTATTTATATTTGCTTTTTGTGTTACGTCTATTTTTTAAAAAAAATTAATTGGCAATAGCTTTTTTTTCATATCTTCATCTTTATTAGAAAAAAAGAAAATTAGCAAGATTGCAATTTTCACAGAGATCATTGGGGACTTTTTTAAACTCACACTTTTAAGAAGAGTTTTCAGCAGGCTCATTATTATCAGAGACAGGATTACAATGATAGGTAAACACTAGAGATGAGCGAGCACTACAATGCTCAGATGTTCGTTATTCAAACCAAGCAATTCTTAATACTCACGTTATTGTTTTGAGTAACTAGTAGTGATGAGCGAATATACTCGATACTCGAGATTTCCCGAGCACGCTCTGGTGTCCTCCGAGTATTTTTTAGTGCTCGGAGATTTAGTTTTTTTCGCCTCAGCTGGATGATTTACAGCTACTAGCCTGCTTGATTACATGTGGGGATTCCCTAGTAACCAGGCAACACCCACATGCACTTATGCTGGCTAACAGATGTAAATCATTCAGCTGAGGCGATGAAAACTAAATCTCCGAGCACTAAAAAATACTTGGAGGTCACCCGAGCGTGCTAGGGGAAATTTCGAGAAACGAGTACCGTATATACTCGAGTATAAGCCGAGATTTTCAGCCCAAAATTTTTGGGCTGAAAGTGCCCCTCTCGGCTTATACTCGAGTCACAGTGGGCGGCAGGGTCGGCGGGTGAGGGGGTGAGGGCGCTGAGGCATACTCACCTAGTCCTGGCGCTCCTGACGCTGCCCCTGCCTGTCACACTGTCTCCGGGTGCCGCAGCTCTTCCTGTCAGCGGTCACGTGGGACCGCTCATTAGAGAAATGAATATGGACTCCACTCCCATAGGGGAGGAGCCACATATTCATTCCTCTGAGCGGTGCCGGTGACCGCTGACAGGAAGAGCTGCGGCACCGAAGACAGTGTGACAGGCAGGGACAGCGAAAGGAGCACCAGGACTAGGTGAGTATTTTATATTCACCTGTCCGCGTTCCACACGCCGGGCGTCGCTCCATCTTCCCGGCGCCGCTCCATCTTCCCGGCGTCTCTGCGCTCTGACTGTGCAGGTCAGAGGGCGCTATGACGCATATAGTGTGCGCGGCGCCCTCTGCCTGAACAGTCAGTGCAGAGAGACGCTGGGACGAGACGCCGGGAGCTGCAATCAAGAGAGGTGAGTATGGCTTTTTTTTTTATTATTGCAGCAGCAGCAATGGCAGAGCTTTATAAGGAGCATATATGGGGCAAGAATGAACGGTGCACAGCTTTATAAGGAGCATATATGGGGCAAGAATGAACGGTGCACAGCTTTATAAGGAGCATATATGGGGCAAGAATGAACGGTGCAGAGCACTATATGGCACAGATATGGGGCAATAATGAACGGTGCAGAGCACTATATGGCGCAGCTATGGGGCAAGAATGAACGGTGGAGAGCACTATATGGCAGAGCTATGGGACAAGAATGAACGGTGCAGAGCACTATATGGCAGAGCTATGGGGCAAGAATGAACGGTGCAGAGCACTATATGGCAGAGCTATGGGGCAAGAATGAACGGTGCAGAGCACTATATGGCACAGCTATGGGGCAAGAATGAACGGTGCAGAGCACTATATGGCACAGATATGGGACAATAATGGATGGTGCCGAGCACTATATGGCACAGCTATGGGCAATAATGAACGGTGCAGAGCACTATATGGCACAGCTATGGGGCCATAATGAACGGTATAGAGCATCTATTTTTATTTTTGAAATTCACCGGTAGCTGCTGCATTTTCCACCCTCGGCTTATACTCGAGTCAATAAGTTTTCCCAGTTTTTTATGGCAAAATTAGGGGGGTCGGCTTATACTCGGGTCGGCTTATACTCAAGTATATACGGGTATATTCGCTCATCACTAGTAACTAGTATAATGGGAGTCAATGGGAAATTTGCACATTTTTCCAGCAGACAATACAAGGAGGTCTGAGGGGGGGGCAGTGAAAATGTTGAAATGGTTGGAAAAAGTGCTGAAAGGAAGGCGAACAGCTTGGGGATGACCCCTGGAAGCATCTCTGAATCCAAGATCACTGCTGAGCTTTTATTCCACATTAAGGACTGACAATAAAACATTCAAATCGAAGAGAACTTGGAATTTACAGTAGTGATGAGCGAATATACTCGTTACACGCTCGGGTGTCCTCCGAGATTTAGTTTTCATCGCCTCAGCTAAATTATTTACAGCTGTTAGCCAGGCTAGTACATGTGGGGGTTGCCTGGTTGCTAGGGAATCCCCACATGTAATCAAGCAGGCTAGTAGCTGTAAATCATCCAGCTGCGGCAAAAAAAACTAAATCTCCAAGCACTAAAAAATACTCGGAGGACGCCCGAGCGTGCTCGGGAAATCTCGAGTAACGAGTATATTCGCTCATCACTAGTTTACAGGAAAAAAATGCTAAGAAACATTTGTTTCCTGTATAATGACTTGTATAAAAGGCATACATTTCAGTGTAATTTATGAAGGTAGAAAGAATTGCCAAAAATTAGGGACTCCGAAAAACTCAGTATTAGACATAAAATAGGGGCTCATAAAATTTCTATTCAAATTGCCAAGTAGTGGTGCTCCTAGACTCATAAAGGCTATGTACTAAGTGCAAAGCCTGCCAAAAATTAAAGGAAGAGTTATCCATACACCCTTGAAGGCTCCAACCTCATTCAAATATTGTGATCAAAATGTAGTTGTGGTACTTCTACATTCATAAAAGCTCTGCACACAGTGCAAAATCTGACAAAATTACAAGCAGGGTCATCATCCATACAGCCTTCAAGGCACCAACTATAATACCTCATTTAAATATGAAGAAAGTGTAGCTGTGGTACTTCTACACTCATAAAGGCTTTGCACACAGTGCAAAGCTAGAAAAAAATTATAAGGAGGGTCATCCAATAATAGACCCTTGAAGGCAACAACTTGTAGGCCTCATTCAAATATTGAAGATTAAAAACACTTTATGTGCTGCTGTCATCTAGTGGCATGGAAAAGTCAGAGCTAATCCAAGCTTTATTCATTATGATCAGAGTGAGCCTGTCGGCACTTTCTGTTCACAGGCATAAGCGTCTGTTATGAGTCCCCCGGCAGCAGTGAAAACTAGATCAGACAAGATGCTAGTGGTAGGCCAGCATAACACCTCCAAGGTATATAGGAACAGCTCATGCCGGGTGTCCAGCTTTGAGGCCAAATAGTGGAAGTCGCAGAGAAATTAGGGAGTACGCTGGTTTTGTCAGCCAGGTATTGCTTAACCATCTTTAAAAACCTTTCCCTTCTTGTGAAAAAAATACACAGTCATCAAGGCATGATCTCTGGAATGGTGTCCTGAAATTGGCCCAGGCCTTTGACAGTGTACCCCTGCCTCTACTGTACCTGGTGTGTGTCTCCCTCGCTTCTCCTCCTTGGTTAGGCTCGGAAGCTTTCCCCCTGCCACTAGCGTTGTCTGATGGGAATTTTTCATATTTTCCACAATGGCCTTCTGGTATAGCATTATTTTAGTAGACCTCTCCACCTCAGGAAGGAGAGATGCAGTGTACTCCTTGTAGTGTGGGTCTAGCAGGGTGAACAATCAGTACTTTTTTTGGCCAAGAATAGATGAATGTAAAACGAGGGTCACGGGAAAGGCAGTGGTACATAATGTCCTCCATCTCTTCTTCCTAATTCCCCTCCTCAGCAGCTAGCTCCTGTTTCTCCTCCTCAACCTCCACCTCCTCATTGTTACCCAATCCATTCTGAGTAGATGAGATGAGGCTGAGCTGGGTAGTGTCTCATGTCTTTCTCCATCTCTACCTAGTCTGCATGTAAAGCTTCGTGTTTAATTGTCAGCAGCCACTGTTTAAGTAGGCACAGTAGCGGGTTTGTTGTATTCATTATGGCGTCATTGCTGCTCACCACCTTTGTGCAGTCCTCAAAGATTTAGAGAACTGCACAAAGGTCAGACATTCATGTCCACTCTTCAGTTGCTATGCGTGGAGGGTGATGAAAATACAGATGAGTGTGTAGAAGCTGGTATTCCAAAACTGGCCTCTGAGGATCATGAAGCCTTGCTAGCATGTGCAGTGTGGAGTTCCAGCATGTGTTGACATTAGACACCAGTCGGTGAGCTGGCATTTGCATGTGCTGCTGCAGCATTGCCAGAGCAGCCAAAGCTGTAGCTGACTTGTGGGCTGACGCTGTATTCCGTGACTACAAGCTCTGGCTAATCTGTGTGTGTGTGAGCTTGGCAAGCTTCACAGCCACCACCGCATTACTGCCATTATCACACATGACTATGCCTGGTTGTAGGTTCAGCGGCAAAAGCAACAGATCTGTGAACTCGAGCGTGAGAAAATATTCTGAAAAATTCCCACGCTCGAGTTCATATGAGTTTATGCCAGCAGGGGGCGCAGCACTACAAGTCTAGGTAGCTACGTTCCCCTGCATTCCATTCATTCCCCACTTTTTACAGGCAGGAGCACAGCTGCATTAGCAGAGCTCCTGCTTGTAAAATTATTTAACCCCTTCTGATGGATTTACATTGTGGGACTTGACTGTAACGCCGGAGAGGTATGGGATATTGTTGTTTTATTATTTTAACTTTGTGTCATGTGACAAGGGTCTTCAATTGGATTGAGCGTTTAATAAACTATTACAACACCCTGTGTATTTATTTCATTAAAATACTTTTTCCTAATGTGTGTGTGTTTTTTCAGCCCTTTATGAACAAAGGCTTAATAACATGTCTTATTGACACCGCTCCATTATTAACCTGGCTTAATGTCACCCTACAATAGCAAGGTGACATTAACCCTTTATTACCCCATATCCCACCGCTACTCGGGAGTGGGAAGAGAGAGGCTAAGTGCCGGAAAAGGCGCATCGTACAGATGTGCCTTTTCTGGGGTGGCTGGGGGCAGATGTTTTTTAGCCAGGGGGGCCAATAACCATGGTCCCTCTCTAGGCTATTAATATCTGCACTCAGTCGCTGGCTTTACCACTCTGGCGGAGAAAATTGCGTGGGAGCCCACGCCAGTTTTTTCCATTATTTAACCCTTTATTTTAACAGCTAGAGCCCCCAAATTTTGCACACAGACACTTCTAACATTAGTAGTGCGGAATATGTAAAAAAAATAAGGGATATGAAATGGTTTACTGTATGTAAACCATGTCTCATATCCTGTCGGGTTTGGGAAGGAGATAGCAAAAGCCGGCAATTGAATTACCGGCTTTTCTGCTATCTAGCGCTATATGAAATATAAATATATGTATATATATATGTGTCTCACTGTGATATATATATATATCCCTATACTATGTGTAGACATTTATTTTAGCTATTCTATTCTAAACTGTCAGTGTGATTTTACTGTACACCGCACTGAATTGCTGGCTTTTCTATAGAACACCGGTGCGTATTTCTCGCTAGTCACATTGATGGTCCGTGTGTAATCCGTTTTTATCTCGCACCCATAGACTTGCATTGGCGATTCTCTCTGCCGACATACGCTGACAATCGCAGCATGCTGCAATTTCACTTGGATCCTGAATACGGCCGAGAAAACAACGGATATTAGGAGCTGCCCCATAGATTAACATTGGTCCGAGTTCTATGTGATTTTTTATCGCATAGCACTCGTCCGTATTACAGTCTAGTGTGACTCCGGCCTTAGTATGATAGCATTACATTGACTGTCAGGAGGGGGGGCAGGCACTTGACCCCGAAGTTTTATAAAAAAAAACAAAAAAAAAAACCTAGCAGCGCAAATCCAGTTACTACAGAATCTGCCGCCCCCCGGTGGGGTGTGGATTAGAGATTCAAATCCAGCCAAACCACGTTAAGAGCACAGCTGAGCACCCAGATACTTGAGTGATATCAGAGTATCAATGAGCATGTTCTCTCATCCCTAGTAAACACCTCTTAAACAGCTGATAACAAAGGATCCACCAATCACCATTGGCAAGGTCACATTTGACCCTGCTCCATCTCCCTTCACAATGACCTTTGCACATGCTGATTAGATGCTGCTATTCAAAAGATCGAGTTGGAGCCTGATCATTGTGGCTAATGTACATGTGTTATTTCCTGAGACAACAGGATGTAAGAGTCTAAACAACCTAAGTGGACAATGTGAAAATTGCAAGACTACTTTTTTGGGGACTATTTTTTCCAGATATTACAAATAACCTGATTTTAACAAAATTTCATTCTCTGCTCAGGAAAGATATATATCTTTGTGCCGTTTTAGCCAGTAGATAGAAAAATATTTAGAACTGAGAGTCCTCAGTGGTTGATCAACCACTGAGGAATCTGAATTCTAAATAATTTTCTGCTCAAACATCTTTATAGTTTATATACTGATTCTGTATACAACTCTGTTTGCACACATTAATGCAAGGGTTGTGTACTTCAAAGAGTTGTTTTCAGTGATCGGTGAAAGACTCAGAACCAAGCCTCTCTCCAATTGGCAGCACTTTGCAGTCTCTATAACACACATATACTGTATATGTATATATGACCTGAATTAATAAACAGAAATATTATTATGTATGCATTCAAAGATGGTATCAGAAGAAAGTATACTAGTCCCAATATTGGAAGAAAATCTTTATAAGTAAGTTTTGGGGATTTTGAAAACCTGGTATTCAGCATTAATGTATCTTTTTTATATATTTATGCCCTAATATCCTTACAGTTTTTATGTGTCTGCACAGGGGGCAAAGCCTACAAAGGGAAAAAAATATCCAAAGGCCCCAGCGAGATTTGAACTCGCGACCCCTGGTTTACAAGACCAGTGCTCTAACCCCTGAGCTATGGAGCCAGTTTTAGTACAATAGGAAAATGTTGAAAAATGTGATTATGTAAGATACAATGTATTGGAATTTACAATAATCCAATAGCACACTGATTACTCCAGTATGGGGAATATCCTCATCAGTGTTGGTTTACATGTGGGTATAAAAAGTAAGTCATATTTTCATCCAGAAAAGTGGGATGATGTTTTTTTTCTCACTTGTCATCGGTGTGCAATTCAGATTTTTGCTGCAGTTGTTAATCATGTACAGGACCATGTACAGTATCCTATGTTACAGAAGTGTGATGTATCCATAAAAATGGTATGCTAGACTATGGCTCCATATGGCATCCGGTTTTTTTGTGCACCCCTAAACTTAAATGGGTGAGTCTCATCTAATTTACAGAAAAACTTGCGCACGCTGCGATTTTTTTTCACACATATTCGGTCAGTGAAAAAATTGCTCATCTGCACTGCACCATCAAACAACATTGGTGTGAGGGCTTCCCATTCTTTTTATGGACAGAACAATGGTGTGAATGAGCTTTCAATGTTATTCTAATGTTGTCAAGTGAATGCAGTCCCTCAAGAGTCCAGAAAACTAACACAACAACTGCTGTGCTCCTTTAAAGGGGGTATCGGGGCCTTCACAAAAAAAAGTGCCTAAAGCCGGTTTCACACTTGGGTGTGGCTGGTCTGCGTATGGCTGCGTACTTCCTCCCTTAAGCTCCGCCTACTTCCACATGCATCCTGCATCGTCCTGCGTACTCATCTTTAACATTGGGCACACAGGGACATGCGTTGTATGCGGATGTGGCATTTTGGAGTGCCCACCAAACACACGGGAGCGCAAAAAGTTGTGTTCCCATGCGGTCGGCGGGCACGTCAAAACACCGCATGTGGACGCATCCGCATAAAACACATGTACCTGCGTACCCAAAGTTAAAGATATGTATGCAGGATGACACAGGATGCATGTGGAAGTAGGCGGAGTGTAGGCGGAGCATAAGGGACGAAGTACGCAGCCATATGCAGACCAGCCACATGCAAGTGTGAACTTAGCCTAAGCAACTTACCTGTCTCTTGTTCCTGGCGCCGTTCTTCCCCTGCACAGAGCAGTCACAGACCACTCCTGCCATGGATTCAGAAGCCTCTGCTGACGTCACGTCTACAGAGCAGAGACTTCTTTTCCGCTCCGCTCTGCCAACAAAGCGGGATTTCCAATGTAATTCTGATTGACAACTCGATTCCCGTTGACTAACTTGGGGAGCTGGTAGTCAGTCAGAATGACGATGTAAGTACCTCCCCATTGCGTCAGCAGAGCCAGCTGAATCCCTGACAGGAGCAGTATGTGATATCTTTGTGCTGGGCACAACAGGCAGGTTTGCTGCAATTATCTGCCTGTTAGTGCTTAGGGACATTTTTTGCTTTTTTGTAAAGTCCCGGGTACCCCCTTAAAAGCAAACCTGTCAGCAAGATTTTGCTAAGTTGATTAATTCTGCCTTGTCCCTATCTGAGTGTTGCATCCCAGTGACCTGCTTACTCACACGAAAACTTTCGCATCAGCATGATATTGTTCGTGTTGATCCAAAATGTTGCTCGTTTGATAGAAAGAAAGTAACTCACTCCTTGTTTTTGCTCGCGTGCATTAGTCATTGTACTGTCTGGTAAACTGCATTATATGATACATAAGTTACTGAAGACCTTATGATGAAGCCAAAACTTGGAACAATTAGGACACAATCAAAAATTGCTGCAACTGACCAGTTCAGATGAAAAGAGCACAGAACAAAAGAATGCGGAGGCCCCAGCGAGATTTGAACTCGCCACCCCTGGTTTACAAGACCAGTGCTCTAACCCCTGAGTTATGGAGCCTGTTTCTTCTGCTGATTTTGACAACATCACAAATGACTAGATAATTCTCTAGGTGAAAAAGCTGATCCTCTCCAAAATCTAGTAAAAGTTTGATAACAATTATGAAAAACAATTATCCACCGTAATATTCAGGTGTATAGTAGCCAGACTATCACTGTAACTTGGCCTCTCTGGCTGGCTTTAACCTCAGGCTCTGGCTGGAACCGATTTGGGATAGATAGATTTTGTAGATAGAGATAGAGATAAATAGAGATTAAAAAAACCTGCTAAATACCCTCAAATGCTACCAATTAAAGGTATCGTTACACTAAACGATTTACCAACGATCACGACCAGCGATACAACCTGGCCGTGATCGTTGGTAAGTCGTTGTGTGGTCGCTGGGGAGCTGTCACACAGACAGCTCTCTCCAGCGACCAACGATCAGGGGAACAACTTTGGCATCGTTGAAACTGTCTTCAACGATGCCGAAGTCCCCAGGTAACCAGGGTAAACATCAGGTTACTAAGTGCAGGGCTGCGCTTAGTAACCTGATATTTACACTGGTTACCATTGTAAAAGTAAAAAAAAAAAAAAAAAAACAGTACATACTCACATTCCGATGTCTGTCCCTTCCCCTGGCGTCAGCTTCCCTGCACTGTGTAAGTGCCGGCCGTAAAGCAGAGTGGTGACATCACCGCTGTGCTCTGCTTTACGGCCGGCGCTGACACAGTGCAGGGAAGCTGACGCCGGGAGAAGTGACAGACATCGGAATGTAAGTATGTAGGTTTTTTTTTTTTCACTTTTACAATGGTAACCAAGGTAAATATCGCGTTACTAAGCACGGCCCTGCACTTAGTAGCCCGATGTTTACCCTGGTTACAGGTGAACACATCGCTAGATGTGCGTCACACACGCCGATCTAGCGATGACAGCGGGGTGATCAGCGACCAAAAAAAGGTCCTGATCATTCCCCATGACCAACAATCTCCCAGCAAGGGCCTGATCGTTGGTCGCTGTCACACATAAAGATATCGTTAGCGGGATCGTTGCTACGTCACAAAAAGCATGATGTTGCAATGATATCATTAACGATATCCTTATGTGTGAAGGTACCTTAAAACTTCAAGTTATTGCACAAAAAACAATCCCCCCACTCAGGTCTGTCACATATGGAAGGTTTCCACATCACAGGTAACACAAACAGATCTAAAATATATTATTTCAAATACTATAAATAAAATTCAGTCTCATGCTACCAAATCCACAATCCACCTTTCTTTATGAGCCCCACAAAAAAAGGAGCCATTTGTGACAGTTTCTGCTGTTCTGCAACCTCAGGGGCTCTGTCAATTGTGTCCACAATCTATTCAAACTAAATCTATGTTCCTAAAACCCAATAATGTTCCTTCCCTTCAGGAGCATCACCGTTTGCTCGAACAGTAGATTCTGACCACATATGGAGTATTGCCACATTCAGCAAAAATTGTGTAACAAATTGTGATGTCCATGTTCAGCTGTTACCCCTTGTGTGAATTAAAAATTTGAGGCCAAAGTAACATTTTAGTGGAAAAACTTTGAATTTTTAGTTTTCACAGCCCAATCTGATCAAATTCTGTGACGCACTTAAAAATCCTCATCACTCCCCTAGATGAATTTCTTGTGTGGTTTATGGTTTCTAGTGATGAGCGAATATACTCGTTACTCGAGATTTTCCAAGCATGCTCACGTGACCTCCGAGTATTTTCTAATGCTTGGAGATTTAGTTTTCCTCCCCTCAGCTGAATGATTTACATGTTAGCCAGCGTAAATACATGTGGGGATTCCCTAGCTAACAGGCAACCCCCACATGTACTTATGCTGGCTAACAGATGTAACTCATTCAACTGAGGTGAGAAAAACTAAATCTCCGAGCACTAAATAATACTCGGAGGTAACCCGAGCGTGCTCGGGAAATCTCGAGTAACGAGTATATTCGCTCATCACTAATGGTTTCCAAATGGGGTCACTTTTGGGGAGCTCTGCTTTTTTGGCACCTCAGGGGCTCTGTAAATGTGACATGGCGCACACAATCTATTCTAGCCATATTGGCATTCTCAGAGTCAAACAGCACCTTTTCCTTTCCAAGCCCTGTCGTGTGCCCAAACATAAGTTTTCGACCATAAATGGGAAATCACTGCATTAGGGAGAAATTATGTAAAAACTGTGATGTTCTTTTTTCCTGTTACCACTTGTGAAAATTATGCATTTGGGGCTAAAATTACATTTTACTGAAAACAAATTAATTTTCACTTACATGTCCAAATGTTTGAAAATTCTGTGAAGCACCTAGAGGTGCAAAATGGTCAACAAACCCCTAGATGAATTTTCTTGAAAGGATCGAGTTTCCAAAATGGGGTCAATTGTGAGGGTTTTTCCTGGTTTGGCACCTCAGGTGCTCTGCAAATACAACATGGCATTAAAAATCTATTCTGATATCTAAACAGGTTGACCTATTTTGACCACTCACTCCTTTTGAGTTGGCTTGCCTGGATGGGGACCCTCCATCACACACAGTATCACTTCTATATAAAGTGTTCCAGGGGCACCAGGTATCTATATCTGGTCCTCCGGCTTTCTTTTTGAAATGGTAAAATGACCTAAAAAAAACGATAACGCTGGAAGACAGGAATAAGAGTCTTCTCCACACATTTAGATACTCGTTATGTGCAGACTATTAAGAGAGAGGTTATAGACTCTTGGCTCGTTGGTACAGGAGCCCAGATAATATTCATTCCATGTTCCCAAGCACTCCAGATACGTGCTTTAGGTGTTGGAGGGAGAGGGGTTCATACACACATATTTGGTGG